>NC_091986.1:214400969-214711825 GCF_044704955.1 Pristiophorus japonicus
ATAAATATTTTTTTTAAATATCAATAAATAAAACATTTTCTACTTACCGACTGCAGCACCGGGAGCCCTCCAATAGCGTGCTGGGATGCCCACCCCCAGTGTGTCTCTGTCAGTGTCTCTATCTCTCTGTCTGTCTGTGTGTGTGTGTCTCTCATTCTCTGTCTGTGTTTCTGACAGCGAGGGGAGGGGGCGTAGAGGGAGAGAGGGGGGGAGCAGAGGGAGAGAGGGGGGGGAGCAGAGGGAGAGAAGGGCGATGGATGGGGGAGAAGGAGGAGGGATGGGGGAGAAGGAGGAGGGAAGGGGGAGGGGTGGATAAGGGGGAGGAGAAGGGGGAGGGGGGAGGAGAAATGGGGGGAAAGGAGATGGGGGGGGAAGGAAGGAGATGGAGGGGAAGGAAGGAGATGGGGGGGGAAGGAAGGAGATGGCGGGGGGAAGGAAGGAGATGGGGGGGGGAAGGAAGGAGATGGGGGGGGAAGGAAGGAGATGGGGGGGGGGAAGGAAGGAGATGGGGGGGGGGGAAGGAAGGAGATGGGGGGGAAGAAAGGAGATGGGGGGGGAAGGAAGGAGATGGGGGGGAAGGAAGGAGATGGGGGGGGAAGGAAGGAGATGGGGGGGGAAGGAAGGAGATGGGGGGGAAGGAAGGAGATGGGGGGGGAAGGAAGGAGATGGGGGGGGAAGGAAGGAGATGGCGGGGGGAAGGAAGGAGATGGGGGGGGGAAGGAAGGAGATGGGGGGGGGGAAGGAAGGAGATGGGGGGGAAGGAAGGAGATGGGGGGGGAAGGAAGGAGATGGGGGGGGAAGGAAGGAGATGGGGGGGGAGGAAGGAGATGGGGGGGGGGAGGAAGGAGATGGGGGGGGGGAGGAAGGAGATGGGGGGGGAGGAAGGAGATGGGGGGGGAAGGAAGGAGATGGGAGGGGGAAGGAAGGAGATGGGAGGGGGAAGGAAGGAGATGGGAGGGGGAAGGAAGGAGATGGGAGGGGGAAGGAAGGAGATGGGGGGGGGAAGGAGATGGGGGGGGGAAGGAGATGGGGGGGGGAAGGAGATGGGGGGGAAGGAGATGGGGGGGAAGGAGATGGGGGGGGAGGGAAAGAGATGGGGGAGGGAAAGAGATGGGGGGGGAGGGAAGGAGATGGGGGGGGGAGGGAAGGAGATGGGGGGGGGAGGGAAGGAGATGGGGGGGGGAGGGAAGGAGATGGGGGGGGGAGGGAAGGAGATGGGGGGGGAGAGGGAAGGAGATGGGGGTGGAGGGAAGGAGATGGGGGAGGGGGAAAGGAGATGGGGGAGGGGGAAAGGAGATGGGGAGGGGGAAAGGAGATGGGGGAGGGGGGAAAGGAGATGGGGGAGGGGGAAAGGAGATGGGGGAGGGGGAAAGGAGATGGGGGAGATGGGGGAGGGGGAAAGGAGATGGGGAGGGGGAAAGGAGATGGGGGAGGGGGAAAGGAGATGGGGGAGGGGGAAAGGAGATGGGGGACGGGGAAAGGAGATGGGGGAGGGGGAAAGGAGATGGGGGAGGGGGAAGGAAGGAGATGGGGAAGGGGAAGGAAGGAGATGGGGAGAGGGAAGGAAGGAGATGGGGGAGGGGGAAGGAAGGAGATGGGGAGGGGGAAGGAAGGAGATGGGGAGGGGGAAGGAAGGAGATGGGGGAGGGGGAAGGAAGGAGATGGGGGAGGGGGGAAGGAAGGAGATGGGGGAGGGGGGAAGGAAGGAGATGGGGGAGGGGGGAAGGAAGGAGATGGGGAGGGGGGAAGGAAGGAGATGGGGAGGGGGGAAGGAAGGAAGGAGATGGGGGGGGAAGGAAGGAGATGGGGGGGAAGGAAGGAGATGGGGGGGGGAAGGAAGGAGATGGGGGGGGGAAGGAAGGAGATGGGGGGGGGGAAGGAAGGAGATGGGGGGGGGGAGGAAGGGATGGGGGGGGGGGAGGAAGGAGATGGGGGGGGGAAGGAAGGGGAGATGGGGGGGGAGAAGGAAGGAGATGGGGGGGAAGGAAGGGTGGGGGGAAGGAGATGGGGGGAAGGAAGGAGATGGGGGGGGAAGGAAGGAGATGGGGGGGAAGGAAGGAGATGGGGGGGGAAGGAAGGAGATGGGGGAAGGAAGGAGAAGGGGGGAAGGAAGGAGATGGGGGGGAGGGAGGAAGAGATGGGGGGGGGAAGGAAGGAGAAGGGGGGGGGGGAAGGAAGGGGGTGGGGGGGGGGAAGGAAGGAGGGGGGGGGGGGGAAGGAAGGAGATGGGGGGGGGAGAAGGAGATGGGGGGGAGGAAGGAAGGATGGGGGGAGGAAGGAGATGGGGGGGGAAGGAAGGAGATGGGGGGGGAGAGAAGGGGAGGTGGGGGGGAGGAAGGAGGAAATGGGGGGAGGGAGAGGGAAGGAGATGGGGGGGGGAAGGAAGGAAGGAGATGGGGGGGGGGGAAGGAAGGAAGGATGGGGGGGGAGGGGGGGGGTGGAGAGAAGGGGGAGGGAGGCTGACGGGCCGGGCACGAGACTTCGGGCAGGGCCAGTCCCAGCACCAGATTTACAGGTAGGTGGCGGCTGGGTCGGGTCGGGTCGGGGGGAGCGGGGTCGGTGGGGTGGTGGGAGGGAGGTCGGTTCGGTTCAGGGGGTGGGGTGGGGGTGGGGGGGGGGGGGTGGGTGGGAGGGAGGGAGGGAGAGGAGGTCAGGTCGGGTCCAGTCGGAGGTTGGGGAGCGGGAGTCGGGTCGGGTCCAGTCCGGGGGCGAAGCGGAAGTCGTGTCGGTGGGGGCGGAGTCGGGGGGTGGAGGGGGGGGGGGGGGGGAGGGGAGTGGAAGTCGGGTCCGGTCCGGAGGCGGGGGAGGGGCGGGTGTCGAGTCGGGTCGGGAGGAAGCAGGCATTGGGCCAGGGCTAGGAGCTGCGTGCTTCGGCCCCTCCCACATAGTTTTGGGCGCCTGAGCTACTGCACATGCGCGCCCACTGTAGCGCGCATGTGCAGAGGTCCCGGCACGGTTTTCAGCGCAGGGACCTGGCTCCGCCCCCTACAGCTCCTGCTGCGCTGCGGCCGAGCTGCAAACGACCTGCAGGGAGCTGGAGAATCTGGAAGTTTTTTTTAGGTGCACTTTGTGGGGCGAAAAAGGGGCGTCCAGGTCGGGACTGCGCCGTTCTAGGCGCGGCTCGAAACTTCGGCCCTATGTGTCAGAGTGTCTCTCGCTTGTGTCCCAGATTAATGACTTGGAGATGGAGCGACACACAGAGATGAAGAAACGCTGGAACCAAGTTACAGAAGAATTCTGAGCATTGGTGAACACCAAGAGATCTGGAAGCTAGTGTAAAAAGTGGCAGGACCTTGGCCAAGTAGTTAGTGTAAGTAATATTTCCATTTATTCAATGAAATTTTAATTGTAAATGTGATCAGCTGTATCTGTCCCACCCGCAGAAAAGCACCCTCTCTAAAAAGTTCCATTTTCATCTTTGCAGAAGAAACTGTCCCACAACAAAAGGGAAAGAACTCGAACAGGAGGAGGACTGGCAAATCTGCACCCACTGACACCCTGAGAAGAAGAGGGTCGCTGCATTGATGGGTCCTGCCCGGAGAAAACAATCAGTATTGCACAAGCTGGGCCTGTACACGAGGGAGTGGGTAAGTTATGAAAATCATCGTGGCTCTTCAAATCAACCTGCTACCTGGCCTGTGTCGTGTGAGCCTACTCTTGTCATCCATCCTGCCCCCTCCCCTGCTGCTGACCATTTGACTGTTGTTATATTTTGCAGAACTTGAGGCCAATCCTGATGATCCAGATGAAGATTCAGACGCCGACGAGCCTGAAGAGGAGATCAACCCTCCAGACCAACATGGGCGTGAGGGGGAATTGTTCGATGATAGCAGTGTTCTACTGAATCTTGAGGAGGTCAACATATCTGACTTGCCAGTCCCTTCCGTGATTAGTGGTTCATCATTCTATGGTTTCCCAGCGTCCGAGGTTGCGGGGCCCAGTGGATTTGGTGGTGGTGGTGTTGCGCCACAGCATTGGACAACCGTGGTCCCACCGTTCGAGGTTGCAGGTCCTCGTGGTGGTGGAAATCAGCAGGGAACACCCAGGGGCCCAACGTCCCAGCCTGCGCCTCCCACTGGGATGCCGCGAGCCAGAACCGGGGGGGGGGGGGCGGGGAAGGAGAAATCGACCACGCTCTCCTGAGATGCAGGATGCAACAGATGTGGTTCAGATCATGGCATTGAGTGGGGAGAGCGTCGACCTTACCCGATTACTCCTGGACACCATCAGTGGGGTGAGTGAGGAGGTAGCGGGACTGTCGGGAGAAGTAACAGCAATGGCACGGGAAATGGGAACCATGTCCGCTAAATCAGTGCGGGAATAGTGCCCATCAGTGAGGGAATGGTGGCCATGAGGGATGAAATTTCAGAGGTAGTCGAAAGGATGACTTTTGCAATGACCAAGGCCATGAGGGAGGGAGTGTCTCAGTCCGTCAGGGTGCATGAGGGAGGGCAGATGCGAGTTAGCTGCTGCAATAAAAGGGAACACACCCAGACAATGCGCCCATTGACAGAATCAACTGCCGCTCCCACTCCAATCCCCGCACCAGGCTCTGAACAGCCCAAAGCCGGGCCCTCCAACAAGCCGCCTGGGCCCTCCAACTTGCCACGTGACGCTGACACGCCCCCCCCCCCCACCCCACCCCCACCCTCAAGAGATGCTAGAAAGAAGAATCTTGGTGTGTACACTGTGCCACCGCCTGCGGGCAGGGGTCATGGAGAGAAGCCTTAGACTAAGGGGGATGAGAGTTGGATGAAGCCTTTCTTTGCTGTTGCTGCTGTTTTTGTTTTTGTTATTTATGTCACTTCACTCACTGTTCTAACTGTTCTCACATTGGATTTTTGTTGTAAGTTATGTAACTTTACAAGTTTATAAGTGATCTTAACGTTTGTGATCTTAAAGAGTAAAGTTTGATACAAGGATAATTCTATTCCACTAAAGTTAAGTACATTGCAAAGTTTTGATTAAAATATATTTTACATTAAAACTAAATCATATTCCATTAACACAACACAACATTAGGAACAGCTCCAAAAAATAAACATGTCCATGTGGAATAGTTGTCGCTGGGCCCTCAGGCATCAGGATGAGCTGCTGGCGCAAGGCTTGAGCAATCATTGAGGGAGCATGATGGCCCGCCCTCCTCCGACCTCAGGCACTTGCACGGTTTCCTCATCCTCGTCATCATCATCCTCATCCTCCTGCTCGCCACCTGCATCTTCACCATGAGCCACTCTCGCCTCAGGTGGACCTTCTTCCACTGCCAGGTGCTGCTGCCTCATGATGGCTAAGTTATGCAGCATGCAGCACACAACTGTGAACTGACCGACAATCTCAGAGGAGTACTGCAAGTAGCCTCCGGAATGGTCCAGGCATCGGAAACGTTGTTTCAAGATGTCAATGGTCCTCTCTATGATACTGCGCGTCACAATGTGTGACAAGTTGTATTCACGGTCAGCTTCCGTCCGGGTTACGCATAGGGGCATCATGAGCCAGGTGGCGAGGCCTAACTCTTTATCTCCCAGTAGCCAGGTCTTCCCTTCTGGCTGCTGCGCAAACATTTCAGATATAAAGCTGTCGTGTAGCTTGAACATATCATGGGTGCTGCCAGGGTATCTTGCATCGACTGACATGATGAGATTCATGTCGTCACACACGAGTTGCACATTAATGGAGTGGAAGCCTTTTCTATTCCTGTACATCTCGGCATCCTCCAAAGGTGCTCGCAAGGCGATGTGGGTACAATCAATGTAGCCCTGTACCTTTAGGAAGCCAGCAATCCTTAAGAACCCCACAGCCCACTCATACATTGCATGGCCGGTAATACAGTGCAGCCGTGACCTGGTGAATGGAGACATGTATTGCATGTTGAGAGATGGCACACACATCTCCAGTTGTAGATTGAAAAGATCCGGAGGTATAGAAGGAAAGTGCAGCTGTAACCTTCACTTCAATCGACAAAGCAGTCCAACTGCTGCTTCTCGGCTGTAGGTCTGGTCTCAGCAAGTCACAGATCGCACTGACAACTTCTGTGCGGAAACGCAGCCGTCTGACACACTCTGCATCACTCAGGTCCAGGTACGAACGCCTGACTCGAAATTGCCGAGGTGGGTAAGGCCTCCTGCCCAGCAGCCTACGGGCTCTGATGTTCCTGATGTGATGAGCACTAATCAATTGTCTCCTACGTAGCACAATGATGCAGAACACTTGCAAAAGGTATGGCATTGTGAGTATTGCCCCCGTACTTAAAGTTAAGCTTTCAAAGCAGGCAGCACAGCACAGTTTTGCAAATCTATCTGGCTCCAGATGGACCACACCCAAAGGTCCTTTGTCCTTTCCTCTCCGCCCCATGGGTCTTGTGACTTCCAACCCCCCCCGCCAGGTTTTGTGACCTCCTCCACAGTCCACCTCCCCCCCCCCCATTGATTTAAAAGGCAGAAAATATCTCTCTCCCTCTCCCACCGCCCCGCCCCCCACCCCCGCCGCGTTTGGTCACTCTGCTTTTCCCCCCCCCACCCCCCCGTAGATATCGAGGCCAGCATCTCTCGTGCTCTCTCTCTGCAGCACCCCCCCCACCCCACCACCGATGCTGCATTCGGTCGCTCTGCTTCCGCACCCCCCCCCCCGGTTCATTTGCAGCCGTCTCTTCCCTGACCGACCGGACTCTCGGCGCTCGTATTGCCGCCCCTATCCCGGGCCAAATGGCCTCACGCACAGGCCGGCCCGCTGCCTTCCTGGGCCAATGTTAAAGATTACAGTAGGATTTACTTGATTTCTATTAGTATTTTAATTGTTTGAGCTTTTCCTTGCAATGTTTGGTGCTTGGTTGTTTAGTTTCAGGTCCTCTCCGGTTCCCTTCCCGCCCTTATCCATGCCCTAATGTCCGCCGATGTACTAAGGTGCACCGATTTTTTAACTGCCCGCAAGATTTTTGAGAGCTGGCCACATATGCTAAGTCGATTTGGAGTAAGTTTTAGCTGGCCAAAGTGCCATAAATGGCCAAAACTGACGAAAGTGGCTGGGAACGCTCCTGTTTGGGAAAACAAAAACTCAACTAAAAAAATCATACCTAACTGAGTTACTCTGGAGCAAGTTGATTGGGGAAAGTGGCATTTTTTAAATTTATGCCAGAAAAACCAACTTAAATCCAAAAAAATTGGAGCAAGTCATGGCTAATATTGAGACCTGCATTTCTGAACATCTCATATTGACTTTCCTGACCCAGAATGCTTTTTCTGTCCTGCCCAATTGCAAGCCCTGGCTCATAAGGTACTGATCAAGGACCATGTGCAGATTGTTCACAGCCAAATGAGCATTGCTTACATATGAGAAGTGATGAGCACTGCTGAACAGACTCGCATAATCCAAAAGAGGCATATTCTTCCGCCATCTGCTTTCAAATTGTTGGCCTGAGGCCCATTGTTCCCAGTGCTGGGCTGACCAAACCACTTACACTGTGAAGTATGCTGAGTGGGAGCTTTTCTACAATAGCAGGAATTACGTGTTTCCATTGTGCACGGAACAAACAGGAGGGCTGGAACACGAGTGACATCTGTGCAATGTTAAAAGGAAAACAAGCCCTTCTTCTCCAACCCCCTAATATTTTATTATAATGAATATTTGTTCAGCCTTAAGTTTGTGCACGAGTTGTTACATTTCTAAGCCCTTTTTTGACCTGTCACCTCAAGGCAATAATCCAGGCCGGCAAGTTAAGATGAACAACTAGATGATACTATATTGGCCCGTAATTTGCGGACAGCAGTGAAGCAAAGGCTTTCGTCGCTGGTCCTGAAGTAAGCTTCCCACAAAGATCTCGTGATCTCTGTGGTGAGAAGCCCGTCTTTTTCGACGTACAGTTGAGGTCAGTGTAAGCTAGTGCGAGGTGCTGTGTCTAAGCAGCCAATCAGAACGCACAATTCTCATCGGCTGGGAATCAGGAAGTGAGTAAGCTCCTTTGATCCTAACTGTCCAAAAATGTTAGAGCGAGCAAGACAAAGATTAGAGCTGTTAGATGGGCAAAAGGTGAACTTGAAAAAGATTTTTTTTTAAGTTTCTTAAAAGTTGTAATTTTAATTAAAATGGATAAATTTGACAACTTGAAAAAATTAAAATAAAATTTTCAGTTTGTTTAGCAGTCAATACGCTGTTAAAACCTCAGTTACACCTAATTCAAAAGGGCCTGACATGTTTTGGCAGTTTCACTGATTGCCGACTAAGGCGGGGGGGCGGGGGGGGGGGGGGGAAGGAAAGAGAATCACAGCGCAGCCAGTGTCGGAGCATTGAATGACTGACCACAACTTCAGGATTTCGTTTAGGATGCACGAGCTAAATTCTGAAGTTGCGGTCAGTTTCAAAGGGGTAATAACAGCGAACGCTATACGTTCACTCCTATTAGCTTCTGCAAATGCCTGGCCAACGTTTTAACTGACCTCTGTGTCAAACACTTGAAATATCAGAATGGATAGCGCGAACAAGGTTCATCAATTAATTTTAAAATGTTGCTTTTATGTAGCCCGCCTCATATGAAAAGGAGTATCTCAGAGCGCTGAAAAGGTCAAAAAGTGAACACTAACCAAGAATAAAGGAAGCAGAGAGCATGCTTAGAGAGACAAGCTAAAAAGGAACAGTTAAAGTTCGAGGGAAGAAATGATACAGAGCGAATCTGGGAGAGAATTCCAGAGAACTGAGGCACAGTGATTGAGTGGTTGGCCTCTGGAGGTGGAGCAGAGGAATTGGCAGTGACCCCAAGTTAGGAGCGAGAAGGGTGCGGGTAAGGTTTTATGTTGAGAGAAGAATGCTCAGACAGGGTGGAGGGAAGCCAGGGCAGGATGTCTGGATGACGGCAAGGATCACTGGACAGAATTCTTTAGGATCTAAGTATGCGTCGGTAACAGTTATGACACTGCGAATCACCATTACACTGTAAGCTACAAATATAGGCTTAGGCAAATATTATAAATCCCCCAAAAAACAGTTAAGCACCACATGGAATCTCCAGACTGGCTTGTTGGGAAACAAAGAGGCAAATATGCAGAATATTGTTCAACTCACCTTGCTAGCAGGTTATTATTTATCACCAGCGACCATGGGGCCTAAAATTCGCCACCATTTAAGCTCCATTCTTTTGAAGCTAACAAGTGTTTTTTGGAGCTAACTTAATTTTGCAAGTTTCGCCAATGTTAAAACGCCAGCCTTAACACAGATAACAGCCGATTCTTTTAGTTAACGTTTTTATGGTGTCAAACCCGGACTCTGGGTCAAACCCACCCATAACGCCATTTTTGCGAGTTTCGTCAATAAGGATTTTTTAAAAAACGGCGCTGGGGACCACTTTGTAAAACCTTACCGTACCAAGTCGGAGTCAGATAGAAATCGGCGTTAGAGATGCCATCTTGTTTATTGGAGCCGAGTTATAGGTTTTGGAAGGGGGGGAAGACGACATATTATATCCAAACCCAATAGAAAATGTTTGTTAGTGCGGAGGGAAAAGAGAAACTTTATTTATTGCAGTAAATTACGAGTTGAAGTTCCACCACCAAACCGCTGCTCACCGGGCTCGAGGCACACGGGGTCGGTGTGCCAGCCGGCAGGATCGCTCCCTCGACCGGACACAGGAGCTCTGCTTCGAAAGCAGCCCAGGGGGGAGGTGGAAGCCAAGCCGGGGAGAGGGGCGGCAGCAGGGGGCCATTTGGCCAGGGATAGGGGCGGCAGCAGGGGGCCATTTGGCCAGGGATAGGGGTGGCAACGTGGGGCCATTCAGCCAGAGATAGGGGTGGCAACGAGAGGCCATTCGGCCAGTGATAGGGGTGGCAACGGGGCGGGGGTCATTCGGCCAGGGATAGGGGCGGCAACGAGAGGCCATTCGGCCAGGGATAGGAGCGGCAACGAGGGACCATTCGGCCAGGGATAGGGGCGGCAACGGGGGGTGGGGGGTCATTCGGCCAGGAATAGGGATGGCAGCATGGGGCCATTTGCTAGCCATAGGCTGGGTCAGGGAGTTTCAGCATCAAAACGCTCCCAGGGCAGGTACAGCACGGATACAAAAGCAAAATACTGGATGCTGGAATCTGGAATAAAAACAGAAAATGCTGGAAATCTCAGCGGGTCGGCACGGTAAAAATCAGCACGGGTTAGCTACAGAGTAAAGCTCTACAATTACACGTTACCCTGGAAACCTAAATGCTTGGGCATGAGCAGAAGAGGGCCTCAGTTTTTCGGCGCAGAAGTTAAGCTCCACCCTCAAAGCCAGAGGTCTTTCTGCGCTGTGCCAAAATAAAAGGTAGTTATAGCGAAACTTCGGACTTGTTTGGGGGCGCTATCGCTCACTAAAAAAATGGCCATTATTCTTCGGTAGCTCCAAAAATCGAAAATGTGGAATTTTGGGCTCTAGACTGTGACGGCAGCTATGGGCTAAGCTTTCCTCAGACTCCTGACTGGACAACGTTACAATACTAGGTCAAACGGTCGAACATCAATTGTCTTTAATTGAAAACAGTGCAAGTTCCAGGAAGGTAGGTCCACAAATTTCTCTAAAAATGTGGTTCACGTTGTTGCGTATGGAGAAAGAGTCAGACTGAACACTGTGAGCTCAAAGTAAAGTGTGACCTTAAGTATTTTATTGCAGGTCTCCAGAGTGCCTTTCCAACCTGTGAGGCCTCCTTAAATACCTGTGCTCCCAAGGGATTATGGGATCCCTTGGGATGCCAGGGGATGAGCCCTCCGGTGGCTGTACAGAGTAAATACAAGTTTACATATATAACACACGTGATATTTAAAAGGTGCACTTGTGATCAACGTTCCTGCTAAGCTGCGCAACTGTGCAGCTCACCAGCTTTTACATGGAATAAAATTTGAATGTGCGCACAGCCAGTTAAAAGAATCGTGCACGAAAAAGGTTTGAGGGGGAACATCGCTAGTGATCAAATTATGGTGCATTTCATGCTAGAGGGCAAATCATCCCATCCCTTTAAATAGTGGTCTCCAATAAACTTTGAGGTATTTAGGGCACTAAGTGACAACTATTAAACCAGCAGAAACTTTACACGATATTGTGAACATTCAATTAAAGAATGTGAGGGAAGCCGCCCCCCGTCATGCTGTTGAATCAATTTATATTTTTTGCATTGTGGGTGTCAGCCATGGCTCATTGGGTAGCACTCTCGTCTCGGAGTCAGATGGTTGTGGGTTCAAGTCCCACTCGAGACACTTGAGCACAAAAACGAGGCGGACACTTCCAGTGCAGTGTTGAGGGAGCGCTGCATTGTCGGAGTTGCTGTCTTTCAGATTACACTTCAAACCCAGGCCACGTCTGCTCTCTCAGGCAGACGTAAAAAAATCCCACGGACACTATTTCGAAGAAGAGCTGGGGACTTATCCCCGGTGCCCTGGCCAACATTTACCCCTCAATCAACATCACTAAAAACAGATGATCTGGTCATTATCACATTGCTGTTTGTGGGAGCTTGCTGTGCGCAAATTGGCTGCCGGGTTTCCTACATTACAACAGTGACAACACTTCAAAAGTACTTCATTGGCTGTAAAGCGCTTTGAGACGTCCGGTGGTTGTAAAAGGCACGACATAAATGCAAGTCTTTCTTTCTGGTAGTACAGACAAACATACTGTAGATAGACTACCACACCCATCGGTCAGACTGCTAGCAAATTGGCCCCTTGGTCAGAAGGACACGAGTTCATAATCTAAGCTGGCACACAATCCAGTGCGGCACTGTGTGTATGTGTGTGGGGGGGGGGGGCAGTCCTGCATTGCTAGAAAAGCTCCCCTTCAGGTCATTAAACTGGGGTCCTGCCTGCCTGTTGCGGTGGCCCAGCACATGAGAAAAAAAAATCCCTTGGCACTATTCAAAGAGCAACGAGTTTGTTTGGCATGTGGTTCAATATTCCTCCCTCAGCCACCACCGCAAGAAATATGATGAACTGGTCACTGCTGTGGAATCTTGCTGGTACAAAATGGCTTCCACATTCGTATGCGTAAAAGTAATTTGCTATGTAAAGTGTTTTACTACATAAGAAGTTTTTCTTAATTGCAACCAAGTGGTTAAAATGCTTAAACTAAAAACACATTTCACCCCCCCCCCCCCCCCAAAAATGCATTTATTCAATCCACTAACTGGACAAAAGCTCCGGTTGTCTACAAACGGTATCTGTAAAATCAACAAAGCAGTCACTGTGTAGATTTGTTCCTGAGTCTCCCTTGTGGTTACTGTGGGTGTGCAGACTGTGGTCAAGTTATCCCCTGACTCGTCACTACAAGCCTCTGAAAATAAACCATTTTTGGTGAAAGGAGAAGAATCTTGTTCTTTAATATGGATGATCCTACTCGGTTCTCCTCCCGAGGTCCCCACCATGAAACATACCAGTGTCCAGCCACGCGATGTTAAGAAGCGGCTGAACGGTTTAGGCACAGTCCCAACAACATCCCGGTTCTAGTGTTGAAGGCCTGTGCACCACAGCTAGTCACTTCCCTAGACAAGCTGTTCCGGTACAGCTATGACACTGGCATTTACCCAATAATGTGGAAGATTGCCCAAGTATTTCCCAGCCACAATAAACAGGATAAATGGAACCCGGCCAATGACCGCTCTATCATCCTCCTCCCAATCATCAGCGAAGTGATGAAAGGAGTCATCGATAGCACCATCAAGCAATACCTACTCACCAACCACCTGCTCATCGACACTCTGTTCATGTTCCGCTAGAACCACAGAGCTCCAGACAGCATAAGAACATAATAGGAGCAGGATTTGGCCATTTGGCCCCTCGAGCCTCCTCCAACATTCAATAAGATCTGATCTTGGCCTCAACTCCACTTTCTCGCCCACTCTCCATAACCCTTGACTCCCTTATCGTTTAAAAAATCTGTCTATCTCCACCTTAAATATATTGTCTGTTCTCCCAGGGGATTTGCTGAATCTTGCGGAGGCATCGTTGGTGGTATTTCTCCAGTGATTTGAGATGTCTACTGTATATGGTCCACGTCTCTGAGCCATACAAGAGGGCGGGTATCACTACAGCCCTGTAGACCATAAAAACTAACAGAAAACAGAGAGTCGGGATAAATTGGTCATTTTCAGGTTGGCAGACTGTAACTAATGGGGTGCCACAGGGATCAGTGCTGGGGCCTCAACTATTTACAATTTATATTAATGACTTGGATGAAGGGACCGAGTGTAACATAGCCAAATTTGCTGATGATACAAAGATTGTTGGGAGAGCAAGCTGTGAGGAAGACGCAAATAATCTACAAAGGGGTATAAATAGGCTCAGTGAGTGGACAAAAATTTGGCAGATGGACTATAATGTGGAAAATATATTGTTATCCACTTTGGTAGGAAAAATAAAAGAGCAAAGTATTATTTAAATGGGGTGCAATTACAAAATGCTGTAGTACAGAGGGACCTGGGAGTTCTTGTACATGAAATGCAAAAAGTTAACATGCAGGTACAGCAAGTAATCAGGAAAGCAAATGGAATGCTGGCCTTTATTGCAAGGGGGATGGAGTATAAAAATAGGGAAGTCCTGCTCCAACTGTACAGGGTGTTGGTAAGACTACACCTGGAATATTGCACACAGTTTTGGTCTCCTTATTTGAGGAAGGATACACCTGCATTGAAGGTAGTTCAGAGAAGGTTCATGAGGTTGATTCCCAAGATGAAGGGGTTGTCATATGAAGAAAGGTTGGGCCTATACTCCTTGGAGTTTAGAAGAATGAGAGGTGATCTTATTGAAACATACAAGATTCTGAGGGGACTTGACAGGGTAGATGCAGAGAGTATGTTTCCCCTCGTGCGGGAATCTAAAACTAGGGGACGTGGTTTCAGAATAAGGGGTCGCCCATTTAAAACTGAGATGAGGAGAAATTTCTTCTCTGAGGATCATGAATCTTTGGAATTCTCTACCCCAGAGAGCTGTGAAGGCTGTGTCTTTAAATATATTTAAGGTGGAGATAGACAGATTTTTAAATGATAAAGAAGTCAAGGGTTATGGGGAGCGGTCAGGGAAGTGGAGTTGAGGTCAGGATCAGATCAGCCATGATCTTATTGAATGGCGGAGCAGGCTCGAGGGGCAAAATGGCTGACTCCTGCTCCTATTTCTTTATGTTTCTTATAGTAAGTACTGATATCAATCTTGGAGGAGACAGGACCTCCTTTGAGGAGTTACTGAACGGGAAAGCACAAGAGAACTGGATTAATACACATTCACACAAAAGCATTTTTGCATCACTGAATGTTATCAGTGTTTATTTAGCTCCATCACAATCTCCGTCAGGCTCAGTAACCAGTTCCTCTAATGAGGTCATTGCCACTTATTGTTCAAGCCAAATTAAATCAACAGACTCAGAACAATTTTGAAAATTACATTGATTTGATGTTAAACACAGATTACTGCATTTTAAAAGGTCATGTGCAAAGTCTTAACATTAATAGTTAACAATAACAACTTGTATTTATATAGCGCCTTTAACATAGTAAAACCACCCAAGGCACTTCACAAACAAAATTTTACACCGAGCCACGCCAGGAGATATTCAGGTGGGTGACCAAAAGCTTGGTCAAAGAGGTAGGTTTTAAGGAGCATTTTAAAGGAGGAGAGAGAGGTGGAGAGGTTTAGGGAGGGAATTCCAAAGCTTAAGGCACGGTCACTAATGCTGGAGCAATTAAAATCAGAGATGCTCAAGTGTTAACTAGAGTTTAATTACAAGATTCTCTTTTCCAATTGAGTGGGTGCTTCGAAACTGCAGCCACAAGCCCTGTATAACCTAACCCTCAAAACCCAAGCCTATTTGCTCATTTTCCGTTTCGAATTTTGTGAGCTCGGAGGGTCGGACAGGCACTTAGTGTAGTTGCCTCATTGGAGGTTAATTCTTAAATCGGAAGAGCAACTCGAGATATGCAAGTTACGTTTTTGAATTCTTTTATTCTAGATACATTTCCTTGTACATTTCAGACTGTTCTCCTAGGCGAGATCTTGGACCCTACATCCTCAAGAAAGATATATAGGTAAGTTTCAAAGCAGGCTCGCGATCAATAAATGGAAAACTCTTAAGATTACTTCAGTCACTGATTCAATCCTGTGATTCAACAGGAACCTTCTAGACATTGAAAGGTCCAATATAATGCTACACTAAATGTTAACTGCCAAACAAATGTATTAAGCAAATAACCATTTAAGTGAACAGTAGCAGGCCCATAACTTTTACAATAGTAACCCGAAGTTAATTCCTTATAGTAACAGAAAATTAAATTAATGGTTCACAGCTTTCATGCTAAGCTCAATTTTAATACGTCATTATCATCTCATCGGTTATGGAACTATTTTTCTGGACAACATTCTTTGCAATGTTTCAGACGGAGTCACTTGAAAGATTACAGATGCTTCTGTGCAAGTTCCAGATAAACGTCTTGATTTGAAAAGGGCAAAGCTGATAAATTCCTTTGAAACAATTTCCGGAGTCAAGCAGAGTTTAAGTATCTGAACTGAAAAAGCTGCTGAGAGCACATGTCTGAACAAATCAAAGCAGATTTGTTTCCCAAATTCAGGGGCTCTGCTCCTCCCTCCGGTAGCGGAGGCTGAAACAGGCTGTTCACACCTTGGTGTCATATTTGAACCTGAAATGAGTTTTCGACTCAGATGAGCTATCTGGCTAATCAATCAAGCACTGCTGCAAGAATGCATCGAGTTAAACTGGGACATTACCTGTCTTGAACGAAGCTAGTTTTTAATCCCCTTGTATTGTTGGACAAAAGCCAAAACCAAGGAAGCTTTTAGACAAAAATACATCCTTTTTGTCATAATATGCAAATTGTTGGGTAGATGGATTTGTGTGGTTCCCGAAATCCCATGGTACGTGGCAATGCAGAGCACGGAAGACAAAGAGCTTGAACACCCCTCCATCACTATCCCTGTCCCAGCGGCAGGACGGGCCCGCCAAAGATGGAGGGGGGGTGGGGTACAGTGATAACACAGTTGGGTGGGAAAGGCTTGGAGAGTTCTCCGGACCCCAAGTAGTCTCACGACTTCAGGTCAAACAATGTCAAGGGACCCTCCTGCTAATCGCAACCTATTAACCACCTCGCTTAACTGACTAAACAACATTCCTCCATGTAATACAGGTACAACCTCTCAAATCCGGAAACCTCTGGACCGAGGCCATTCCGGATTTCGGAACAAATTTTCGATGTCCTGAATCCAGAAATGCCTGGGCCGGGGTTCGGGTATTCCCGCATTTCGGAACAGAAATCCGACGTCCGATATGTTTTTTTTACACAAGTCTTTTAAAAAAAATTTATGAGAATGGTCTGGATTCTTTTCAGTTGTGTAATTCTCGGCAATGCACCTGAAACCGGGCTCCACTTTTAAAAAAGAAAGGGTGTCATTTCTAGCGGTGTCTTTGACACACACACACACACTAATTACCCAACAGATTCACCCGGATTCCAACTAGGATGCTAAAATAGACCCCTAGATCTGCTCCACATGTAGTCCACATCGAGACTCCTGGATCTTCCACACAGTGCAGCGTGATTGCTTCTTCCAAAAGCTGAGTGAGTCAAGACAGCCAAGCCCACCGAAAAATACATGTCCCACTGAGAGCCAGACACGCCAGTGTCCTGCCCGATAAGCCTCTGCGTAGCCACAGCACGGACCGACGGAACCCGACACCGCTGCCAGAGACACTACATCAGCCGAGACCACGCATGTCAGTGGAGGCGACGGCTTTTACTGCACTCATTTGGAAATGATTTATTTTGTATCCTTTAAATGTTCCGATTAGTAACTTTTTAAAATAAAATTAATTTTAGGGTCCAGTATTTTCCTCACTGATTTTCTCCCATTTAAGTCAGGTATTAAAAAAAAAGTCCGGTTATCGGAACATATTTCCGGATTTCGGACGACTCTTCTGCGCGATGTCCGCTTTTCGCAACTCTGGATTTCAGAGGTTGTACCCGTACATCACTTGAAAGAAGCAGCGAGGGAAGCAAGGGCATGGAATGTCCCCATGGTAGGGAACTTCAATGGCCCCCAATTGCGGCTTGGTAGCATCAACACTAATTGAGCAAAAGGCACAGCTCCCAGACTCCGCCTGCGTTAGGTGGCGAGGGAACCAATATGCGAGTAACCTGCTTAGTCTCATCCTCACCAACCTGTCCACAATAACGCTGGCAAAACAAATGACCACTCCTAGTCCTTGTGAAGAGAGAGTCTTGCCTTCACCAGGAGGACTTCCTCCATTATGTAGCGTGGTACCATCAGTGCTAAGTGGGACATCCAACCCCAAGACTGGGCATCCATGGGGTGTTACGGGCTAAAAGCGACAGCAGAATTGTATACCGCCACAATCTGTAACCTCATCACCACCAAAGTGGGGAGTGTAGAAAGGTGTGCTAGGAGCAGCACCAAACATACCTTAAAATGTGTTGCCAACCTGGTAAAACTATTACACAGGGTTACCTGAAAACACATATCGTTATATAGTGCCTTTAACGTAGTGAAATGTCCCAAGGCGCTTCACAGGAGTATTACAAGATAAAAATTTGAGTCGGACAAGTAGAAAATAGCGCAGGTGAGTCAAAGAGGTATGTTTTAAGGAGCGTCTTGAAGGAGGAAAGAGAGGTAGAGAGGTAGAGAGGTTTAGGGAGGGAGTTCCAGAGCTTGGAGCCGAGGCAACAGAAAGCACGGCCACCAATGGTTGAGTGATTATCAGGGATGCTCAAGAGGACAGAATTAAGAGGTGCGCAGATATCTCGGGGGGGTTGTGAGGCTGAAGGAGATTACAGAGAATAGGGTGGGGCAAGGCCATGGAGAGATTCAAAAAGGATGAGAATTTTGAAATGAAGGCGTTGCTTAACCGGGAGCCAATGTAGGTCAATGTAGAGCAGAGGTGATGGGTGAGCAGGACTTGGTGCGAGTTAGGACACGGGGCAGCCGAGTTTTGGATCACCTCTAGTTTACGTAGGGTAGAGTGTGGGAGGACAGCTAGCAGTGCGTTGGAATAGTCAAGTCTAGAGGTAACAAAGGCATGGATGAGGGCTTCAGCAGTGGATGAGCCGAGGCAAGGGCGGAGACGGGCGATGTTACGGAGGTGGAAATAGGCGGTTTTAGTTATGCTGCGGATATGTGGTCAAATACTCATTTCAGGGTCAAATATGACACCAAGGTTGCAAACAGTCTGATTCAGCCTCAGACAGTAGTTGGGGAGGGGGATAGAGTCAGTGGCTAGGGAACAGATTTTGTGGCGGGGACCGAGAACAATATCAAAAGCAGAGTAGAGACAGAACTAAGCAGTCCCACAACCAACACATCAAAGCAAAGCTCTGTAGCCAGAGCACACCCAGTTAAGAATAGCGTTGGACAACCAAGCAAGTAACAGGAAGAGGCGGCTCTTCAACCATGATGGAGCTTAGTATGCGTGCACAAGAAATGAGGCCGGTGTTTGCAAATGTCTTTAGGCAGCTGTGCCGTGGACGGTCCTACTTAACACCTTCTTCCGAAGCCCCACCATCCTAAATGCCAGCGTCCACAGTGATTCACTCCAGGTCACATTAAGCAGCTGAGTGCACTGCGTGCAGGCCCTCACAATGGGCTCAATTTTCCCCAGTGATTTGTGCCGTTTTTTTGGAGCAGGCTGCTCTTTTTGGCCCAAGTTGAAAAACCACAGTTTCCCCAATCAATTCGCACCAGTGTCACTCAGTTAGTTACGATTTTTTTAAGTCAGTTTTTTTTCCAGCCACCTTCGCCAATTCTGGTCATTTAGGGAAGTTTGGCCAGCTGAGAGTTACTCCAGTTCTGCTTGGGCCAGCGTATGTGGCCTCTCCAGAAAAACCTTCCCGAGAGTTAAGGAAAGCGGTGCAGCAGATGCCCGGACACAGTGAAAGAATTGAAAAACACATAACAGCAACTTAACTCCAACCACGCCCGAAGGCTGTCCGGTCCCATTCTCAGTCCCCAGTTCTCACACACACACACACACACACACACACACATACACAGAGTCTGGTCCCATTGAGAGCAAGATGTGTTGGGAGCTGGCTGCATGCTTCATTTTGCAGCCTCAGCTCCCATTGTGTCCCTGGTTACCATGGCAGCCCGATCTTTTTGGCGCAGATCAAGGCTCCACCCCCAAAACTAAAGGCCGGTTTAGGCCACGCCAAAATGAAGAAATCCAATGGGGAAACTTAGAACATTTTTTTGGGGGCGTACTTGGGCCCCCAAAAAATCTGGCGTAACTCTTCAAGTACACCAAAAAAATGCTTTGGGGAACATTGAGCCCAATATCGTAAGTGCTGAGGATTTGTGCATGACAACTAGCTGCTTCCCTAGCCAAGATCTTCCAATCTATGACACTCAGACATAGCCGACAATGTGGAGGATAACCCAGATATGTCCTGTCGACAAAAAACAGAATAGATTGAGTTTTTTTTTTTAAGGTTAACAGAGGGTGGATGATGTTGTGCAGTTGATGTGCATATGGGCTTTCAAAATAAAGTACTACCTATTTGGTTGTTAGCAAAATTGAAGCCCATAGGACAAAAAGGGCAGTAACAGCATGGATACAATACTGGCTAAGGAATAGAAATCAGAGAGTTGTGGTGAATGGCTGTTTTTTAAGAACATAAGAAATAGGAGCAGGACTAGGCCATATGGCCCCTCAAGGCTGCTCCGCCATTCAATAAGATCATGGCCGACCTGAACTTGGCCTCAACTCCACTTTCCTGCCCGTTCCCCATAACCCTCGAGTCCACTATAGTTCAAAAATCTGTCTATCTCAGCCTTGAATATATTCAATGAATTAGTCGCCACAGCTCTCTGGGGCAGAGAATTCTAAAGATTCACGTCCCTCAGAAGAAATTCCTCATCTCCGTGGGCGACCGCTTATTCTGAGACTGTGCCCCCTAGTTCGAGATTCCCCCCACGAGGGGAAACACCCCCTCAGCATCTACCCGATTAAGCCCCCTTCAGTATCTTATATGTTTCAATAAGATCACCTCTCATTCTTCTAAACTCCAATGAGTACAGGCCCAACCTTTTCTCATAAGACAACCCCTTCATCCCAGGAATCAACCTAGAGAGTGGACTAAAGGGAGGTATACAGTGGAGTTCAGTACTAGGACCACTGTTGTTTTTGATGTACATTAATGACTTAAACTTGGGGGGGCTACAGGGCATAGTTTTGGAATTTGCAGATGACATGACACTTGGAAATGTAGTGAACAGTGAGAAAGATAGTATTCGACTGCAAGAGGACATAGACAGGCTGATGGAATGGGTGGACACGTGGCAGATGAAATTCAACAGAGAAAAGTGCAAGCTGATACATTTTGATAGGAAGAATAAGGAGAGACAAGACACGCTAAATGGCACAATTTCAAAGAGGCTGCAATAAAGAGACACCAGGGGGGGTTTGTGCACAAATCTTTGAACATGGCAGGACAAGTTAACAAAACAGTTAATAAAAGCATTTGGGATCCAGGGCTTTATAAATAGGGGCATAGAATACAAAAGCCAGGAAGTTACGTGAAGGTTTTGGCGAGGGTACAGAAGAGATTTACTAGAACAGTTCCAGGGACGAGGGATTGTTCTCCTTGGAGCAAAGAAGGCTCAGAGGAGATTTGATAGAGGTGTCTTACGTAAAATTAAATAGGATACACGGCACAGAAACAAGCCATTCAGCCCAAACAATCCATGCCGGCATTTATGCTACACACGAGCCTCCTCCAGGTCTTTTCTCATTTAATTCTATCTGCATAAATCTCTATTCCCTTCTCCCTCACGTGCTTAGAAACATAGAAACATAGAAAATAGGTGCAGGAGTAGGCCATCCGGCCCTTCGAGCCTGCACCACCATTCAATAAGATCTTGGCTGATCATTCCTTCAGTACCCCTTTCCTGCTTTCTCTCCATACCCCTTGATCCCTTTAGCTGCAAGGGCCACATCTAACTCCCTTTGAATATATGCAATGAACTGGCATCAACAACTCTCTGCGGTAGGGAATTCCACAGGTTCACAACTCTCTGAGTGAAGAAGTTCCTCATCATCTCAGTCCTAAATGGCCTACCCCTTATCCTAAGACTGTGTCCCCTGGTTCTGGACTTCCCCAACATCGGGAACATTCTTCCTGCATCTAACCTGTCCAGTCACGTCAGAATTTTATATGTTTCTATGAGATACCCTCTCATTCTTCTAAACTCCAGTGAATAAAGGCCCAGTTGATCCAGTCTCTCCTCATATGTCAATCCTGCCATCCTGGGAATCAGTCTGGTGAACCTTCGCTGCACTCGCTCAATAGCAAGAACATCCTTCCTCAGATTAGGAGACCAAAACTGAACACAATATTCCAGGTGTGGCCTCACCAAGGCCCTGTACAACTGCAGTAAGACTTCCCTGCTCCTATACTCAAATCCCCTTGCTATGAAGGCCAACATACCATTTGCCTTCTTCACCGCCTGCTGTACCTGCATGCCAACCTTCAATGACTGATGAATCATGATACCCAGGTCTCTCTGCACCTCCCCTTTTCCTAATCTGCCGCCATTCAGATAATATTCTGCCTTCGTGTTTTTGCCCCCAAAGTGGATAACCTCACATTTATCCACATTATACTGCATCTGCCATGTATTTGTCCACTCGCCTAACCTGTCCAAATCATCCTGCAGCCTCTTAGCATCCTCCTCACAGCTCACACCGCCACCCAGTTTAGTGTCATAGAGCACTTAAATGCATCTATACTATTCGCCTCAACCACTCCCTGTGGTAGCGAGTTCCACAGTCTCACCACTCACGGGGTAAAGTTTCTTCTGAATTCCATATTTGATTTCTTGGTGAATATCTCATATTGATGGGCTAAATTAAGCAAGTAAGAAAGCAAATGGTATGCTGGCCTTTATTACAAGAGGATTTGAATATAAGAGTAAAGACATCTTACTGCAATTATATCAAAGGCAGTACCTAGGAATCGAGGAAGACTTGCTTCCACTCTTAGCATGAGTCCTTAGGTGGCTGAACAGTCCAATACGAGAACCACAGACACCATCACAGGTGGGACAGACAGTCGTTGAGGGAAAGGGTGGGTGGGACTGGTTTGCTGCACGCTCGTTCCGCTGCCTGCGCTTGGTTTCTGCATGCTCTCGGCAATGAGACTCGAGGGGCTCAGCGCCCTCCCGGATGCTCTTCCTCCACTTAGGGTGGTCTTTGGCCAGGGATTCCCAGGTGTCAGTGGGGATGTTGCGCTTTATCAGGGAGGCTTTGAGAGTGTCCTTGTAACGTTTCCTCTACCCACCTTTGGCTCGTTTGCTGTGAAGGAGTTCCGAGTAGAGCGCTTATATAGGGCCCTGGTGATTACAATTATATAGGGCCCTGGTGAGACCACACCTGGAGTATTGTGTACAGTTTTGGGTCTCCTTGCCCAAGGAAGGATATATTTGCCATAGAGGGAGTGCAACAAAGGTTCACCAGACTGATTCCTGGGATTGGGGGGCGGGGGTGGGGGTGGGGGGTGAGGGGGGGGGGCGGGGGGAAGAGAATTGTTCTATGAGGAGAGATTGAGCAGACTAGGCCGAAATTTGTTAGAGTTTAGAAGAATGAGAGGTGATCTCATTGAATCATACAACATTCTTATAGGGCTTGGCAGGGTAGATGCAGGGAGGATGTTTCCTCTGGCTGGGGAGTCTAGAACCAGAATAAAGGGTCGGTCATTTAGGACTGAGATGAAGAGAAATGTCTTCACTCAGAGTGGTGAATTTTTGGAATTCTCTACCCCAGAGAGCTGTGGAGGCTCAGTCTGAGAGTCTATTCAAGACAGAGATCGATAAGAGTTTTGGATATTAAGGGAATCTAGGGATATGGGAATAGTGTAGGAAAGTGGAGTTGAGGTAGAAGATCAGCCATGATCTTATTGAATGGTGGAGCAGGCTCGAGGGGCAGAATGGCCTACTCCTGCTCCTAATACTTATGTTATTATGATGAGAAGGCACAGATTTAAGGTGATTGACAAAAGAGGGGACCTCACAGAAACATATAAAATTCTGACGGGGTTAGACAGGTTAGATGCAGGAAGAATGTTCCCAATGTTGGGGAAGTCCAGAACCAGGGGTCACAGTCTAAGGATAAGGGGTTAAGCCATTTAGAACCGAGATGAGGAGAAACTTCTTCACCCAGAGAGTGGTGAACCTGTGGAATTCTCTACCACAGAAAGTTGTTGAGGCCAATTCACTAAATATATTCAAAAAGGAGTTAGATGAGGTCCTTACTGCTAGGGGGATCAAGGGGTATGGCGAGAAAGCAGGAATGGGGTACTGAAGTTGAATGTTCAGCCATGAACTCATTGAATGGCGGTGCAGGCTAGAAGGGCCGAATGGCCTACTCCTGCACCTATTTTCTATGTTTCTATGAACCACGGGCGATATGAGGTAAAACATTTTTATGCAAAGTGGTTTGCATTTGGAATGCACTGCCCGATTGGGTGGTGGATCTCAGTCTAAGGATAAGGGGTAAGCGATTTAGGACCAAGATGAGGAGAAACTTCTTCACTCAGAGAATTGTGAACCTATGGAATTCTCTACCACAGAAAGTTGTTGAGGCCAGTTCGTTAGATATATTAAAAGGGAGTTAGATGTGGCCCTTATGGCTAAAGGGATCAAGGGGTATGGAGAGAAAGCAGGAAAGGGGTACTGAAGTTGCATGATCAGCCATGATCATAGTGAATGGTGGTGCAGGCTCGAAGGGCCGAATCGCCTACTTCTGCACCTATTTTCTATATTTTTATGTTTCTATGGATATAGATTCAATAGCAACCATCAAAAGGGAATGGGATAAATACTTGAAGGAGAAAAAATTGCAGAGCTATGGAGAAAGAGCAGGGGAGTGGGACTATCTGGATTGCTCTTCGAAAGAGCCAGCGCAGACTCGACGGGCCGAAAGGCCTCCTTCTCTGCTGAAATCTAACCCATCAGGCTCCTCTCAATCATCAGTGTACAAATGGACAGAGTCACAAACGTGCCGTCAAGCAACTTCAATTAATCAATAACGTACTTACTGATGCGCAGTTCGGGTTCCGCTAGAACAACTTTTCTCCAGACATTCCACCATTGATCTAGACATGGATACAAGAGCTAAACGCCAGAGAGAGGAGAGGAGAGTACAGCTGCCCTTTACATCTAGACAGTATTCGACAGAGTCTGGCACCAAGGAGTCCAAGCAAAACTTGAGATCAATAGCAGTCAAAGGGAAAATTATCAGGCAGCTGGAGTTATACCCACCACAAAGGAAAATCATTACGATTGTTGGAGGCCAACTCTCAGAGCCCAAAACATTGCTGCACACAGCCAATTAAGTATTTGTGAAGTGCAATTAGTCGCTGTTTTAATGCAGGGAAATGTAGCAGCCAATTTTCACACAGGCAAGAGATAAATGATCAGATAATCTAAAAGCAAAATGCTACAGATGCTGGAACCTCTATAAACAGAAAATGCTGGAAATACTCAGCAGGTCAGGCAGCAAGTGTGGAGAGAGAAACTGAGTTAAAGTTTCAAGTCGATGAACTTTCGCCAGATCTAGCTGATCATGACCCGTTCTGTTAAAAGGTCCTCGATCTGAAACATTAACTCTGTTTCTCTCTTCACAATTGCTGCCTGACCTGCTGAGCATGAGCAGTATTTTCTGTTTTTAGACCAGATAACCTATTTTGGTGGATTTGGCTGAGGAACAGACCGCCCTAAGTGGAGGAAGTGCATCCGGGAGGGCGCTGAGCACCTCGAGTCTCATCGCCGAGGGCATGCAGAAACCAAGCGCAGGCAGCGGAAGAAGCGTGCGGCAAACCAGTCCCACCTTCCCTTACCCTCAATGAAACATAGAAACATAGAAAATAGGTGCAGGAGTAGGCCATTTGGCCCTTCTAGCCTGCACCGCCATTCAATGAGTTCATGGCTGAACATGCAACTTCAGTACCCCATTCCTGCTTTCTCATCATACCCCTTGATTCCCCTAGTAGTAAGGACTTCATCTAACTCCTTTTTGAATATATTTAGTGAATTGGCCTCAACAACTTTCTGTGGTAGAGAATTCCACAGGTTCACCACTCTCTTGGTGAAGAAATTCCTCCTCATCTCGGTCCTAAATGGCTTCCCCCTTATCCTTAGATTGTGTCCCCTGGTTCTGGACTTCCCCAACATTGGGAACATTCTTCCTGCATCTAACCTGTCTAACCCCATCAGAATTTTAAAAGTTTCTATGAGGTCCCCTCTCATTCTTCTGAACTCCAGTGAATACAAGCCCAGTTGATCCAGTCTTTCTTGATAGGTCAGTCCCGCCATCCCGGGAATCAGTCTGGTGAACCTTCACTGCACGCTCTCAATAGCAAGAATGTCCTTCCTCAGGTTAGGAGACCAAAACTGTACACAGTACTCCAGGTGTGGCCTCACCAAGGCCCTGTACAACTGTACCAACACCTCCCTGCCCCTGTACTCAAATCCCCTCGCTATGAAGGCCAACATGCCATTTGCTTTCTTAACCGCCTGCTGTACCTGCATGCCAACCTTCAATGACTGATGTACCATGACACCCAGGTCTCTTTGCACCTCCCCTTTTCCTAATCTGTCACCATTCAGATAATAGTCTGTCTCTCTGTTTTTACCACCAAAGTGGATAACCTTTGGAGATACTACATTTAATCCCCTCGTCTAAATCATTAATGTACAGTGTAAACAGCTGGGGCCCCAGTACAGAACCCTGCGGTACCCCACTAGTCACTGCCTGCCATTCTGAAAAGTCCCCATTTACTCCTACTCTTTACTTCCTGTCTGACAACCAGTTCTCAATCCATGTCAGCACACTACCCCCAATCCCATGTGCTTTAACTTTGCACATTAATCTCTTGTGTGGGACCTTGTCGAAAGCCTTCTGAAAGTCCAAATATACCACATCAACTGGTTCTCCCTTGTCCACTCTACTGGAAACATCCTCAAAAAATTCCAGAAGATTTGTCAAACATGATTTCCCTTTCACAAATCCATGCTGACTTGGACCTATATCACCTCTTTCCAAATGCACTGCTATGACATCCTTAATAATTGATTCCATCATTTTACCCACTACCGATGTCAGGCTGACCGGTCTATAATTCCCTGTTTTCTCTCTCCCTCCTTTTTTAAAAAGTGGGGTTACATTGGCTACCCTCCACTCGATAGGAACTGATCCAGAGTCAATGGACTGTACATTAATGATTTAGATGAGGGGATTAAATGTAGTATCTCCAAATTTGCGGATGACACTAAGTTGGGTGGCAGTGTGAGCTGCGAGGAGGATGCTGTGAGGCTGCAGAGCGACTTGGATAGGTTAGGTGAGTGGGCAAATGCATGGCAGATGAAGTATAATGTGGATAAATGTGAGGTTATCCACTTTGGTGGTAAAAACAGAGAGACAGACTATTATCTGAATGGTGACAGATTAGGAAAAGGGGAGGTGCAAAGAGACCTGGGTGTCATGGTACATCAGTCATTGAAGGTTGGCATGCAGGTGCAGCAGGCGGTTAAGAAAGCAAATGGCATGTTGGCCTTCATAGCAAGGGGATTTGAGTACAGGGGCAGGGAGGTGTTGCTACAGTTGTACAGGGCATTGGTGAGGCCACACCTGGAGTATTGTGTACAGTTTTGGTCTCCTAACCTGAGGAAGGACATTCTTGCTATTGAGGGAGTGCAGCGAAGGTTCACCAGACTGATTCCCGGGATGGCGGGACTGACCTATCAAGAAAGACTGGATCAACTGGGCTTAAATTCACTGGAGTTCAGAAGAATGAGAGGGGACCTCATAGAAACATATAAAATTCTGACGGGGTTAGACAGGTTAGATGCAGGAAGAATGTTCCCAATGTTGGGGAAGTCCAGAACCAGGGGTCACAGTCTAAGGATAAGGGGTAAGCCATTTAGGACCGAGATGCGGAGGAACTTCTTCACCCAGAGAGTGGTGAACCTGTGGAATTCTCTACCACAGAAAGTTGTTGAGGCCAATTCACTAAATATATTCAAAAAGGAGTTAGATGAGGTCCTTACTGCTAGGGGGATCAAGGGGTATGGCGAGAAAGCAGGAATGGGGTACTGAAGTTGAATGTTCAGCCATGAACTCATTGAATGGCGGTGCAGGCTAGAAGGGCCGAATGGCCTACTCCTGCACCTATTTTCTATGTTTCTATGTTTCTATGTTGGAAAATGACTGTCAATGCATCCACTATTTCCAAGGCCACCTCCTTAAGTACTCTGGGATGCAGTCCATCAGGACCTGGGGTTTTATCGGCCTTCAATCCCATCAATTTCCCCAACACAATTTCCCGACTAATAAGGATTTCCCTCAGTTCCTCCTCCTTACTAGACCCTCCGAACACTTTTATATCCGGAAGGTTGTTTGTGTCCTCCTGAGTGAATACCGAACCAAAGTACTTGTTCAATTGGTCCGCCATTTCTTTGTTCCCCGTTATGACTTCCCCTGATTCTGACTGCAGGGGACCTACGTTTGTCTTTACTAACCTTTTTCTCTTTACATATCTATAGAAACTTTTGCAATCCGTCTTAATGTTCCCTGCAAGCTTCTTCTCGTACTCCATTTTCCCTGCCCTAATCAAACCCTTTGTCCTCCTCTGCTGAGTTCTAAATTTCTCCCAGTCCCCGGGTTCGCTGCTATTTCTGGCCAATTTGTATGCCACTTCCTTGGCTTTAATACTATCCCTGATTTCCCTTGATAGCCACGGTTGAGCCACCTTCCCTTTTTTATTTTTACGCCAGACAGGAATGTACAATTGTTGTAGTTCATCCATGCGGTCTCTAAATGTCTGCCATTGCCCATCCACAGTCAACCCCTTCAGTATCATTCGCCAATCTATTCTAGCCAATTCACGCCTCATACCTTCAAAGTTAGCCTTCTTTAAGTTCTGGACCATGGTCTCTGAATTAACTGTTTCATTCTCCATCCTAATGCAGAATTCCACCATATTATGGTCACTCTTCCCCAAGGGGCCTCGCACAACGAGATTGCTAATTAATCCTCTCTCATTACACAACACCCAGTCTAAGATGGCCTCCCCCCTAGTTGGTTCCTCGACATATTGGTCTAAAAAACCATCCCTTATGCACTCCAGGAAATCCTCCTCCACCGTATTGCTTCCAGTTTGGTTAACCCAATCTATGTGCATATTAAAGTCACCCATTATAACTGCTGCACCTTTATTGCACGCACCCCAACTATCTGTCCCACTTGTGACAGGGACTATGGTTCTCGTATTGGACGGTTCAGCCACCTAAGGACTCATTTTAAGAGTGGAAGCAAGTCTTCCTCGATTCCGAGAGACTGCCTATGATGATGAAATGTTGACCAGAAATCAGAAGAATCTGCTTTTTCTTCGAATAGTGTTATTGGATCTTTTACATCCACCTGACGAGTAGACTGGGTCTTGGTTTAATGTCTCATCAGAAAGACAGCACCTCCGACAGTGCAACAACCCCCACAGTAATACATTGAAGAGTCAGCATAGATAATGTGCTGAGGTCTCTGTAATGGGACTTGTACCCACAACCTTTGGATCCATTTCAGATCTGAAACTGCAACCACTGAACCAAGGCTAGAAGTCAGGAACATCCGCAGATTAATACATCCTCAGTTGGAAATCGAACGTTTATTTAGCAGACTAAGCAAACCACTCCTTCCAGTCATTTGGGCAGGCAGCGTGGACGAGCAACATCATGTCCAGACATCCTCAAAAATCTAGGATGTTTACGCCTACAGAGCTATTGCTGGTTTATTCAGTGGAAAATAAATCTTCCTGTTGCTTTTGGCCACTTTAATCGGAAAAGCCTAAGAGGGGGCTTTGGCACAATAGCACTGGAGCAGTTGTCACACAATTACACAGGATATACGGCACAGAAACAGGCCATTTTGCCCAACTAGTCCATGCCAGCGTTTATGCTCCACTCGAGCCTCCTCCCATCCTTCCCCATCTAACTAGCAGCTTAATCTTCTATACCCTTTCCCTCTTGTGCTTATCTAGCTTCCCCTTAAATGCATCGATACTATTCGCTTCAACCACTCCCTGTGGCAACGAGTTCCACATTCTCTGGGTACAGAAGTTTGTTCTGAATTACCCATTTGTTTTCTTGGTGACTATCTTATATTGATGGCTTCTAGTTTTGCTCTTCCCCACAAGTGGAAAATTTCTCTCTATGTCTGCTCTATCAAAACCTTTCATAATTTTCAAGGCCTCTATTAAGACAATTCAGCCTTCTCTTTTCAAGAGAAAAGAGACACAAGCCTGTTCATCCTTTCCTGATAGGTAGAACCTTGCAGTTCTAATATCATCCTTGAAATTTTTTTTAGCACCCGCTCCAGTACCTCTATATCCTTCTCATAATAGGGAGACCAGAATTGTAAACAGTATCCCAGGTGTGCTCGAACCACGGTTCGATTCAAGATTTGCATAACTTCTCTGCTTTTCAATTGATGGAATACTCTCCACTTGCCTGGATGAGTGGAGCTTGAACAACACTCAAGAGGCTCGACACCATCCAGGACAAAGCAGCTTGCTTGACTGGCATCCCATCCATCACCAGCACACCGAGACTGCAGCGTTTAACATCTGCAAAATGCACGACAGTACCTCACAAACCCGTGACCTCTATCACCTAGAAGGACAAGGGCAGCAGGCACATGGGAACACCATCACCTCCATGTTACCCTCCGAGTCACACACCATCCTGACTTGGAAATATATTGCCGTTCCTTCATCATCGCTGGGTCACAATTCAGGAACTCCCTCCCCAACAGCACTGTGGGAGTACCTTCACCACACGGGTTACAGCGGTTCAAGGCAACGGCTCACCACAGCTTTTCTCCTTCGAGCCTGCTCCGCCATTCAATAAGATCATGGCTGATCTGATCTTGGCCTCAACTCCACTTCCCTGCCCTCTCTCAATAACCTTTGACTCCCTTATTGTTCAAAAATCTGTCTACTTCCACCTTAAATATATTCAATGACTCAGGCTGCAAGTGTCGGCAGGTTATACAACAATGGGAGGGCAACTTGGCTGATACGAATTCCATTCATGTGCACTCCCATAGCAGGAGGGTTACAGGAACAGAAATCTTGGCTAATATTTCCTCTCCTGAGCCCAGTAGGAATCAAAACCAATTTTAGTATCCTTACCGCTGCCCTGTTTTGGATCAACCCAAGACGTGTGGTCTGTATGACTCAGTACTATGGCAAGCGGTTCATTTATCTACTAATCCACCTATGGAAGTTCTTCAATAAAATGCTTAAATTGCACGAAATCATACTTTTCTGTGAAGCATTAAAACAGTAACCTTTTCTTCTTGCAAATTATTCAATACAAGTCCATCTCGTTCCCTCTGCTCTAGCAAAGCCTGGGAATCTGGATTATGGTTTCCATCAAACCACTGGCATTGCCGTACTGTTATCTGGCAGCAGGTAGAAGGACTGAGTTAACATGAGGTCAGTTTTTCCTCTTCCTGGAAATCTCAAATGCCTAGCTGTCACACACCACCCCGAACAAGGCAGCCAAAACCTGATGAGTCCTTCCAAGTCCAGACAGTATTTACGCTTAGTGTGTTTTTTAAAAAAAACAGAAATTGAGAAATCAGTGTTGTCTAAACAAAATGCAGGGTTGATAGGATATAGAAACATAGAAATTTACAGCGCAGGAGGCGGCCATTTCGGCCCATCGTGTCCGTGCCGGCCGACAAAGAGCCGCACGGCCCTCGGTCAGCAGCCCTGAGGGTTACATATAAACCTATGAACAATGGCGGAAAGGCACAGAGCACCCAGCCAACAAGTCCGCCTCACACAACTGCGACACCCCTTATACTGAAACATTTTACACTCCATCCCAACCGGAGCCATGTGAACTCCTGGGAGAGGCAAAAACCAGATAAAAACCCAAGCCAATTTAGGGAGAAAAAAAATCTGGGAAAATTCCTCTCCGACCCATCCAGGCGATCGAAACTAGTCCAGGAGATCACCCTGGCCGTATTCGATTCCCTGCAGTACTTACCATTGTTATGTATGTAACCACAATGTAACACCACTGTATTACTGTATACACTCAACCTAGATGCACACCTTGACCACAAGGGGTGAACTTGTGGGAAACACTCCTTACCTGATCTCACAGGTATAAAAAGGGAGGTCCCACGCAAGTCATCGTCTTTGGAGTCCTGTGAATAAAGAGTTACGGTCACAGAATGACCGTGTCCCCAGAATGTGCCTCGTGTGGTTTCATACTGTAGAGTAAGGACTTTACAACCATTATATCTGCGCCGGCCAACAAAAGGTTATCCAGTCTAATCCCAATTACCAGCTCTAGGTCCGTAACCCTGCAGGTTTCGGCACTTTAAGTGCCCATCCAACCATCTCTTAAAAGTGGTGAGGGCTTCTGCATCCACCACTCTTCCAGGCATGACTGGATACATAGAGAACCAATGTCCCCGTTAAACTGTGTGACCGGGCAGCAGTCGGGAGGTCCCCGCAGGTTGCTTCGCAGCTTTTAAGTAGAAAAACCGTGCATGCGCGGAAATTTGAATGGACCACACAGCCATGAAAGGGGTCTTGCACCCAAAAACAAATTCATGGAAATATTGTCAAGAACTATTTCACGGTGGAAAATTTGCAGTTGGTCATTGGCATTCATAAGAATTAGGAGCGAGAGTAGGCCATTCAGCCCCTTGAGCCTGCTCCGCCATTCAATGGGATCATGGCTGAACTTCTACCTCAACTCCACTTTCCTGCACTATCCCCATATCCCTCGATTCCCTTAATATCCAATTCAAGACATTTCACCGTGTTAGGTACTTCGCCCAATGCTTCAAGGAGAACTCTTGAAGTGAGGAGCCTCAAGAAAAGGGGCCAAGTTCCAATGCTCATTGTACAGAGCGTTACCAAGTTTGAAAGGAGTAGAAGATAAGACAAGATAAATCAGGTAACATGATTAGGTGATGGTGTGTTGGATTAAAGGCCTGAAAATTGTAGATGGGCAAGAGGTAAGGAACTTCTGAGAAAGAATATGTAGGACAGGAGACTTTGTGATGAGCCCCAATTACTAGATATGGATATTTAAGGAGGAGGAAGAGCTTGTAAAACAGTGCATTTGGAGCTCAGAAGTAACAAGAAACAAAAAATGAGAGCATCAATAACCATAGTATTGATACAGGAAAAAAGGAAGGGCTATGGGATAAAAGCAGGGGAGTGAAGGACGTTCTTGTTATTGAGGGAGTGCAGCGAAAGTTCACCAGACTGATTCCCGGGATGGCAGGACTGACATATGAGGAGAGACTGGATCAACTGGGCCTGTATTCACTGGAGTTTAGAAGGATGAGAGGGGATCTCATAGAAACATATAAAATTCCAACGGGATTGGACAGGTTAGATGCAGGAAGAATGTTCCCAATGTTGGGGAAGTCCAGAACCAGGGGATACAGTCTAAGGATAAGGGGTAAGCCATTTAGGACCGAGAAATGATAATGATTGGATAGAGTCTTATACTGTGATAAATCCTGCGATTTTCCTAACTTACAGTAACAGGTGTCATTTTCTCTCCAAGTAAGTCATTTAGTTTAAAATAAATATTAACTTTTTGCACCCCAGCTGATGACAATATAGTACAGCCAGTTAATGTTCTCTGTAAGCTGCGCTTTGTTCTAAGCGGCCTGTTTCTTTTAAGGCGAGGTCCCTTTAAATTTCTGCGCATGCGCAGTATTTACAATGTAAAAGCCGGTAAGCATTGTTGCCAGTGCACTGGTACATTAGTTTTGAGCACCTCGAGTCTTGTCGTCGAGAGCATGCAGAAATCAAGCGCAGGCAGCGGAAAGAGCTTGTGGCAAACCAGTCCCTCCCACCCACCCCTTCCCTCACGACTATCTGTCCTACTTGTGACAGAGACTGCGGTTCTTGTATTGGACTGTTCAACCACCTAAGAACTCATGTTAAGAGTGGAAGCAAATCTTCCTCGATTCCGAGGGACTGCCTATGATGATGACATTAGTTGTACAGCACTGGTACGCGAGCTGATACAGTACTGTAATGCCACAACGCTCCAGTTGGTACAGTCCTAAGAACATAAGAAACAGGAGCAGGAATAGGCTATAAGGTCCCTCGAGCCTGCTCTTTCAATAAGATCATGGCTGAACTTCTGCATCAATTCCACTTTCCTGCACTATCCTCATATGCCTTGGTTCCCTTAGTGCCCAAAAATCTATCGATCGCAGTTTTGAATTTACTCATCGATTCTCTTCCCCCCGATTTCTCTCTCTTCCCCACCCCCCCCGCCTCCCAACACCCGTTTCTCTCTCCCTCTCTGGGGTAGAGAATTCCAAAGATTCCCAACCCTCTGAGTGAAGAAATTCCTCCTCATCTCAGTTAAACGGCTGACCCCTTATCCTGAGATTACGATCCCAAGTTCTAGACTCTCCAGCCATGGGAAACAGCCTCCCAGCATCTACCTTGCTAAGCCCTGTCAGGATTTCAATGACTGAGTCAAATGTTTCCAAGAATAAACTGCATAAATAGTACTCTGCCCAGACTGGCGTTCCCTTTTAATCGGTTGAAGGAAGAAAGTGTTGCACATCATTTAGGATAATTACTCAGTTCCCATGTTCATGTACTTGCCTGCAGAAACAGAAAAGTTAATTGCATACTACCCACACCCAGTCTGTGGTTTTGTGATGGGCAAAGTAAGGAGTGTCGTACCAGAAGAAGCAAAGCTAATTGCCTAATGATGATATGCTGTGGTTTTCAGGATCACAAAACCGTGCAAGTGCTTAAAACTACAGCCCATACACCCCAGCTCAATATAACCAGGTATCAGCCGCACGGAAGTGAACAGGACAGAGAACTCCGAATGGGTTGACTTAAATAATGTGCAGAAATCTTCTGGAGAAGCCGGATTCTAACTCCTGTTTTGTACACTGCTGCATTTTGAGACACATGTATGATGAGCAAATCGCTCCGTACAGTGATTGAATACCATAGGCTTCCCCTCCCACCACACTACACCGCTAGCTCTCCTGAAAGTGCTGACTTTTTGTGGGTACAGTTCCAAGATGTCTACAGTGCACTGCAGCAGGTCCCAGACAGAACGCATGAAAGTTATCTCAGGAGAATTCGCCATCTGGCCATATAAAATGGGAAGTCAGCTCATCCCGGGAAACGAGGAGTATGTGGAGAACGCACTTACAACACATAAATTAAACAAAATCCATTGAGGTGATGATTAAGCAGGAGTTCTCAGAGCTCATAATAAAACCATCACAAGAGGAAAATGGTAGGACACCGAGAAATGTAGAGGAACAAAAGGACCTTGAAATCCATGTCCACAGATCCCTGAAGGTAACAGGCCAGGTAGATAAGGTGGTTAAGAAAGCATAAAATACCTGCCTTTATTAGCCGAGGCATAGAATACAAGAGCAGGGAGGTTATGCTTGAACTGTATAAAACACTAGTTAGGCCACAGCTAGAGTACTGCGTGCAGTTCTAGTCACCGCATCACAGGAAGGATGTGATTGAACTAGAGAGGGTGCAGAGGAGATTTCTATGATTCTAGGAAAGCTCACTCTGAACTTCCATGAAAGTACTGTTGGCTTGAACTCATTTCCATGGGTATACTTACTTACTTACACATACACACACAAAATTCAAATTTCTTTTAAATCTGGAAAGCAGCATTTAGCCATTGACTAGTACTCAGGACTCTTTCTGCACCTTTGTACAGTGACCTCAGTTAGTGAGAGCTGCGGGTATAGTGAGGTAAACAAGCATAGCACGTTGATTATATGACTGTAGTGCTGGGCTACTCAATATAGTGCTTTACTTTAAATACAAGGTAGGTTACAGAAATATATATTGATAGCATATGTGCACCGTGTCTCTTCGTGATCACTCTGGTATATAGCTAAGTGAGTGGTGTTCAAATCCTCAGATGACACACTGAAGCTGTACAGATCTCTGCTCAGGACACAGATGCGGTACGGAGTACAATTCTGCAACACAAGGGTCTTGGAAACAGCAGCAACGAGGCTGATCTCAGATCTCAAACCAATGAACTCAGAATGACTTGATAAGCTGGGGCTCGTATTCAAAAATTGACTTCCAAGTGGTCCTTTTAGACGTGTAGAAGATACTTACTGGACCGGGGAGGGGAATAAAAACCTAGAACAGTACTTCCGGTTATGCAAAGGCAGCAGGACAAGGAGGTGTTGGTTCAGGGCCAAGTTTAGGGCAGATGCCAGGAAGAATTTCTTTATGGAGAGACGGATCACAGCCTTAACAGATAACAAGCGAGGACACTGGAATGCTTTAACAGATTGCTAAATCTACACTGGGGGAATTGTTCAATTGGTATTCTGGATCAACATTTTATAAGTGGAACAGAGGTGGTTAATCCAGAGTACTATTTAAAGTTAAATCATGACTGCAGGACAAGGGACATAAGCACAAACTAGTGACTGGCATATTCAGGTCTGATGTCAGGAAGCACTTTTTCTTACAGAGCGGCAAATATGCCCCACCCTCCCTTGCTCTCAACGACTGTGACAGGGACTGTGGCTCTCGTATTAGACTGTTCAGCCACCTAAGGACTCATTTTAAGAGTGGAAACAAGTCTTCCTCGATTCCGAGGAACTGCCTGTGATGATGATGATGCTTGGATTGTCCTGGCAAGTAGAATGGGGAAGGCAAAAACTCCACAATGCTATTTGAGAGGCTGTTTGATGCTGTGAAGGGGGAAAAGGGAGGAGGAAACGCCTGGATTTCCTGAGATGTATGAGCTGGATGGACCAAACAGCCTCTATCACCTGTATGTGATCTCTGGACACTAACAGAAAAAGACCATTTTATTCACCCGCGTTCAATTTTTTCCTGTAATTTACAGGGATTACTGTATCTTTCTTCTCATTCAGTATCCGGCAATAGTTTGTGTATGGACGGTCTGCTTCCAAAAGTGATAATCTTTAGCTTTACTAACCTGGTGAAACACTGGCTCCTTCCACTGGAGATATACCTGTTCAAAACAAGAACAAAGTAACTGGAACACAGAACAAACCAGAAAGCCTTCAATAATAACTGCATCATTAAATATCCCCAATTGCTCTTCAATCAAGCAACAGCCAAGGATCAACAACCATGGGCAATTGGAGCTGTTATTACAGCAGATTAATCTGAACTATGCAATGCTTTCACCCAGCCCCATACAGCATTCCAGTAGTTCCAATGTGTACCAGCGTAAATGCTTACTTGCCTGGTTTTAATGTAGTGCACTGGAAAAGCAGCAGGGTTGTTTCAATTTCCTCTCTTGTCCCTTTGCACCACTTAGTTTTAATTTCATATGTACTGTACGAGTTACAAAATATGAATCAAGTTGTTGAGTGCAGAACTGTGACAGCACATGGAAGTCCCTGCACAATGCGGAATGCAGGTGCAATCGCCCACATCACTAGGCTTCCAATCGCCTCTGTGGGCAGCAGGTACGATCAGAGGGAGGTTTCTCGGCTTGCTCTCACTTCCCCTATGGGCAGCAGGTACTACTGGTAACCAAACTGTAGCAATAGGGTGGAGGAGGATTTCCTGGACTGTATAAGGGATGGTTTTCTAGACCAATATATCGAGGAACCAACTAGAGAGCTGGCCATCCTAGACTGGGTGTTGTGTAATAAGAGAGGATTAATTAGCAATCTTGTGCGAAGCCCCTTGGGGAAGAGTTACCATAATATGGTAGAATTCTTCATTAAGATGGAGAGTGGCACAGTTAATTCAGAGACTAGGGTCCTGAACTTAAAGAAAGGTAACTTCGATGGTATGAGATGTGAATTGGCTAGGATAGATTGGTGAATGATACTTAAAGGATTGACGGTGGATTGGCAATGACAGACATTTAAAGATCGCATGGATGAACTTCGACAATTGTATATCCCTGTCTGGCGTAAAAATAAAACGGGGAAGGTGGCCCAACCGTGGTTAACAAGGGAAATTAGGGATAGTATTAAATCCAAGGAAGTGGCATATAAATTGGCCAGAAAAAGCAGCAAACCTGAGGACTGGGAGAAAATTAAAATTCAACAGAGGAGAACAAAGCGTTGAATTAGGAGGGGGAAAATAGAGTATGAGAGTAAGCTTGCAGGGAACATAAAAACTGACAGCAAAAGCTTTTATAGATAGGTGAAGAGAAAAAGATTAGTGAAGACAAATGTAGATCCCTTGCAGTCAGAATCAGATGAATTTATAATGGGGAACAAAGAAATGGAAGACCAACTGAACAAATACTTTGGTTCGGTCTTCACTAAGGAAGACACAAATAACCTTCCGGAAATACTAGGGGACCAAGGGTCTAGCGAGGAGGAACTGAAGGAAATCCTTATTAATCAGGAAATCGTGTTAGGGAAATTGATGGGATTGAAGACCGATAAATCCCCAGGGCTTGATAGGCTGCATCCCAGAGTACTTAAGGAAGTATCCCTAGTAATAGTGGATGCATTGGTGGTCATTTTCCAACATTCTGTAGGCTCTGAATCAGTTCCTATGGATTGGGAGGGTAGCTAATGTAACCCCACTTTTTAAAAAAGGAGGGAGAGAGAAAACAGGGAATTATAGACCGGTTAGCTTGACATAGGTAATGGGGAAAATGCTGGAATCAATTATTAATAGCAGCACATTTGGAAAGCAGTGACGGGATCGGTCCAAGTCAGCATGGAATTTTTTGAGAATGTAACTAGTAGAGTGGACAAGGGAGAACCAGTGGATATGGTGTATTTGGACTTTCAAAAGGCTTTTGACAAGGTCCCACAAAAGAGATTAGTGTGCAAAATTAAAGCACACGGTATTGGGGGTAATGTATTGACGTGGATAGAGAACTGGTTGGCAGACAGGAAGCAAAGAGTGGGAATAAACGGGTCCTTTTCAGAATGGCCAGCACTGACTAGTGGGGTACCGCAAGGTTCAGTGCTGGGGCTCCAACTATTTACAATATACATTAATGATTTAGACGAAGGAATTGAATGTAATATCTCCAAGTTTGCAGATGACAGTAAGCTGGGTGGCAGTGTGAGCTGTGAGGAGGATGCTAAGAGGCTTCAAGGTGACTTGGACAGGTTAGGTGAGTGGGCAAATGCATGCCAGATGCAGTATAATGTAGATAAATGTGAGGTTATTCACTTTGGTGGCATAAACAGGAAGGCAGAATATTATCTGAATGGTAACAGATTAGGAAAAGGGGAGGTGCAACGAGACCTGGGTGTCATGGTACATCAGTCATTGAAAGTTGGCATGTAGGTACAGCAGACGGTGAAGGCGGCAAATGGCATATTGACCTTCATTGTGAGAGGATTTGAGTATAGGAGCAGGGAGGTCTTACTACAGTTGTACAGGGCCTTCGTGAGGCCACACCTTGAATATTGTGTACTGTTTTGGTCTCCTAGTCTGAGGAAGGACATTTTTGCTATTGAGGCAGTGCAGCGAAGGCTCACCAGACTGATTCCCAGGATGGCAGGACTGACATATGAGGAGAGACTGGATTGACTAGGCTTATATTCACTGGAATTTAGAAGAATGAGAGGGGCTCTCATAGATACATACAAAATTCTGACGGGATTGGACAGGTTAGATGCAGGAAAAATGTTCCCGATGCTGGGGAAGTCCAGAACCAGGGTCACAGTCTAAGGATAAGGGGTAAGCCATTTAGGACCAAGATGAGGAGAAACTTCTTCACTCAAGAGAATTGTGAACCTGTGGAATTCTCTACCACAAAAGTTGTTGAGACCAGTTTGTTAGATATATTTAAAAGGGAGTTAGATGTGGCCCTTATGGCTAAAGGGATCAAGGGGTATGGAGAGAAAGCAGAAATGGGGTACTGAAGTTGTATGATCAGCCATGGTCATATTGAATGGTGATGCAGGCTCGAAGGGCCGAATAGCCTACTCCTGCACCTATTTTCTATGTTTCTATGTTTCCTCCCAGCAAATGGCTCAAGAGCAGTACTGTTGGGTTATTGCGCTGTATTCAGTGGGAATACTGTTAATGAAAAGCCATACTCCAAGAAAGATCCTTAATGCTCAGTTGGTAACACACTCGCCTCGGAGTCAGAAACTTGTTGGTTCAAGTCCCACTGCAGTGGCTTGAGCACAAAATCTAGGCTGACACTCCCAGTGCAGTACTGAGGTGCACATTCGGAGGTGCCATCTTTCGGGTGAGACATTAAACCGAGCCTGCTCTCTCGGGTGGACTTAAAAGATCCAATTTCGAAGAGGAGCAGGTGAGCTCTCCCCAGTGTTCTGGGTCAATATTTATCCCTCAACCAACACCATTAACACAGATTATCCAGTCATCATCAGCAGTTTGTGGGAGCTTGCTCTGCGCAAATTTGCTGCCGCACTTCCTGAACAGTGACTACACGTCAAAAAGATCGTCATTGGCTGTAAAGCGCTTTGGGATGTCCCGAGGTTGTGAAAGGTGCTATATAAATGCAAGTCTTTCTTTCAATGGCCTGACGAGAGAACATCACCTTTGAGTCAACTTTAAAGAAGGAAAGGGGGAATGGGATGGTCGCTGGCCTCTGCATTTTTTGGGTGCTGATGCTTGCCTTTAACGCTACCCACCATCCCTCGGTCTCTCACTGAAAGCTAAAATATGCTGGTATTAGAATCGGCACAGAGAGATGTATAATCGATCCAAACTCAGCTACGACACAAAGACAATGGCCCCAATCTGGAACGCACAGATCCTTTTTTTTTAAAAAAAAAGAAAACAGATATCGTCATGCAATATAAAAATGAATATCCTGCAAAGAAAGCAATTTAAAAATAATAAGAATATAAACTTACTATGGTCACTAGCCCACTGAATAGTACCAGTATAAAAATTAGAAGGTAGTTGCGCGTGTTCTTGTGTTTGAAGCATTCGTACCTGTACGAAATAACAGAATATTAGATTTAAAAGAGCTGAAAGGCCGTAAACCCAATTCTTGATACAATGCTGTGCACACACTTGGAATGACAGAGATCATAATTTTTGAAAATATGCTATTCAGGATCAATTTCAATCTTTATTTTATTTTATTTTTTGCAGTGTTTCAGATGCACAACGTCTGGACCGCTGACATTTTTTTGGTTTTCATTATTTCTCTCCTGAAGGCGGTGTGTTCCCGCTGTCCAGTTCCACAAGTGGCATAAGAACATAATAATTAGGAGCAGGAACAGGCCACACGGCCTCTCGAGCCTGCCCCGCCATTCAATATCATGGCTGATCTTCGACCTCAACTCCATTTTCCTGTCCGATCCCCCCATCCCTGGATTCCCCCCCCCCCCCCCGCCCCCCAGTCCAAAAATCGATCGATCTCAGCCTTGAATATACTCAACGACTCAGCATCCACAGCCCTCTGGGGCAGGCAGCAGTCCTCTGGTAGCGCCCAAGTGCAGCATTCTTAGCAGACGTGCCCAAAAAAAAGGTGTTGTGAGGCTACTGTGGCGGGGACTGTCTGCTGAGCTGGATCCTTCCCTTACCCAAGGTCTACTGGATTTAGCGATTAGAAATGAGAACTCGGTTCAAATTTTCCACTCTTTAAGCAAAGGCTCTTGGTGACAAGAATACTGTCCCAGGCCAGTTCCAAATGAAGTCAGCTAGCTAAGTAATGGGCAGGGATTGAGTACTTGGCCTTTCTTGTAGGTACTGCTCAATATCGCACCTGATGCTTTATCCTCTGAGCAAACGGTAGGAGCCTGAAATCACTCCCACCTATAGAAGCAAGTGCTGGGGTGGGAGTTCAGAATCTTCAACGCTTCACAAGTTGTCAGGTACCAACATTTGAGGACTGCACTTCTGGCTGCACCTGCCATAATCGGGAACGGTAACATAGTGGTTATGTTACTGGACTAATAATCTAGAGGCGTTCGCATGCCAGACACGAGACTCCCGAAGCAAGTGCTCTACTCGGAACTCGTTCACGGCAAACGAGCCAAAGGTGGGCAGCGGAAACGTTACAAGGACACCCTCAAAGCCTTCCTGATAAAGTGCGATATCCCCACCGACATCTGGGAGTCCCTGGCCAAAGACCACCCTAAGTGGAGGAAGTGCATCCGGGAGAGCGCTGAGCTCCTTGAGTCTCGTCGCCGAGAGCATGCAGAAAGCAAGCGCAGGCAGCGGAAGGAGCATGCGGCAAACCCACCCTTTCCCTCAATGACTATCTGTCCCACCTGTGACAGAGACTGTGGCTCTCGTATTGGACTGTACAGCCACCCAAGAACTCATGTTAAGAGTGGAAGCAAGTCTTCCTCGATTTCTAGGGACTGCCTATAATGATGATGAATCTAGAGGCCTGGACTAATGATCCAGAGACACGAGTTTAAATCCCACCACGGCAGCTGGGGAATTTAAATTCAGTTAATTAAGTAATTCTGCAATAAAAAGCCAGAATCAGTAATGGTGACCATGAAACTATTGGATTGCAGTAAAAACCCATCAGGCTCACTAATGTCCTTCAGGGAAGGAAATTTGCCATCCTTACTCACTCTGGCCTATATGTGACTCCTGACCCACAGCAATGTGATTGACACTGCCTTCTGAAATGGCCCAGCAAACCACTCAAGTGCACTGAAAAGTGTGGCACAGAGTCAGACAAACCACGAAAGCCACACATTTCACCGGCGTGGTGAGCAATGGCCTCCCACACAGCTGGCTCGCTGGCTTATCCGCACACACGCGGCCCATTGAAAGCGCCGCACATCCAAAACAAAAATAAGAGGGAACATTGGTGCTGAGCCAGATAATTTCAGGTCAGTCACGGTGGAGGTGGGGCGCTACAACTAACCTCAATATACTGGAGAAATTAAAATGAAAAAGCCCAGCGTTCCTGATCCCTTTTACAATCCTGTACCTCTGTTGCTGGAAAGGAATGTGTATGGATGTCAGGGGAAGACTCCCCTCACCCACTCCCAAACTGTCAGTTGAGGGGATAAAATTAGAAACAAAATAAGCACTCGTCACACAAAACAGTGATCTCTCATCTCCTGAAAGCACTGACTCTTGCTGAGGTACGGCTCTAGAGCCACTGGCATCCCTCCAATACCTTGCCCAAGTCGTCATTATTCACTTTTGAGCAGCCCCATCAGCAGGCTACTGTCCTGGGAGGGACCTCTTCCCACCTCGCTGTGTTGATTTAGCCGGGATGGCAGGACTGACATATGAAGAAAGACTGGAACGACTAGGCTTACATTCACTGGAATTTAGATGAATGAGAGGGGAATCTCATAGAAACATAAAATTCTGACGGGATGGGACAGGTTAGATGCAGGAAGGAGGTTCCCGATGTTGGGGAAGTCCAGAACCAGGGGTCACAGTCTAAGGATAAGGGGTAAGCCATTTAGGACTGAGATGAGGAGAAACTTCTTCACTCAGAGAGTTGTTAACCTGTGGAATTCTCTACCACAGAAAGTTTTGAGGCCAGTTCGTCAGATATACTCAAAAGGGAGTTAGATGTGGCCCTTACGGCTAAAGGGATCAGGGTGTATGAAGAGAAAGCAGGAATGGGGTACTGAAGTTGCATGATCAGCAATGATCATATTGAATGGTGGTGCAGGCTGGACATTTTCTATGTTTCTAGCCGTCTTTCTGCCATGGGTCATTGGACAGAGATCAGGCGCCGGAACGCTAGTGGATTTTGCCCTCTCTGATTCAGACAGCCAATTGTCGTGCCCATATTAGCTGGTATGGCAATGAGAGGGCGACAATATTTTTCAATTGTAGGGCACATCAAAACAAACCCACCTTGTCCTTAGCAACATCCACACAGATACTTCCAGTAGAAGTCTCTGAGAAGGAAATCCGCGCCAATTTTCCCCCGCTTGACCCCAAAAGGACAGAGGCAAACAGCAGCAGCACCATACCGGTGGCCTGCCCGAGATCAGCTAATCGATAGCCCAGACCCAAGGATCAAACCTTGACCTTCCTGACTTGCAAGGCTCAGATTCCTCACCGGATAAACACGCACCAGTGGAGCCTTCGGCCGCCTGAGGAAAAGAGTGTTTGAAGACCAGGCCCTCAAATCTACCAACAAGTTCATGGTCTACAGAGCTGTAATAATACCCACCCTCCCGTATAGATCTGAGGCATGGAAAATGTATAGAAGGCACCTCAAGTCGCTGGAGATATATCACCAACGATGTCTCCGCAAGATCCTGCAAATCCCCTGGGAGTACAGGCACACCAACATCAGTGTCCTCGACCAGGCTAACATCCCCAGTACTGAAGCACTGACCACACTCTATCAGCTTCGCTGGGCAGGCCACATAGTTCGCATGCCAGATACAAGTCTCCCTAAGCAAATGCTTTATGCGGAGCTCCTTCATGGTAAACGAGCTAAAGGAGGACAGCGGAAACATTATAAGGACCTCCTCAAAGCCTCCCTGGTAAAGTGCGACATCACCACTGACACCTGGGAGACCCTGGCCGAAGACCGCCTGAGGTGGAGAAAGTGCATCCAGGAGGGCGTTGAGCTCTTTGAGTCTCAACTCAAAGAGCGTGAGAAGGTCAGGCGCAGGCAGCGGAGGGAGCATGCGGCAAACCAGCCCCACCGACCCCTTCCCTGTCTGTCCCACCTGTAACAGAGTCTGTGGTATCGGACTGTTCAGCCATCAAAAAACTCACTTTGGGAGTGAAAGCAAGTCTTCCTCGATTCCGAGGGACTGTCTTTGATACGAAACACGCTGAGCCTTTGGGGGAAATCTCGACTGCACATCTGAAGTATTGATTCATTCAAATGCTTTTCTTTCAGAATATAACATGCTGGGATACAGTATGTGCGTCATTTGAGACATGACGTGTGGTGACAGTAGCGTTGCTCGAGAGGAAAAAGGTGACTTTGGGTCTATGGTTCCTGAAGCTCTCCACCACTGGGGGTTTTCCTCATGTCTGGGTCTGTTGTGGACTAAGCGATAGAGATTGATCGCTATGATTAGCCAACAATCCCATTATTTTTTTTTATTCGTTCCTGTGATGTGGGTGGTCATTGGCAAGGCCAGAATATATTGTCCATCCCTAATTGTCCTTGAGAAAGTCGCCTTCTTAACAACTGAGTGGCTTGCTGGGCCATATCAGAGGGCAGTTAAGAGTCAACCACATTGCTGTGGATCTGGAGACACCTATAGGCATCTAAAACAGGAATCACATGATGTCACCCACTGGTAGGCCATTCTTTTCTTTTGAAAAGCATCAAAATGTTACACGTTCAGTAAGAACGGCTCTGCCATGAGAAAAGATATTGCCAACTATCTCCTTGCACCTCCCTGTCAAACCTAACACAAATCCAGAACATACTTCTAGTCATACATCAGTATGTAGAATAGAAGCATAAAATCTTACAGCACAGAAGACCATTCAGCCGTTCGTGCCTGTGTCAGCTCTGAAAATATTATCCAATTAGTGCTACTCCCCTGCTTTCTCCCCGTAGCCCTGCAAATTGCTTTTTTCCCCCTCCCCCCCCCCCCCCCCCCAAGTATATACCCAATTCCCTTTTGAAAGTTACTATTGAATCTGTTTCCACCGTCCTTTCACGCAGTGCGTTCCAGACCATAATGGTTTGTTGCGTGAAAACAATTCCTCCACATTTCCCCTCCGGCTCATTTTTCAATTATCGTAAATAAGCAAATGATCTAAGGGAATTAACGACAGACAATTTATCCTAGCTTTTTATCTGGATTAATTTATTAACTGTACTTAAATTTGCCGTGGTGGCATATGAACTTATGTCTCTGGATGATTAGTACAGGCGACTGGATTACTAGCCCAGTAATATAACCATTAAGCTACCGTACCTTCCTGTAATGAGGATGTTGTTACATCCCGAGGTTGTATAAACAGATATTGAGCATTGCGAGTCAACTCCAGAGTATAAGGGACATGGGATCTGCTTACAGCCTCCATGGCTCACTTTGTTAGTGGGTCAAGCTCCATTTTCCCAGTCAAAGTATCAGATTCAAAATATTGACAGTTGCATCACAGATATGAGGTCAACCGTTAATATGTAAAAAAACACATTAGAACCCGAGGGCTTATTTTCAGCTGACGGGTCAATGGAAACAATGCTTCACGAAAGCATGATGCACACTCCACACAGTCAGCATAAACAATTTTCGTACTGGCTTATGATATTGCTGCAGCATGAGTAGAACGCACCCCAAATTCTTTTGGCGATCTTCGCCAAGCCATCCAGATAAGTGTTGTTTGGTAACTGGTTTATCTAACGTTTTGCTACCAAACAACTGACTCATCATCATAGGCAGTCCTTCGAAATCGACGTGTTCTCCAGCTCCCCGCTGGAGTGGAACTAAACTATTAAACTATAGAACCAATGGGAACCTGTTCAACCTACGTCGCCTCCAGGCTAGATCCAAAGTTGTCCCATCCTCTGTCATCGAACTACAGTATGAGGACAACGCTTGCGTCTGTGCACAGAGGCTAAACTCCAAGCCATTGTCAACAGCTTCACCGAGGTGTACGAAAGCATGGGCCTTACGTTAAACAAAAGGACTGAGGTGTCCTTGATTCTATCGATGTTGAAAATAAAAGTAATGCTTCGCTCCAGCAAGAAAGTAAAGTAGTCCTTAGGCAAATGATACTCATAATTGTGCAGCACATGAGGCGGCCATTCGGCCCACTGTGTCCGTGCCAGCTCTTTGAAAGAGCTATCCAATTAGTCCCATTCCCCTGCAAATTTTTCCTTTTAAATATAAGAACATAAGAAATAGGAGCAGGAGTAGGCCATACGGCCCCTCGAGCCTGCTCCACCATTCAGTAAGATCATGGCTGATCCGATCATGGACTCAGCTCGACTTCCCCGCCCGCTCCTCATAACCCCTTATCGTTTAAGAAACTGTCTATTTCTGTCTTAAATTTATTTAATGTCCCAGCTTCCACAGCTCTCTGAGGCAGATGAATGCCACAGATTTACAACCCTCAGAGAAGAAATTCCTCCTCTTCTCAGTTTTAAATGGGCGGCCCTTTATTCCAAGATCATGCCCTCTAGTTCTAGTTTCCCCCAGCAGTGGAAACATCCTCTCTGCACCCACCTTGTCAAGTCCCCTCATAATCTTATACGTTTCGATAAGATCATCTCTCATTCTTCTGAATTCCAATGTATAAAGGCTCAACCTATTCTCATAAGTCAACCCCCTCATTCCCAGAATCAACCTAGTGAACCTTCTCTGAACTGCCTCCAAAGCAAGCATAGCCTTTCGTAAATATGGAAACCAAAACTACACGCAGTATTCCAGGTGTGGCCTCACCAATACCCTGTACAGCTGTAACAAGACTTCCCTGCTTTTATACTCCATCCCCTTTGCAATAAAGGCCAAGATTCCATTGGCCTTCCTGGTCACTTGCTGTACCTGCATACTATCCTTCTGTGTTTCATGCACAAGTAACCCCAGGTCCCGCTGCAGCACTTTGCAATCTTTCTCCATTTAAATAATAACTTGCTCTTTGATAGTATATATCCAACTCCCTTCTGAAAGTTACTATTGAATCTGTTGCCATCACCCTTTCAGGCAGTGCACTCCAGATCATAACAACCCACTGCCAACGTTTCCTTTAACCTGCGCGGCCGCGCTGTGCTCCAAGGGTCCCGCGCAGCCAGTTAGCCAGCTTTCAAATTGGAACAAAAACGCGCATGCATGGAATTTTGAATGGGCCACGCAGCCCGTTAAAGGGGCCATGCGGCCCTAAAATAAAATTACAGGGAACATTGCTCACTGTGTTAAAAAAAAATATCTTCTCATCTCCTCCCTGAACTTTTGGCCATCTTAAATCTGTGTTCTCCAGTACTGACACTCCTGCCAGTGGAAGCAGTTTCTCCCGATCTACTCCATCAGTAGTTCGTTGCAAGAAGATTTGAGCTCAGGAGCAAAGATGTCTTATTATAGTTATACAGGGCCTTGGTGAGACCGCACCTGGAGCAGTGGTGTGCAGTTTTGGTCTCCTTACCCAAGAAAGCATATACTTGCCATAGAGGGAGTGCAGCGAAGGTTCACCAGACTGATTCCTGGGATGGGAGGATTGTCGTATGAGAAGAGATTGGTTGACTAGGCCTGTATTCGCTAGAGTTTAGAAGAATGAGAGGGGATCTCATTGAAACGTATAAAACTCTGACTGGGTTGGACAGACTGGATGCGGGGAAGATGTTTCCCTGGGCTGGGAAGTCTAGAACAAGAGGTCACAGTCTCAGGATACTGGGTAGGAAATTTAGGACTGAGATGAGGAGAAATTTCTTCACTCAGAGGGTGGTGAACCTGTGGAATTCTCTCCCACAGAAGGCTGTGGAGGCCAAGTCACTGAATATATTTAAGAGGGAGATATATTTCTAGACATAAAAGACATCAAGGGGTATGGGGAAAAAGTGGGAATATGGTGTTGAGATAGAGGATCAGCCATGATCATACTGAATGGTGGTGCAGACTCGAAGGGCCGAATGGCCTACTATTGCTCTATTTTCTATGTTTCCATCAAAAGCTCACGTAATTCTGAACACCTCGATTAAATCTCAAATACAATTTTAGCTAGCTTTTGATGCAGTCTTAAGACTGCGCCGATCTGAATATCATAAAGATATGGACCACCAGAGGATGAAGGATCAACTTCTAAGAGGAAACGAGAAGCAGTGTAATCATCTCCAAAAAATTAAGATTTAATTAAAATTAAAACAAGGTCTTTGGTTCAAATAGGACAATCAGGCATGATCTTGTACAGAGCAAAGTTAAATCCCAGACCACCATGTTCCGGTTAAGCTATGCAGCGGTCTGGTCGTCCAGTGCAAGCCTCTCATCGGCTTTTCAATGCAGGAAACTGCACATGCACGAAAATTTTAATGGGCCGGGAAGCCAGTTAAAGGGATCATGCACCTCCCCACAAACACTTAATTTGCTAGGCACCTTCTATGAGAATTCTCTATCTTAAGATTCTTTAACTTCCTACCAAAGTCAACATGAGGGGTCTCGACACAGTCGATACAGAGAAACTGTTCCCATTGGCGAAAGGGTCGTGAACCAGAGGACACAGATTTAAAATGATTGGCAGAAGAACCAAAGGCGATATGAGGGAAAAAAAATTGCAGTGCTACAGGGAACGGACGGGGAAGTGGGACGAGTTAAAGTACTCTTGCAGAGAGCCGGCCGGGCTCGACGGGCCGAATGGCCTCCTTCAGGGCTGTAACTATTCTATGATTCTATTCTAAGATTCTAACAGATAGGCTACAATTGTTTCTACATAGAGCCTCAGCAGGCTGGAAGATAGACCAAGGGCAATAAATCCTTTTCATTTAATTGCAGTAACTGGAATGTCACACCACAGGGGATTTCCTGCACTATCCCTGGCACCAATGAATAAAGAATTAACACGTAAGCGTTCAAAAAGTGGATGATTTCCTCAATGCTAATCTACGCCCGAAGGAAGATATCCTTACACAGCCAGACTCGTCACCAAGGGAGCAAGCTGTACCACAGCTGGCCCTCCAGCTGCAACAACTGGACCTTCCCATATGAAATCATTCATCCATCATAGGCGGTCCCTCGAACGAAGATGAATTGTTTCCACATGGGTTCACAGATGTTTCAATGAAGGACCCGATATTCCAGTCCAGGACTCCAATTGAAGGGGTGGAAGATGCCTGTGTGTGCCACAATCATTATTGGCAAGTCAGCACCCAGTATCTGCAGGTCCATGAACTCGGCTTTCCTTGGTCAGTCGAGCGTTACCAACACAACTGATCTCTTCTGTTTAGGACTGGAGGACAATTTTGGAGAACGGGAGAAAACTTTGGGAAAGCACATGGAAACATTCTTTTTTCAGGTCACAGAATCAACATTCCATCTAATTTTTATTTAAGAACATAAGAAATAGGAGCAGGAGTCGGCCATTTGGCTCCTCAAGCCTGCTCCGCCATTCAATAAGATCATGGCTGATCTGATCTTGGCCTCAACTCCACTTTCCCTCCCGCTTCCCATACCCCTTGACTCCCCTATACTTCAAAAATCTGTCTATCTCCACCTTGAGGTAGAGAATTCCAGAGATTCACAACCCTCAGCGAAGAAATTCCTCCTCATCGCCGTTTTAAATGATGCGCAGTCCCTTTAAATTTGCTGCGTGGTATCTTTTCCAGCGGAACAGTTGGTGAGCGACCTGTGCAGGACCTCCCAATTGATGCACCTCAGGGGGAACATTGCATAGAATCACACAGTGCAGCAGGAGGCCATTCGGCTCATTGTGCAAGTGTGGGCAGTTTGAAAGACCTATCCAATTTGTCTCACTGCCCCCTGCCCGGCAAATGTTTCCTTTTCAAGTATTTAACTAATTCCCTTTTGAAAGTTACTGTTGAATCTGCTTCCACCGCCCTTTCAGGCAATTCATTCCAGATCGTAACTCTCCACGGAAAAAAAATCTTAAGTCTTTCGCCCCCACCCCCCTGCTACTTTTGCCAATTATCTTAAATCTGCATCCTCTGGTTACCGACCCCTACCCCACCCTCACCCCCGTCCCGCAGTGGAAACTGTTTCTCCCTATCCAGCCTATCAAAAAATCTCAATTTTGAACAGCATACGTGTCTACAACATTACTAGAGCAGTGTCACTCTATCATATTGCTGTGCTAATCCGATTACGGCATCTCCGAGATCCCCTGACGTGCTCTCCTCTTTCCAGATAAGAGAGATGAGGTCATGGATTCGCGCCAAGAGTACTTCTCCGCCATGCTTTAGTCATCATCATCATAGACAGTCCCTCGGAATCGAGGAAGACTCGCTTCCACTCTTAACATGAGTCCTTAGGTGGCTGAACAGTCCAATACGAGAACCACAGTTACTGTCACAGGTGGGAGAGATATCGTTGAGGGAAAGGGTGGGTGGGACTGGTTTGCTACACGCTCTTTCCGCTGCCAGCGCTTGATTTCTTCATGCTCTCGGCGATGAGACTCGAGGTGCTCAGCACCCTCCCAGATGCGCTTCCTCCACTTAGGGCGGCCTTTGGCCAGGGACTCCCAGGTGTCGGTGGGGATGTTGCACTTTAGCAGGGAGGCTTTGATAAACGTTTCCGCTGCCCACCTTTGGCTTGTTTGCCATGAAGGAGTTCAGAGTAGAGCGCTTGCTTTGGTAAAGCATGTTTTAGTACTTTGGCGGGGATTTCACCTGCTCCTGAGGCTCCGTCACAGCAGGCAAGCCCCAGGAGGGCAGAGAAGACGCTTCAAGGGCACCCTCAAAGCCTCCTTGAAAAAATATAGCATCCCCACCAACTCTTGGGAATCCCTGGCCCACTTCGAGTCTTGTCGCCAGGAGCACGCAGAAGCCAAGGAGGAGTGCACGACAAATCAAGCACCCCACCCACCCGTCCCTCCAACCATCGTCTGCCCCACCTGTGACAGAGACTGTAGATCCCGCATTGGTCTCATCAGTCACCTTAGAACTCATTTTAGTGTGGAAGCAAGTCATCCTCGACTCCGAAGGGCTGCCTAAGACGAGAAGCTGTGCTAATGAACATCTTGCTTGAGGGTCACCTTCAGGAGTATTGCAACTCACTGCTACACAGAGTGACAGGAGAAAAAGCTCACAGTGAGCTCTCAACTTTAGTGGTGCCACTGTGGAAAAAATTTCATGTGAAGAGCACATATTTCTTCACAGGGAGAAGAAAAATAAAACTCTGGGTCCAATAGAGTTTTAACACAGTTGTTTTTTTTAATGAGGATGAGCTTGCCTCCAACGAGCATTCACTTAACGTGAGCAAGAGAAGAAAATGAAACGGCACCGAATCCCAGCTCGGTCAAGTGCTTAAGTTGAATCATAGTCTACATGTCAGCTTAAGGCTCAGTGCTCCTCAATGTATTTGCCTTGAGCTTTTTCATCCTTACTCGGGGTTATGTAGCAAGGAGCAGTAATATTCTGGCAATATGGAGGCTAAATGAGTGTAAAAGAACTGACTGAAAAGATTATGGAGCAAAACCGCAAATCCAAATTGGGTTGGTCAGTGAGGACTGTTCCAGCAACAGACACAGTACACCCTCCATTCAACTGTTGTGCTCAAATAAGAATAGAAGGGTGACCTTTTTCTCTTGAAATAAATCTGCACATGCTCGGATGCTTTGCCTCAAAGCATGCAATACAATCCAGGAGGTTGATGAGGAAACCTAAACACTGCAGTTCAGAAAGTTGGCAATAAGTGCCAACTATTCAAAGACGCTGTTGTTTCTCCCTTACCTTTTCATTCTGTTCCAACTCTCTTTTTGACATTTCCTTTTTTTCCTTCCTTCATTTTATTCCTCTTGCTTTTCCTTTCCAGATTATCTAAACACAAACTCCAGACAGCAGCCCAGCGGTGCAGCATTTGCTCGGCATGACTCTCAACAGCCCAGTTCTGCGGTGAATTTTAATCCTGTTTTATTGGCCCGGAATTTGTGGTGGGTAATGATGGCGAACTGTCGGCGTTCGCCGTTATTACCTCTCTGAAACTTGATCATAATTTCAGGATTTAGCGCATGCGCAGATAAACGTGGAATTCCTGAAGTTGCGGTCATTCACTGCTCCAACACAGGTTGCGCTGTGGACAACCCTCCTCTCTCCTCCCGCCCCTCCCCCTCCAAAATAGCCGTCCATCAGCGAAATCAGTTGAACTGATGTAAACTTAAGCTTTTCCGATCTAATTATCCTGTTAAAGTTAAGACTTGTTGGAATAGGTGCAGCTGGGGTGTTAAGAAACATAAGAAATAGGAGCAGGAGTCGGCCATTTGGACCCTCGAGCCTGCTCCGCCATTCAATATCATGGCTGATCTGATCATGGACTCAGCTCCACTTCTCTGCCTGTTCCCCATAATCCTTCACTCCCTTATCGCTCAAAAATCTGTCTATCTCTGCCTTAAATATATTCAATGACCCAGCCTCCACAGCTCTCTGGGGCAGAGAATTCCATAGATTTACAACCCTCAGAGAGAAGAAATTCCTCCTCGTCTCAGTTTTAAATGGGCGGCCTCTTATTCTGAGACTATGTTCCCTAGTTTTAGTTTCCCCGATGAGTGGAAATATCCTCTCTGCATCCACCTTGTCGAACCCCCCTCATTACCTCATACGTTTCAATAAGATCACCTCTCATTCTTCTGAATTCCAATGAGTATAGGCTCAACCTACTCAACCTATCCTCATAAGTCAAACCCCTCATCTCCAGAATCAACCTAGTGAACCTTCTTTGAACCGCCTCCAATGTATTGTACTGCTGAACAACCGTTCTGGCACTGAAAAATTAATTTTATGTTTGTGGAATGTCAAATTTTTCCGCATGGTAGAAAATTACTAGATTTTATTATTTTTATTTTATTTTTTTAAAGCTGGTTTATGATATTTCAGCTTCTACCCTAACCAAAAGTGAATGCCCTAATCCTTACTTCGCTCTCTGTAAAAAAAAAATGTTAAAAGTGAACTGAATTAGTGCTTTTTATTTCCTGGTATGCCGTCTATGAGAATTCTTCGAAGAGATTGGCTGATGACATCAATGCTTCTACGCTAGTAATCCCCTTTTGACAACGCTTCAATCAATTTAACGTCGATAAACCTAAAGTTTTTGCCGCCGAGATCGCGAGATCCTTGGGGGCCACTTTTTTCGAGGTCAGCGGCGATTGCCGCTCCTTCGCAGCTGACTGCAAATCCCGGGCCATTCTCTCAAATCCAACGTTAAACTGTCCTCCAAGCCTAAAACATAAAAACATAGAAACATGGAAATATAGAAAGTAGGTGCAGGAGTAGGCCATTCGGCCCTTCGAGACTGCACCACCATTCAATAAGATCATGGCTGATCATTCACCTCAGTACCCCTTTCCTGCTTTCTCTCCATACCCCTTGATCCCTTTAGCCGTAAGGGCCACATCTAACTCCCTCTTGAATATATCCAAAGAACTGACATCAACAACTCTCTGCGGTAGAGAATGCCACAGGTTAACAACTCTCAGTGAAGAAGTTTCTCCTCATCTCAGTCCTAAATGGCTTACCCCTTATCTTTAGATTGTGTCCCCTGGTTCTGGACTTCCCCAACATCTGCATTTAACCTGTCCAGTCTCGTCAGTATTTACTGTTTCCATGAGGTCCCCTCTCATCCTTCAAAACTCCAGTGAATACAGGCCCAGTTGACCCAGTCTCTCCTCATATGTCAGTCCTGCCATCCCAGGAATCAGTCTGGTGAATCTTCGCTGCACTGCCTCAATAGCAAGAACATCCTTCCTCAGATTGGGAGACCAAAACTGAACACAATATTCCAAGTGAGGCTTCACCAAGACCCTGTACAACTGCAGTAAGATGTCCCTGCTCCTATACTCAAATCCCCTGGCTATGAAGGCCAACATACCATTTGCTTTCTTCACCGCCTGCTGTACCTGCATGCCCACTTTCAACGACTGATGTACCATGACACCCAGGTCTCGTTGCACCACCCCCCACCCTTTTCCTAATCTGCCGCCAATCAGATAATATTCTACCTTTGTGTTTTTGGCATCTAAGTGGATAACCTCACATTTATCCACATTATACTGCATCTGCCATGCATTTGCCCACTCACCTAACCTGTCCAAGTCACCCTGCAGCCTCTTAGCATCCTCCTCACAGCTCATACCGCCACCCAGCTTAGTGCCATCTGCAAACTTGGAGATATTGCACTCAATTCCTTCATCCAAATCGTTAATGTATATTGTAAATAGCTGGGGTTCCAACACTGAGCACTGCGGCACCCCACTAGTCACTGCTTCCTGTCTGCCAACCAGTTCTCTATCCACGTCAGTACATTACCCCCAATACCATGTGCTTTAATTTTGCACACCAATCTCTTGTGTGGGACCTTGTCAAAAGCCTTTTGAAAGTCCTCAAAAGCCTTTTGAAAGTCATGATGGTCCATTCTATGCAGTTATAAAAGTTGAACAATAAAGTCAATCAGTCTGAAATATTTAATTAGCTTCTGCCCCACCTCACCACCCATCCCACAACACAACACTGGCGAGTCAGAGAGACTAATACTTACACAGGAACAGGTGGAGGCCATTCAGCTCCTCGAGCCTATTCCACTATTCACTTACATCATGGTTGATCTGTATCTTAATTCCATCTACCTGCCTTGGTTCCCTAATCCTTCATACTCTTCTTGCCCAACAAACTCCATCAATCTCAGTTTTGAAATGTTAAATTGAGCCCTGGTCTCAATAGCTTTTTTTTTGGGGGGGGGGGGGGGGGGGGGGGGGAGGGAAAGAGTGTTCCACATTTCCGCTACCCGCTGTGTGTAGAAATGCTTTCTGAAATCACCCCTGAACGGCCTAGCTCTAAATTTTAAGCGCTTCACCATTTGTTCTGGACTCCCCTCACCAGAGGAAATAGTTTATCTCGATCTACCCTATCAAGTCCCGTAATCATCTTAAACACCTCAATTAGATCAACCCTTACTCTTCTAACTTCAAGGGAATACAAGCCTAGTCTGTGCAACCTGTCCTCAGAATTTAACATAACAACATAAGAAATAGGAGCAGGAGTAGGCCATACAGCCCTTCGAGCCTACTCCGCCATTCAATACGATCATGGACGATCCGATCATGGACTCAGGTCACTTCCCTGCTCGCTCTCCATAACCCCTTATTCCCTTATCGGTGAAGAAACTGTCTATCTCTGTCTTAAATTTATTCAATGTCCCAGCTTCCACAGCTCTCTGAGGCAGCGAATTCTACAGATTTACAACCCTCTGAGAAGAAATTCCTCCTCATCTCAGTTTTAAATGGGCGGCCCCTTATTCTAAGATTATGCCCCCTAGTTCTAGTCTCCCCTATCAGTGGAAACACGCTCTTTTTAGTCTAGATATTATGGTGAGTTTGCGCTGCACCGCCCCCGCCCCCACCCCCCCCCCACCCGACCCCGCCCCGGCCCCCCCCACCAAAATCTGTTCCAAATCTGTAAATAGGGCTTTATATAATGAGGAACAAAAACAATGGCAGACCAATTGAACAAATACTTTGATTCTGTCTTTACGAAGGAAGACACAAATAAGGAGGAACTGAAGGATATCCTTCAATCAGGAAATTGTGCTAGGGAAATTGATGGGATTGAAGGCCGATAAATCCCCAGGGCCTGATAGCCTGCATCCCAGAGTACTTAAGGAAGTGGTCCTCGAAATAGTGGATGCATTCGTGATCATTTTCCAACAGTCTATCGACTCTGGATCAGTTCCTATAGACTGGAGCGTAGCAAATGTAGCCCTACTTTTTAAAAGAGGGAGAGAAAACAGGTAATTATAGACCGGTTAGCCTGACATCAGTAGTGGGGAAAATGTTGCGATTATTAAAGATGAAAAAGCAGTGCATTTGTAAAGCAGTGACAAGATCAGTCCAAGTCAGCATGGATTTATGAAAGGGAAATCATGCTTGACAAATCTTCTGGAATTTTTTGAGAATGTAACTAGTAGAGTGGACAAGGGAGAACCAGTGGATGTGGTGTATTTGGACTTTCAAAAGGCTTTTGACAAGGTCCCACACAAGAGATTGGTGTGCAAAATTAAAGCACATGGTATTGGGAGTAATGTATTGACGTGGATAGAGAACTGGTTGGTAGACAGGATATGCAGAGAGTAGGGATAAACGGGTCCTTCTCAGAATGGCAGGCAGTGACTAGTGGGGCGCCACAAGGCTCAGTGCTGGGACCCCTGCTATTTACAATATACATTAAGGAAATTGAGTGTAATATCTCCAAGTTTGCAGATGATACTAAGCTGGGTGGTGGTGTGAGCTGTGAGGAGGATGCCAAGAGGCTGCAGGGTGACTTGGACAGGTTAGATGAGTGGGCAAATGCATGGCAGATGCAGTATAATGTGGATAAATATGAGGTTATCCACTTTGGTGGCAAAAACATGAAGGCAGATTATCTGACTGGTGGCAGATTAGGAAAAGGGGAGGTGCAACGAGTCCTGGGTATCATGGTACATCAGTCATTGAAAGTTGGCAGGCAGTGAAGGCAGCAAATGGCATGTTGGCCTTCATAGCAAGGGGATTTGAGCAAAGGAGCAGGGAAGTCTTAATGCATAGGGCCTTGGTGAGGCCTCACCTGGAATATTGTGTTCAGTTTTGGTCTCCTAATCTGAGGAAGGATGTTCTTGCTATTGAGCGAGTGCAGCGAAGGTTCACCAGACTGATTCCCAGGATGGCAGGATTGACATATGAGGAGAGACTGGATCAACTGGGCCTTTATTCACTGGAGTTTAGAAGAATGAGAGGGGATCTCATAGAAACATATAAAATTCTGACAGGACTGAACAGGTTAGATGCAGGAAGAATGTTCCCGATGTTGGGGAAGTCCAGAACCAGGGGTCACAGTCGAAGGATAAGGGGTAAGCCATGTAGGACCGAGATGAGGAGAAACGTCATCACTCAGAGAGTTGTTAACCTGTGGAATTCTCTGCCGCAGATAGTTGTTGATGCCAGTTCGTTAGATATATTCAAGAGGGAGTTAGATATGGCCCTGATGGCTAAAGGGATCAAGGGGTATGGAAATAAAGCAGGAAAAGGGTACTGAGGTGAATGATCAGCCATGATCTTATTGAATGGTGGTACAGGCTCGAAGGGCCGAATGGCCGACTCCTGCACCTATTTTCTATGTTTCTATACAACTAGAACATAACTTCCACCCTTTTGCATTCCAGCCCCCTTGAGATAAAGGCCATTAGAGTTTTTAATTAATTTTTTGTACCTGCCCACTAGCCTGTGGTGATTTCTGTATTTGGCCCCCTAAATCTTGCTGTTACTCCACAGCTCCTAGATTCTCACCATTCAGAAAATACTCTGATCAGGCTAGCTCCAATACTTAATTATATTTCAATTTATGGATTAATTGTACAGTAAGACTAATCTCTCTGATTGAAAAGTGAGAGAGAACAAATTAAACACACACCAGACTTAAGGAAAATACTGCTGGATGCTGGAAATCTGAAATAAAAACAGAAAATGCTGTAACACTTAGCGGACCTGATGAAAGGTCATGGGCCCGAAATGTCAACTCTGTTTGTTTTGTTACAGATGCTGCCCAGCATTTCCTGTTTTTATTCCAGACAGAAACTTCCTTATGTTGTATTTGTGAAACTCATTAGCAGCATATAAATGGAAATCTGACATTATTTGAATAGTCGGGAGCACTGCACGAGGTTGGCCACTCGTCCTTGATCCGCAGGACGCCACCACGAAAAGCCGACACCTGGAGGGATGCATGCGGAGTCTATGGTTCCCCGCACAGCGAACTGCCTGGGGAAGGCACCGAGCGCAACACCGAGTAAATCACTGCATTGCCGAGAGAGAGAAGGGGAAAAGGAGGTTTTGACAAAGCTGGACGATATTAACAAGAGTTGCGACACAGGTTGCCTGCTGGCCCTTTCAGTTAGGATAGGCCTGTTTGGACAGGTTCGGTTTTACCATGCCGTGTCAATCCTACAGCCACATTGTTGCATGCACAGTTGACTTGGAAACTAATCCTCCTCTCGCCTCAAAATTCATAAGAACATAAGAACATAAGAATTAGGAACAGGAGTAGGCCATCTAGCCCCTCGAGCCTGCTCCGCCATTCAACAAGATCATGGCTGATCTGGCCGTGGACTCAGCTCCACTTACCCGCCTGCTCCCTGTAACCCTTAATTCCCTTATTGGTTAAAAATCTATCTGTGATTTGAATACATTCAATGAGCTAGCCTCAACTGCTTCCTTGGGCAGAGAATTCCACAGATTCACAACCCTCTGGGAGAAGAAATTCTTTCTCAACTCGGTTTTAAATTGTCTCCCCCGTATTTTGAGGCTGTGTCCCCTAGTTCTAGTCTCCCCGACCAGTGAAACAACCTCTCTGCCTCTATCTTGTCTATCCCTTTCATTATTTTAAATGTTTCTATAAGATCACCCCTCATCCTTCTGAACTCCAACGAGTAAAGACCCAGTCTACTCAATCTATCATCATAAGGTAACCCCCTCATCTCTGGAATCAGCCTAGTGAATCATCTCTGTACCCCCTCCAAAGCTAGTATATCCTTCCTTAACTAAGGTGACCAATACTGCACGCAGTACTCCAGGTGCGGCCTCACCAATACCCTGTACAGTTGCAGCAGGACCTCCCTTCTTTTGTACTCCATCCCTCTTGCAATGAAGGCCAATATTCCATTCGCCTTCTTGATTACCTGCTGCACCTGCAAACTAACTTTTTGGGATTCATGCACAAGGACCCCCAGGTCCCTCTGCATCGCAGCATGTTGTAATTTCTCCCCATTCAAATAATATTCCCTTTTACTGTTTTTTTCCCCCCAAGGTGGATGACCTCACATTTTCCGACATTGTATTCCATCTGCCAAACCTTAGCCCATTCGCTTAAACTATCTAAATCTCTTTGCAGCCTCTCTGTGTCCTCTACACAACCCGCTTTCCCACTAATCTTTGTGTCATCTGAAAATGTTGTTACATTACACTCTGTCCCCTCTTCCAGGTCATCTATGTATATTGTAAACAGTTCTGGTCCCAGCACCACTAACCACCGATTTCCAATCCGAAAAGGACCCATATATCCCGATTCTCTGCTTTCTGTTAGCCAGCCAATTCTCGATCCATGCTAATACATTTCCTCTGACTCCGCGTACCTTTATCTTCTGCAGTAACCTTTTGTGTGGCACCTTATCGAATGCCTTTTGGAAATCTAAACACACCACATCCATCGGTACACCATGCTCGTTATATCCTCAAAGAATTCCAGTAAATTAGTTAAACATGATTTCCCTTCATGAATCCATGTTGCGTCTGCTTGATTGCACTGTTCCTATCTAGATGTACCGCTATTTCTTCCTTAATGATAGCTTCAAGCATTTTCCCCACTACAGATGTTAAACTAACTGGCCTATAGTTACCCACCTTTTGTCTGCCCCCTTTTTTAAACAGAGGCGTTACATTAGCTGTTTTCCAATCAGCTGGTACCTCTCCAGAGTCCAGAGAATTTTGGTAGATTATAACGAATGCATCTGCTATAACTTCCGCCATCTCTTTCAATACCCTGGGATGCATTTCATCAGGACCAAGGGACTTGTCTACCTTGAGTCCCATTAGCCTGTCCAGCACTACCTCCCTAGTGATAGTGATTGTCTCAAGGTCCTCCCTTCCCAGATTCCCGTGACCAGCAATTTTTGGCATGGTTTTTGTGTCTTCCACTGTGAAGACCGAAGCAAAATAATTGTTTACGGTCCCAGCCATTTCCACATTTCCCATTATTAAATCCCCCTTCTCATCTTCTAAGGGACCAACATTTACTTTAGTCACTCTCTTCCGTTTTATATGTCTGTAAAAGCTTTTACTATCTGTTTTTAAGTTTACCCTCGTAATCTATCTTTCCTTTCTTGATTGCTTTCTTAGTCATTCTTTGCTGTCGTTTAAAATTTCCCCACTAACCTTGGCCACCTTATACGCATTGGTTTTTAATTTGATACTCTCCTTTATTTCCTTGGTTATCCACGGCTGGTTATCTCTTCTCTTACCGCCCTTCTTTTTCACTGGAATATATTTTTTGTTGAGCACTATGAAAGAGCTCCTTAAAAGTCCTCCACTGTTCCTCAATTGTGCCACCGTTTAGTCTGTGTTCCCTGTCCACTTTCCCACTGTAGTCCCCTTTGTTTAAGCATAGTACGCTCGTTTGAGACACTACTTCCTCACCCTCAATCTGTATTACAAATTCAACCATACTGTGATCACTCATTCCGAGAGGATCTTTTACTAGGAGATCGTTTATTATTCCTGTCTCATTACACAGGACCAGATCTAAGATAGCTTGCTCCCTTGTAGGTTCTGTAACATACTGTTCTAAGAAACAATCCCGTATGCATTCTATGAATTCCTCCTCCAGACTACCCCGTGCCATTTGATCAATCGATATATAGGTTAAAATCCCCCATGATTACTGCCTTTCCTTTTTCACATGCCTCTATTATTCCCTTGATCATTGTCCGCCCCACCGTGAAGCTTTTATTTGGGGGCCTATAAACTATGCCCACCAGTGACTTTTTCCCCTTACTATCTCTAATCTCCACCCACAATTCTATCTATTCCATTTATTCATTGCCGTCAATAGGAACCTTGATTCTAGGGAACATTTTTTTTAAATAAGTAAATTGGCCTGAGTTTTTATCTGTTTTTTTGTCTCTCCCAGGAGATCACATGGCTCCGGTTGGGGTGGAGTGCAGAATGTTTCAGTCTCAGGGGTGTCGCAGTTGTGTGGGGTGGACTGGTTGGGCTGGGTGTCTTTGCCTTCCATCATTGTTGATAGGTTTATACATAACCTTCGGGGCTGCTGACCGAGGACCGTGCGGCTCTTTGTCGGCCGGCACGGACACAATGAGCTGAAATGACCTCCTTCTGTGCTGTAAATTTCTATGTTTTCAAGTATTGACCCATTACAAATATGATATACTTACCGGCACGGATAAGATGAGTTAAATGGCCTTGTGTGTCGTAATTTTTCTATGATTGTATTCTATAATCTGCAAGCACTTTCTGCCTACAAAACATTACTTCCTATTGTCATGTTTTCATCATACTTTTGTATCAATTTTTACCCATGCCTTTCTTTCTTTTCCCTCTGCCCACACTTAGAATAGAATGCCCATGTAATCTTGCCACGCTGTACTTACACCCTCCTGCCAGTACTGGCACTGTAGCACCTCCATTTTGTCTCTCCCAACTTCTCAGCCTGTGCTGCAGAGAAACTTTGATGACCCCAGCAGCTGCTTCCCAAACTAACCAACGTTTTGCTTTTTAACTCGACATAATAACACAAGATAAAAGTATTGTAGAACAATAAAGACAGAATGTACAACATTAAAATAGGGGCTGAATTACATCGGTGTGCCCTGCTGCACCTGTCCTCCAACCACATTTCACCGGAAGACTACCAATGGTCTTTACTCAGTGTGGGTAACACCAAGGGAAATTGACTCCCATTAGTTTTTTTTAAATTTGCATACGGTGCACATTTCCTGTCCCACAAAGGTTAGTTCCCGTGCCACAATTTTTAACGTTGATATGCACTAAATAGCATTTATAATGAGAAATACCCTATCTAAAGACGTGAACATTTCTATGCAAGCAATGACTGCCTGTCACAAAGTATTCACAATTCATGGTCCTGCAGTGCTCCTCTCCTGCATCTCCTGGCTGCTTAGTTTGCATTCAAAACATAAACTGCCACAGAAAATGTTATTCATGAAATAAGAAAATCTGCCTTCCCAACTCTGGGTTAGTCTCTCAGGCTGGTTTGAAGTCGGGACTCGCTTGGCTTTCATTGGAGCTGCTATCAGCCAACTAGGTCGCTGGTGCAGACCAGCAGCATAGGAGATCAGAAGCCTCTGAGAAAAGCAAAAATTTGACATTTTTAAAAGTTAAATATTTCTGTTGCCGGTAGAATATCTGAATATGCAATACTTTGAAATGCAAGTGCCTAAATATTCCTTCCTCGTTCTATGAATACACTGCAGCCAAAATATAGCTGTTGCATGTTGAGAGAGACATACACAGGCATATATATCGAACACTTCACAGCATTATCAACCTTCCAATACAAATGAAAATAGGAACAAACACAGATTAAGAAATTGTGCAACATAAGATTACGAGCAATAGCTCTGTGGCTTGGTTACACCTGAAGTATAAGGTTTATGGGAACAGAAGTAGTTAGTACAACCGGAGAATGTGGGATTATGGTTTAACTAGATTTCCTTTTTACAGGTCCGACATTCTGGATGTTTATTGAAAAATTTGAATGATGCAAAACATCATGCCATGCATTAGAAAATCTAATCGTCGTCGATAGTTCTCAACTCTGATGAAAATGCAATACTAGACAAGTACTTACAGGCAGTAGACAAATATACAGCAGCTGTAGATCATGGGAAGTTCGTCCAACAACTAGAACAAAGAGATTAAAAAAATAGAATGAAGTTTACAAGCAAAACAGCACATCCGACATAATCCCCACATAAAATACATGACAACCTGAAGGAATGGACGACATTGATTTACCTACTCTATTGTATTTGTAGATTAGATGAACAGTTCCCACAGCAGTTGCCAATGCATAATAACCTTTTTTTTTAAATTAGCTTACACTTTTAACTTAAAAAAGTCACAAAATTAGTTTTCATACTTTTCATGGAATTGCTCACTGATGGTGTAGAGTATGAGCAATTTGATTGGATCACTCACTGATGGTGTAAGGTACGAGCAATTTGATTGGATCGCTCACTGATGTAGGACACGAGCGATTTGATTGGATCACTCACTGATGTAGGACACGAGCGATTTGATTGGACCACTCAACTGATGTAGGACACGAGCGATTTGATGGGATCGCTCAGTGATGTAGGACACGATTTGATGGGATCGCTCACTGATGGTGTAAGGTGTGAGCGATTTGATTGGATCACTCACTGATGTAGGACACGAGCAATTTGATGGGATCGCTCACTGATGGTGTAGGGTGTGAGCGATTTGATTGGATCACTCATTGATGTAGGGCACAAGCGATTTGATTGGATCACTCACTGATGTAGGACACGAGCAATTTGATTGGATCACTCACTGATGTTGTAAGGTACGAGCGATTTGATGGGATCACTCACTGATGTAGGACACGAGCGATTTGATTGGATCACTCACTGATGTAGGACACGAGCGATTTGATTTGATCACTCACTGATGTAGCACACAAGCGATTTGAACAGCAAATACAGCTGCTGATTACACATGGTTCAAAGTGTGTGCTTTGGGGGAGGAGCAGAGACTTGAAGGGGCGAGGTAAACCTGCAAAACAGAATCGCTATGTTTATTCCTTCATTGAGACCTCTTTTTGAACTCTTGGGAGTATTTTTTAAAGAACAGCAATAATATGCCAGTTGATAGAAATCCCATTTTCAAGGTCTGGGTCGCTGGTAATTAACTTTTGAAATTGGTGATATTGTACTTTTATCTAAAATAATTGTCTTTAAGTCAATGGTTTTATATTTATGAACCATGTTTCCACTAAGCTTGCATCTGCTTGACAGCCCCGACCTGCGAGAGACCATCAGCGGCAGGTCGGGGGCATAAAAGGAGCGGCGAGCGACGGCCATGGGCAGCGTGGAGGCGTACCACTGCAAGGTAGAGCGCGAGCTGGTGCAGGAGGGCGACGGCAGCGAAGAGGGACGTCATCAAGGTCTAGGTCGGTGATTGGAGCGTGGGGCAGGTACAGCAGGAGCGGCGAGGTCGGGGCGAAGGAGTGGCGAGAGATTGTAGAGCGACGTGATCGGGGCCCAGGAGAGGCACGAGTTCGGGGCCAGAATAGGCAAAGGCCCAGGGGCCGCATGGGCCAGTCCACACTGCGGTGTGTGTGCATTAGGTCTGTGTAGCAGAGCAGCTCTCCAGTCGTCGCGGTCAATCGTTGCCGCTGGACCAAGACCGAGCTCGGTCAAGCCCGTGTGGTGGTTGGTGTGCAACGGCCACCACACGTTAAAAAATATCCATGCACAGGCATCTTCCACCCTTCCCATAAAGGGAGTTCAATGAAGGTTCATCAGGCTGATTCCTGGGATGGGGGGACATTGTCCTATGAGGAGAGATTGAATAGAATAGGACTATATTCTCTGGAAGAATGAGAGATGATCTTATTGAAACATATAAAATTCTTACAGGGCTTGACAGGGTAGATGCAGGGAGGATGTTTCCTCTGGCTGGGGAGTCTCAAACCAGGGGTCACAGTCTCAGAATAAGTGGTCGGCCATTTAGGACTGAGATGAGGAGAAACTTCTTCACTCAAAGGCTGGTGAATCTTTGGAATTCTCTACCCCAGATGGCTGTGGAGGCTCAGTTGTTGAGTATATTCAAGACAGGGATCGCTAGATTTTTGGATATTAAGAGAATCAAAGGATATTGGGATCAGGCGGGAAAGTGGAGTTGAGGTAGATGATCAGCCATGATCTCACTGAATGGCCGAGCAGGCTCGAGGGGCCAAATGGCCTACTCCTGCTCCTATTTCTTTTGTTCTTATGTCATCCTATTGAACTTTATATATTTTTTAAACTTGTACAAAACAAATCTTTCACTTTAAAAACTATCAAAATTGATTTTAAGACCCTTTCTTTAAGGAGACTTTGCCTTACATTTTCGTCTCTCTATGGATGTAATTCTCAGAGTTACAACTATCACATTCAGCTGCTTGCCAAGCACATCACCAAACCAGAGATTCATCCAACACATTAAGTTGCAATATAAAATTACAAGCCATATGTTCATCCGTGTGCAAAGTCCATTGGCATTCAGGTCCTGCTGATAAGGGCAGGACTCATTATTCATAGCATTTTTTTTTATCCCCTCCTCATTCTCCTGAAGTGGACATCGCTGGAAAAGCCAGTATTTATTGCCAATTGTGAGTTGGTCTCGAGAAGGTGGTGGCGAGACTTATTCTTGAACCGCTGCAGTCCGTGTGGCGAAGGTGCTCCCACAGTGCTATTCGGGAGGGAGTTCCAGGATATTGGCCCAACGACAATGAAGGAACGGCCAATATACTGGATGGGGTGGGACCTGGAGGGGAACTTGGAGGTAACTGTGTCCCCATGCACCTGCTACCCTTGTCCTTTACCACATTAAAGTGGGAAGTGGGGCAAACTGGATGATGGTGGGGGAAGAGATAAAACCAGTGACAAGGTGAAGAGGAAAATCGGAGAAAGGTGGTGATGGGGTAAATTGGAGATGTAGGACATGTCTGAAAGATGGTTTACTCCTTGCTTGTGACATGTAGTCATTTATTGGTTAAGAAAATAAGCCCATTTGACAAAGGATGTCCAAGTCAATGAGAGACACTCATTTCATGAAATTTCAACAAAAAAAACGAATGAAGAGGGTTCTGTCTCCATGTAGAAATCCATCAAGTAGACTCAATTCCTGCATCAGCCACTTGCTCAAAAAATGTCTGCTCCTGGCTCGTCGTCTGGCTCAGTGGATAAATGTACCACCTAAAAAAGGTGCCAAGCCTGATGAAGATAGTTCATGTCAGCTGGATTGGTCTACGTGCTCCTGAAGCTGAAGCGGGAACAGAAAGTCACGCCAGTGTTCCTGTTCCTAATTATTATCCTGTTGCTCTTGCTGCAGACTCACGTCGGGATCAGGAGTGAACTCATGGTGCTCTCTCCTGGTTCAAACAGCCTGCCAACACCAACAGTCCACTTCACCGAATAGCGTGAGGTACCAGAGGGCTGCTGCCGCCGCCACTTGTGGAGGTGCGTCTTTTTAAAATTTGTATTTGTTCACGGGATGTGGGCGACGTAAAGGCCAGCATCCCTAATTGCCCGTGAGAAGGTGGTGATGAGCCGCCTTGAACTGCTGCTAGTGGTATTGTTACTGGACTAGTAATCCAGTTACCAGTAATAATTGGATCGTGGACAGATACAGCAGGAGCGGCGAGAGACCGTGGAGGGATGTGATCGGGGCCCAGGAGTGAAATGAGTTCGGGGCCAGGGGCCCAGAGGCAGCACGGGCCAGCTCACACTGCAATATGTGTGCATATTAGGTCCGTGCAGCAGAGCAGGTCTCCAGTCATCTTGGATAACCCTTGGCACTGGACCAAGACCTAGCTCTGTCAAGCCCGTGTGGTGGCTGGTGTGCAACACGTTAAAAAAATCCACGCACAGGCATCTTCCACCCTTCAACATGTAGTTCAGGACCTAGAATATTAGGTCCTTTATTGAAACACCTGTGAACTCATCCTTTTTGGCGTGGACGCAAGTCATCCTCGTTTCGAGGGACTGCCTATGATGATGATGATCTGCAGTTCCCACGCAGTCCACTCACCGGCTTCACCATTGTAAATACCGCACCTGCGCAGATATGTGAATGGGCTGTCACTGGGGGAGGCAGGCTGCACTAGAGGCCGTGCGGCTTACGGGAGACGCTGCTCATGAGCCAACCTTCCTCATCAACACATTAAATCTTGGAGAGAAGGAGAGATGTAGTGAAATCTTGGAGAGATGTAATGAAAACCACGGTCAGCACTGAAAGGGTATGAAAGTCAGAGCCCCGGTGAGACTGCACCTGGAGTACTGTGCTCAGTTTTGGTCTCCTAGAATACACTTGCAATAGAGGGAGTTCAACAAAGGTCCATCAGACTGATTCCTGGGATGGGACGAGCGTCCTATGAAGAGAGATTGATTAGACTAGGCCTATATTCTCTAGCGTTTAGAAGAATGAGAGATGATCTCATTGAAACATACAAAATTCTTACAGGGCTTGACAGAGTAGATGCAAGGAAGATGTTTCCCCTGGCTGGGGAGTTTAGAACCAGGGCTCACAGTTTCCCATTTAGGACTGAGATGAGGAGAAATTTCTTCAGAGGGTGGTGAATTTTTTGAATTCTCTGCGCCAGAGGGTTGTGGAGGCTCAATCGTTGAGGATATTCAAGACAGAGATCGCTAGATTTTTGGCTATTAAGGGAATCAAGGGATATTGGGATCGGGCGGAAAGTGGAGTTGAGGTAGAAGATCAGCCATGATCTCACTGAATGGCGGAACAGGCTCGAGGGGCCAAATGGCCTACTCCTGCTCCCATTTCTTATGTTCTGATTTTAAATTCAGTTAATTAAACCAATCTGGAATTTTAAAAAGCTAGTACCAATAATGGTGACAATGAAACTACCGGATTATTAGTGCTGACTTTGTTGAAGCGGGTTTGGTACAACTGAGTGTGTTGCCAGGCCATTTCAGAGGGGCAGTTAAGAGTCAACCACATTGTTTTGGGTCTGGAGTCACATGTAGGCCAGATCGGGTAAGGACGGCAGATTTCCTTCCCTAAAAAGGACATTAGTGAACCAGTTGAGTTTTTCTGACAATCCGGTAGTTTCATGGTCACCATTACGGAGACTAGCTTTTTAAAAGTCCAGATTGATTTAATTAACTGAATTTAAATTCCTCCAGCTGCTGTGGTGAGATTTGAACTCACATCTGCGGATTATTAGTCCAGTCACAATACCATTGTCCAGGAAGCAAGGGAAGGACAGTCAAAGAAGGAGGAAGAATTTACAGTTTAAAAAGTCTACTCTGTACATAAATAATAACGGTCTGCACGAAACTTAACAATTCAAACTTCTGGATTACATTCATAAAGTGCAAAAGCGTCGCTCTTGTGGTGTATGAAGTCATGAGTAATGTACTTCATTGAAAGATTCCTTTATAATAATTCATTGTCACATCCATTATCTCAATCAGTCACATCAGAATTTACAAGCATTTGCCAACAGTGAGCAAGACGCTAATGATCACTGAACTGAAATTAATGGCACCGCGAGCCATTTGAAAATAAATACACCCCAAGTGCAGGAAACTTTAACAAAATGAACTATCTTTATTCTCTTTTAATACTCGCACAGCAGCAAGCAAAGTTGAAGTTCAGAAAGAGATGCCTACAGCAAAAAATCCCCAATAAAATAATGATTCATGTGGATTTGTACGTATTCATTTACTTTTTTTTTAAATCGAAACAGATCGGAGTAGATCATTTTTAATACGTTTTAACTATGTAAAATATAGGCACTCTTCGATGACAAAAGAATATTTTCAGAAATATCCGATATGTACGGACCATTGCATAGCACTCTAGCCAAAGTCTACATCTTTGCACATCTCCTCCATTACTGCTAATACTGCCTCCAAGGAACTCGGTTTATTCCTGTGTACAAATGCCTTACATAGTTACACAGTAACAGGCAAAGGACCTTCAAGTCCATCTAGCCCTCCTGCCACAGTATTCCCTTGCTGCCTTTCGAATAGTCCTGAATCCCATCTGTTGAAAACAACCTGCCCAACTGCTTGTTTTCAGCCATGATCTTGTTGAATGGCGGAGCAGGCTCGAGGGGCTAGATGGCCTACTCCTGTTCCTAATTCTTATGTTCTTATGTTCTCCCATGAAGGTTTCCTGTTCCACCATGTGTGCCGGTAATCTATTCCACATGTTTACCTGACTTTTAGTTTTAAAAAGAGTCACCATCAATTTCCTATTTTCTTTTGTTATCCTTAATCTGTCTGCCAGAAGGTGGGGGAGGGAGAAATCGAGGCCAAGCTGCTCCCACTTGTAAAATCCAAAACTAGGCATCATAAATATAAGATGGTCCATTCATAAATCCAATAAGGAATTCAAGAGAAACTTCTTTACTCAAAGAGTGGTGAGAATGTGGAACTCGCTACCACAGGGAGTGATTGGGGCGAATAGCATTTAAGGGGAGACTAAAAAAGCACATGAGGGAGAAAGGAATCGAAGGATAAGCTGATAGGGTGAGGTGAAGCAAGAATGCAAGGAGGCTCGAGTGGGGCATAAACACCGGCACAGACCAGTCAGGCTGAATGGCCTGTTCTTGCGCTGTAATTTCTATGGCCCGAACATTGTGGCCTCACCGGGTCCGTACGATATGCGCACGCACCCAAAGAGGCCTCGCAAATGCCGGTTCTCAGCCGCAATCCGCATGTGCCAAGAACCGGCTTTTGCGATCTCTCAAAATTTCTTTTGGCAGTTTACACACATCCCCTCAGGGAGGACATTCGCGGGCGGAGAGTTTTGAGCTATTTGCGTAAGAGTTTTAAAAACATAGAAAAATTAAATGTTATTACTTATTTTGATATTAAAACCCTGTCTATGAAGGTAAGTTTATTTTTTAACACTTATTAAAAAGTTTTTTTCTAAAATGTAAAAAAAAAATTGTCAAACATTTAGGGCCCGAAATTGGTCGATGAATAAGGTCTGCCCATTTCTCGGCGGTATGTCATTTCAAACCGTCGGCAGACCGAAAAGGACAAAATTGGGCAAGTGTTTTCGGTGTTATGTTGGCGGTACATACTGGGTCATATACCTAGTATGTGACCCAGCACGGGCCAGCCCACACTGCGATATGTGTGCGCACTAGGTCCGTGCAGCAGAGCTGGTCTCCAGTCGTCTTGGTTAATCCTAGCTACTAGTCCAAGACCTAACTCTGTCAAGCTGGTGTGCAATGGTCACCACACGTTAAAAAAATGCACAGGCATCTTCCACCCTTCAAGATTTAGTTCGGACCTGGAATTTTAGGTCCTTCGTTGAAACACCTGTGAACTTTTTGACGTGGAAGCAAGTCATCCTCGATTCGAGGGACTGCCTATGATGAGTAGTCAATCCAGATGGACTTTATCTTTGATGGACGGTCTCTGAAGGATGGTCATGGAAAGCCCCCCCACCCCCACCCCCACCCCTCCCCCAGGATATGGGACGGGTGTGTGTGTGTAAAATGCAGTACTGGACATTTAAGTAAGACTGATAAGTCACTATACTATGTACTCATGTAACCCTGACCCCTCCCCTAGTGCCAAGCTTTTTAAAAATTGTTTTGTACTTCCAGACTCTGACGATTCAGACCACACCGAAACAGAGACCCCCACTGCCTCCATCTCTGGCATCACCCAGCCCTCTCCCAACTTCACCACTGGCAGAGATGAGGAAGAGAAAGAGCCGCTGATCCTGGAGCCGGTGGAGGTGGAGACAGAGGAGGATACACCAGCTCCATGTGGGCCAGCTGGAACATCCTCCACCACCGAGTCTGTATTCAGGGGATTCCCCCATGGCTCCTCGGATTCTGCGGGACCAAATGGTACGCAGCAAGGCGCCCCCAGTGTTGCAGTGCCTTTGCCGCAGCGCCTTTGCCGCAGCGAGGGAGGTTGGCGCAGAAAAGGCCGGTTGCTGTAGGCTTGTACCAGGACATGTTGCGTCTGTCACTGGCCAGCGTCGACATAGGTCGGGAGCTGCTCATGGCCATGACTATGATAGCTGCAAACATTGCGGCTCTATCACAGCAGCAGTCGGAGGGTGTGTCGCGTATGATCACCGCGATGGAGCGGACCGCCGATGCCTTCAAAGCCATGCGGCAATCGACGGGATCGGGACATGGAGCGGAACCCCTCCTGTGCCATCATAGCCAGGTCGACAGCACCCGAGGGTGGGGAGCTGACATCATCTTCCAGCCCTAAAGCCGTGCCTTCCACATCACATCACGAGCTTCTCCGGATAACCCATTTATTGCGCCCGCAATGTCTGACCCCCAACGACAGCAACAGCACTCGGGGTGCGGAGCTACACGCCGGCTTGATTGCACCACAGGGAGATCCGGGCTCAGGGGCAGTGGTAAAGGGAAGGGCGGGAGTAAGAAAGGGGGAAGGGGGAAAAATAGTTCCAAGGGTGGTGTAGCACGTGATCGAGGACGGGCAGAGGTCGTGGCAGAGGACAGTAAAGGGTCTTTTTGTTGTACTTGTTCATTGAATAATTGAAGTTTGATTTGTAAAAGTTTATTAAAGTTGAAAAAGTTTTGTTAAAGTTGTTTTATAGTTAAGTTTTTACAAAGTTTTAAAATTGCTGTATATTTGAGATTTTTACATAAACATTTGAATTGAATTTAAGGATTCTTGTACAGTGTCAAACTATTGGGGTAATAGTCATCAGGGTCCCAAAACGCAGCTCTCCTCATTCAAGCAAAGCGTTCATTTATGAGCTGCAGACGTAACAATTTTGCAGTGGCATACTCTCCATGTGCCCTCTGCTGTGGTGTTGGGGAGGGCTGTGCTATGGGTTCATCTGGAAGCTCCTAGTCATCCTCCTGCCCCTCATTTTCCTCCTCTTCCGTCTCCTGCACTCTCTCCTCAGGTGGTCCCGCAGTCCTCTGTGGCAATTCCTGTCCCCGTATGATTGCTAAATTATGCAACATGCAGCACACCACTGTGAACTGAGCAACCTGCTCAAAGTAGTATTGCAGCCTGCCACCCGAGTGGTCCAAGCATTGAAAGCACTGTTTCAGTATTATCTTTTCAATAATATTATACAAGTAACCTTCCGGAAATACTAGGGGACCGAGGGTCTAGTGAGAAGAAGGAACTGAAGGATATCCTTATAAAGTGGGAAATTGTGTTAGGGAAATTGATGGGATTGAAGGCCGATAAATCCCCAGAGCCTGATAGTCTGCATCCCAGAGTACTTAAGGAATTGGCCCTAGAAATAGTGGATGCATTGGTGATCATTTTCCAACAGTCTATGGAGCAGTTCCTATGAACTGGAGGGTAGCTAATGTAACACCACTGTTTAAAAAAAGGAGGGAGAGAGAAAACGGGTAAATATAGACCGGTTATAGCCTGACATCAGTGGTGGGGAAAATGTTGGAATCAATTATTAAAGATGAAATAGCAGCGCATTTGGAAAGCAGTAACAGGATCGGTACAAGTCAGCATGGATTTATGAAAGGGAAATCATGCTTGACAAATCTTCTGGAATTTTGTGAGGATGTAACTCGTAGAGTGGACAAGGGAGAACCAGTGGAGGTGGTGTATTTGGACTTTCAAAAGGCTTTTGACAAGGTCCCACACAAGAGATTGGTGTGCAAAATAAAAGCACATGGTATTGGGAATAATGTACTGACGTGGATAGAGAACTGGTTGGCAGACAGGAAGCAGAGAGTCGGGATAAACGGGTCCTTTTCAGAATGGCAGGCAGTGACCAATGGGGTGCCGTAGGGCTCAGTGCTGGGACCCCAGCTCTTTACAATATACATTAATGATTTAGATGAAGGAATTGAGTGTAATATCTCCAAATTTGCAGATGACACTAAACTGGGTGGCGGTATGAGCTGTGAGGAGGATGCTAAAAGGCTGCAGGGTGACTTGGACAGATTAGGTGAGTGGGCAAATGCATGGCAGATGCAGTATAATGTGGATAAATGTGAGGTTATCCACTTTGGGGGCAAAAACACAAAGGCAGAATATTATCTGAATGGCGGCAGATTGGGAAAAGGGGAGGTGCAACGAGACCTGGGTGTCATGGTACATCAGTCATTGAAAGTTGGCATGCAGGTACAGCAGGCGGTAAATGGTATGTTGGCCTTCATAGCTAGGGGTTTTGAGTATAGGAGCAGGGAGGTCTTACTGCAGTTGTACAGGGCCTTGGTGAGGCCTCACCTGGAATAGTGTGTTCAGTTTTGGTCTCCTAATCTGAGGAAGGACATTCTTGCTATTGAGGGATTGCAGCAAATGTACACCAGACAGATTTCCCAGAATGGCGGGACTGACATATGAGGAGAGACTGGATCAACTGGGCCTTTATCTACTGGAGTTTAGTAGGATGAGAGGGGATCTCATAGAAGCTTACAAGATTCTGACAGGACTGGACAGGTTAGATGCGGGAAGAATGTTCTCGATGATGGGGAAGTCCAGAACCAGGGGACACAGTCTTAGGATAAGGGGTAGGCCATTTAGGACTGAGATGGAGAAGAAACTTCTTCACTCAGACTTGTTAACCTGTGGAATTCCCTACCACAGAGAGTTATTGATGGCAGTTCATTGGATATATTCAAAGAGGGAGTTAGATATGGCCAAAGGGATCAAGGGGTATGGAGAGAAAGCAGGAAAGGGGTACTGAGGGAATGATCAGCCATGATCTTATGGAATGGTGGTGCAGGCACGAAGGGCCAAATGGCCTATCCTGCACCTATTTTCTATGTTTCTATGTTTATATTGCTCTTATTGTATCGTTGCTCAGCTTCTGTCTGAGGTTCCGCAGGGGGTCAAGAGCCAGGTGGCGAGGCTCCAGCATTTACCTTGTGGCTCAGACTTCAACAGGTCAAACACAGTGCTCTCACGCAAGATGTGCGCATCATGGATGCTCCCTGGAAAGTAGACATTATGTGCTGTGTATGGTCGCTAAGGCGAGGGAGTGGAATCCCTTACGGTTTCAGTATGCCTCCGCCTCCTGTAATGGTGCTCGCAGGGCAATATGGGTACAGTCAACAGCACCCTGCACCTTGGGGAAGCTGGCAATGTGTGCAAATCCCAAAGCTCTTTCACTCTGTGCCTTCCTGGTCATTGGGAAGTTTATAAAGTCTATCCGGCGTGCATATGGTACTTTGGTTACCTGACAAATGCACCAATGAGTAGTGTGCTGAGAAATACAGCATATGTCCCCAGCTGATGCCTGAAAAGAGCCACATGCATAAAAGGAAAGCGCCGCAGTCACCTTCATCTCGACAGAGAGTGCAGTAATGTTGGTGGTACTGGGCTACAGGTCTGCCTTCATGAGCTGGCAAATCTCATCGGTCATCTCTTTGCGGAAGCGCAGCCTTCGAACGCACTGTCGATCGGTCAGGTCCAAGTATGAGCGCTTCTCCCTGAAAATCCTTTACAGGTAAGGCCTCCTGCTCCTCATCAGTCTGCGACCTCCTCCATTACCCTTAAAACTCTGCTCAATAAACCTGTTCACAGCTGGTTTCTCCATTCGACAGGTTGTCAGCAATGCAGGCCCCATTCTTTTTAAATCTCCACAATATGTTTCGATGAAAAAAAATAACTAAAATGTCTTCTATCTTAATAAGTTACTCAAGTAACAATAAAAATACCTATTCCACTAAATTGCACTGTAAAATCACTGTTCACCTCAAAAATACAGATGTGCTGCTTTAGCTAACTGTTCTCGATTTAAAAATGGCGGCTCCGAACACTACTGCATATTCCCGCCCATTTAACATTGCGTAAAACCACTTTTCCAGGACAATGCAGCTCCGGTGGTATGTCGGCGGTATGCGATGAAAATCGGACTTTTTGGGCGGTATGCAGGCGGTCCTGCAGGGTGGATGGTACGCATACCACTCGGCGGTATGTCAGTGATGAATATTCCGCTGGGCGGTATGTAGGTGTTTTTTGACCAAAATTGCATTTTTGGGCGGTACACGGGCAGTAGGGGGCGGAATGTCGACCAATTTAATTTAATTTAAGGCAATTTCTATTAATTAAAAAAAAGTGAAGCGTTATTTTTATTTACGTTTGTGTTTTATTTGATTTTAGGAGCATTCTCATGGATAACAATGGGAACTCTGAGCTCCCATCACTATGAATGAGAATACTACATAGTAATTGGTGGTCCACGCATCTGATTCTGGAAGACATGTTCCCGTACGCTGGACTGTTAAACTCGGACTCGGGGCACAATCCTACGTTCCTCCGGGACCACCAAGTATTTTCATTAAAAATTTTGCAGTTGGATGCGTTCGCCCGCAGAAAGCCTTCGACCGCAATTTTCCCGCCAATGTAATTTCTAAACATGACCGTTTCTGCTTCAATTCTGTACAGGGTAGAAAAAGTTTAGTTAAGTCCAATTTCTCCAAATCTTTGATCATTTTAAGCATTTCTGTCATATCCCATCTCAGTCTTCTCTTTTCGAAAGAGAAAAGACCAAGGGTAATCAATCTTTCCTCACATACTCCCTTAAGTTTTGGGATCAATCATGTAGCAGCCCTTCTCGCCACCCCCTGAGCAATACCAGGCTCAACATCAAACTGAGACGTGAAGGTTCTCAGCAGAATGCTTTTAAAAGCTCAAGAAAAATCTTGCTGAGTGATGGGTGACCTTCCAACCCGTGAATCTGTCAGAGGCTTTATCGTCATTCTCTTTTCCTGAGGGAGCGCTACATTGTCAGGGGTACCATCCTTCGGAAAGCGCCTGAAACCGAAGACCCATCTGCTGGATGCTGAAGATCCCATGGTATTATTTGAAGAATAGCAGGGTGGTTCTCTCGGTGACCTTGTTGTGTATTTAAATAAACAGACTAACAAACAGGAGCAATGTAAATAACTGTGTGCTTTATCGACAGGCCGGGGCCATAAAAGGAGTGGCGAACAGCGTGGAGGCCACCTCAGGGAACAGCACGAGCTGCTACGGCAGCGAAGAGTGACGTCATCAAGGTCCAGGTCGCTGATTGGCGCGTGGGCAGATACAGCAGGAGCTGCGAGATCGGGGGCAAAGGAGCGGCGAAAGACTGTGGAGGGACGTGATCGGGGTCCAGGAGAAGCGTGAGTTCGGGGCCAGGGGCAGCACGGACCAGCACACACTGTGCGATATGTGTGCGCACTAGGTCCGTGCAGCAGAGCAGGTCTCCAGTCGTCTTGGATAATCCTTGCCACTGGACCAACACCTAGCTCTGTCAAGCCCGTGTGGTGGCTGGTGTGCAACGGCCACCACATGTTAAAAAAAAATCCACACACAGGCATCTTCCATCCTTCAGGATGTAGTTCAGGACCTGGAATTTTAGGTCCTTCACTGGAACACCTGTGATCGTATCCTTTTTTGGCATGGAAGCAGTCATCCTCGTTTTGAGGGACTGCCTATGATGATGATGATGATGATGATTATAACAACTCCCAAAAATGGTGTCCCAAAACCAGCATGTAGACAGCAACTGTGAATAGCTCCCGCAGGATCCTAATGCCCGTCCTGTGAGAATTCGTGCAACAAACAGCATGAACACAACAGACCTAGCCAACATTTTTCCTTCAATCCACATCAATAAAACAAGTTAAGTGGTCATTTTCTTCACTTGCTGTTGTGGGAGCTTGCTGTGCACAAACTGGCTGCCACTTTCTTGCATTACAAGTGACTACACTTCTAAAGTGCCTCATTGGCTAGGAAACGCTTTGAGAGGGGGGAGGAAGAAGGGAGGGAGGGAAAGGGAAGGAGGGAGGGAGGAGAGGGAGGAGGGAGGGAGGAGAGGGAAGGAGGGAGGGAGAAGAGGGAGGGAGGGAGGGAGGGAGGGAGGGAGGGCGAGAGAAGAAAAGAAAAGACGACAGACTTAGATTTATATAGCACCTTTCATGACCACCGGATATCTCAAAGCGCTTAACAGCCAATGAAGTACTTTTGGAGTATAGTCACTGTTGTAATGTGGAAAAATGTAATGAGGCTGTGAAAGGCACTATAAAAAGTTCTCTTGGGTCAGCCACATGGCTGACATGCAGGAACTGACCACCATGTTTAAAACTAAGCTGCTGAGAAATGGAATGCATGCTCACTCCCTGCAGGGACACATCCCAAGTCCAGAGCCACATGTGCAGATTGCAGAGCTAAAGCTCCATTTCAGCTTCTGTTCCATGGTGACTCCAAGATGTTGATGGTCAGAGACTCGGTGTTGGCTTAAAGTCAAGGGGAAATGACTGGGCTTTCTCTTATTTGAAATGGTCATTAGTTGGCACTTTTGCAGTGTGAAGACTACTTGTCTCTTGTCAGCGTAAGGCTGCATGTTATCTGGGTGCTGCTGGCATGGGCTACTTCACTATTGGAGGAGTTGTAAATGGAGCTTGCGTGTATTCAGCGCCTTTAACATCGCAAAACATCCCGAGGCGCTTCACAGGACCTTTATCAAACAAAATTTCACACTGAGCCACATAAGGATATGTTAGGGCAGGTGACCCCTTGGTCAAAGAGGAAGGGCTTTGAGGAACATCCTAAAGGAGGAAAGAGGGATAAAGATGTTTAGGGAGGGAATTGCAGAACTTAGGGTCCAGGCAGCTGAAGGCACGGCCGCCGATGGTGGAATGGTCAGTGATCAGCCCCACTGCTGACCTTGTGATCAGGGAATGTCATTGATGAAGCAGCTAAAGATGGCTGGGCCCGAACACACTATACAGAAGATCAGTTAGAACTTATCTTCGTTCATCCCGCAATCTCAAGCTGTGTGTGTGTGGCGTGCTTCAGCTGGAACATTGCTATCCAACATTTGAAATAAAAACTGCAGTACAATCCAGCTTACTAAAGTTCTTGCTCAATCCAAAACTTTGCCGTCTCTAACTAAAGTGGATGGCAATTAGCTGCTAATATCTTCCGCTCCTGACACACCCTTGTAACCGCTCCAAACACACCCTTGTAACTGTAGCACACATTGTGCCCTTTCATCAACTATACCTATTCTGCAAGCACAGGAATGGCATGTCACTTCTTATCGAGGAGATGATTAATAAAATGAAACTGCTATGCAGTTCAATTGTATTCTTCAGCCTAAATCCAGTCTACAAGTTCACAGTTGCAGTTTCAGCTGGCAACCATCCATTTCCATATACAACACCAGAATGTTGCATGCCTTTGAACCAGATGCAACACTATTTAAATTAAAAATAATTCTCTTACTTTTATACCTTCCGTTCCAAAAGGCGCTGAGGCATTTGCCGGAGAATGGTGCCAAGGGTGCCGGAACATTCTTCCTGCCCAAAGTGGACAGCGAGGACCAGCATGCTTCAACCAGGTGGTGATCCCGGGTGCATCACAGCTGGGCCTCCAAATATCTGCTGCTGTCCCGTTCACCCATTGCCCCTGTGCTCGCTGGCCTACATTGGCTCCCGTCTGAGCGGCCTCCGAGCACCATCGGAGCAGGCCGGGGAGCGGAAGGAGCAGCATGGCGGCATACCACTCCAGGGAGCAGCACGTGCTGGAGCAGGAGAGCAACGGCAGTGAAGAGAGACATCACCAAGGTCCAGGTCGGTGATTGGAGTGTGGGCAGGTACAGCAGGAGCGGCGAGGTCGGGGCGAAGGAGCGGCGAGAGATTGTAGAAGGATGCGATCGGGGATCAGAAGAGGCGAGGGCCCAGGGGCAGCACGGGCCCAGCCCACACTGCGATATGTGTGCGCACTGGGTCCGTGCAGCAGAGCTGGTCTCCAGTTGTCTTGGTTAATCCTTGCCACTGGACCAAGACCTAGCTCTGTCAAGCCCGTGTGGTGGCTGGTGTGCAACGGCCACCCCGTGTTAAAAAAATCCACACACAGGCATCTTCCACCCTTCAAGAGTTAGTTTTGGACCTGGAATTTTAGGTCCTTCATTGAAACACCTGTGAACCTTTTGAGGTGGAAGCAAGTCATCCTCGATTCGAGGGACTGCCGATGAGGACGACATTGGCTCCCGGTCTGGCAATGCCTCGATTTTAGAATTCTCTACCAGGTGGTCAAATCCCTCCCCAGCCTCGACCCTCCCTATCTCTGCAACCTCATCCAGCCCTGCAACCTTCCAAGATCTGCAGTTCCTCCAATTCTGTCCTCGCGCATCCACGATTTTCTTTGCTCCACTATTAGTGGCCGTGCCTTCAGCTACCTCGGTCCTCAGTTCCGGAATTCCCTTGCTAAACCTTCCCATCAAGCTTTGGGTCACCTAATGTCTCCTTAAGTGTCAAATTTCGTTTGATAATGCTCCTGTGAAGCGCCGTTGGATGTTTAACTATGTTAAAGGTGCTATATAAATGCAAGTTGTTGCTGAGGCAGAAGGCACCATAGCTGGGAGTTCACCCAATGTTCACACATGTTGTAGGCTATTCGATCTGGATTGGGGGAGTGGGGAAGATAAGCCACACTTGAGTCCAAATTCACATATGCACACTTCATAGTAGAGCTGACTGGAAAGCAATTAGGAGCAGGAGTCCTGCTTGATTTTTCATTCCCTCCACGCAAGGGGGTTGGAGTGCAAGAGTAAGGAAGTCTTCCTACAATCTTGAAGGACATACTTGCCATAGAGGCGGTGCAACGAAGGTTCACTAGAATCGATTCCTGGGACGAGAGAGAATTGTGAACCTGTGGAATTCTCTACCACAGAAAGTTGTTGAGGCCAGTTCGTTAGATACATTCAAAAGGGAGTTCGATGTGACCCTTACGGCTAAAGGGATCAAGAGGTATGGAGAGAAAGCAGGAATGGGGTACTGAAGTTGCATGATCAGCCATGATCATATTGAATGGTGGTGCAGGCTCGAAGGGCCGAATGGCCTACTCCTGCACCTATTTTCTATGTTTCCATGAGAGGGTTGTCCTAGGAGGAGAGATTGAATAGATTGGGCCTATACTCTCTGGAGTTTAGAAGAACGAGAGGTTATCTTGTTCAAACACATACGATTCTGAGGGGGATTGACAGGGTAGATGCTGAGAGGTTTGTTTCCCCTGGCTGGAGAGTCTAGAACTAGGCGGCATAGTCTCAGAATAAGGGGGTCGGTCATTTAGGACTGAGATGAGGAGGAATTTCTTCACAACAGGGCCAACAGGAAGAGCAGTGGAAGGAAGGTAGTGCAGGGGTCCGCTGCGGTCATTCCCCTGCAAAACAGATACACCGCTTTAGGTACTGTTGAGGGGGAAGACTCATCAGCAGAGAGCAGCAGCAGCTAAGTTCATGGCACCGTGGCTGGCTCTGCTGCACAGGAGGGCAGGAAAAAGAGTGGGAGAGCTATAGTGATAGGGGATTCAATTGTAAGGGGAATAGATAGACGTTTCTGAGGCCGCAACCGAGACTCCAGGATGGTATGTTGCCTCCCTGTTGCAAGGGTCAAGGATGTCTCGGAGCGGGTGCAGGGCATTTTGAAGGAGGAAGGTGAACAGCCAGTTGTCGTGGTGCATATATAGATACCAACGATATAGGTAAAAAAAACGGGATGAGGTCTTACAAGACGAATTTAGGGAGTTAGGAGCTAAATTAAAAAGTAGAACCTCAAAAATAAGATTCTCAGGATTGCTACCGGTGCCACGTGCTAGTCAGAGTAGAAATCGCAGGATAGCTCAGATGAATACGTGGCTTGAGGAGTGGTGCAGAAGGGAGGGAGTCAAATTCCTGGGACATTGGAACCGGTTCTGGGGGAGGTGGGACCAGTACAAACCGGACAGTTTGCACCTGGGCAGGACCGGAATCAATGTCCGAGGGGGAGTGTTTGCTAGTGCTGTTGGTGAGCGGCTAAACTAATATGGCAGGGGGATGGGAACCTATGTAGGGAGACAGAGGGAAATAGAATGGGGCCAGAAGCAAAAGATAGAAATAAGAAAAGTAAAAGTGGAGGGCAGAAAAACCCAAGACAAAAAGCAAAAAGGACCACATTACAGCAAAATTCTAAAGGGGCAAAGTGTGTTAAAAAGACAAGCCTGATGGCTCTATGCCTCAATGCGAGTATTCAGAATAAGGTGGACAAATTAACTGCGCAGATAGCAGTTAACGGATATCATGGAGACATGGCTCCAGGGTGACCAAAGCTGGGAACTCAACATCCAGAGGTATTCAACATTTAGGAAGGATAGACAGAAAGGAAAAGGAGGTGGGGTGGTGTTGTTGGTTAAAGAGGAAATTAATGCAATAGTAAGGAAGGACATTAGCTTGGATGATGTGGAATCGGTTGGGTGGAGCTACGGAATACCAAACAGCAGAAAACACTAGTGGGAGTTATGTACAGACCACCAAACCGTAGTAGTGAGGTTGGGGACAGCATCAAATAAGAAATTAGGGATGCGTGCAATAAAGGTACAGCAGTTATCATGGGCAACTTTAATCTACATATAGATTGAGCTAACCAAACTGGTAGCAATGCGGTGGAGGAGGATTTCCTGGAGTGTATTAAGGATGGTTTTCTAAACCAATATGTCGAGGAACCAACTAGAGGGCTGGCCATCCTAGATTGGGTTATGTGTAATGAGAAAGAACTAATTAACAATCTTGTTGTGCGAGGCCCCTTGGGGAAGAGTGACCATAATATGGTAGAATTCTTTATTAAGATGGCAAGTGACACAGTTAATTCAGAGGCTAGGGTCCTGAACTTAAGGAAAGGTAACTTCAATGGTATGAGATGTGAATTGGCTAGAATAGACTGGCAAGTGATACTTAAAGGGTTGACGGTGGATAGGCAATGGCAAACATTTAAAGATCACATGGATGAACTTCAACACTTGTACATCCCTGTCTAGAGTAAAAATAAAACGGGGGAGGTGGCTCAACCGTGGCCAACAAGGGAAATTAAGGATAGTGTTAAATCCAAGGAAGAGGCATATAAATTGGCCAGAAAAAGCAGAAAACCTGAGGACTGGGAGAATTTTATAATACAGCAGAGGAGGACAAAGGGTTTAATTAGGAGGGGGAAAATAGAGTATGAGAGGAAGCTTGCTGGGAACATAAAAACTGACTTCACATATTTATAAAAGTTTTTGCAGAGAAAAAGATCAGTGAAAACAAACGTAGTCCCTTGCAGTCAGATTCAGGTGAATTTCTAATGGGAAACAAAGAAATGGTGGACCAGTTAAACAAATACCTTGGTTCTGTCTTCACGAAGGAAGATACAAATAACCTTCCGAAAATACTAGGGGACCGAGGGTCTAGTGAGAAGGAGGAACTGAAGGAAATCCTTATTAGACGGGAAATTGGGTTAGGGAGATTGATGGGATTGAAGGCCGATAAATCCCTGGAGGCTGATAGTCTGCATCCCAGAGTACTTAAGGAAGTAGTCCTAGAAACAGTGGATGTATTGGTGATCATTTTCAACAGTCTATCGACTCTGAATCGGTTCCTATGGACTCGTGGGTAGCTAATGTAACACCACTTTTCAAGAAAGGAGGGAGAGAGAAAACAGGTAATTATAGACCGGTTATAGCCTGACATCAGTATTGGGGAAAATGTTGGAATCAATTATTAAAGATGAAATAGCAGCACATTTGGAAAGCAGTGACGGGATCGGTCCAAGTCAGCATGGATTTATGAAAGGGAAATCATGCTCGACAAATCTACTGGAATTTTTTGAGGATGTTAGTAGTAGAGTGGACAAGGGAAAACCAGTGAATGTGGTGTATTTTGACTTTCAAAAGGCTTTTGACAAGGTCCCACACAAGAGATTGGTGCTAAATTAAAGCACATGGTATTGAGGGTAGTGTACTGACGTGGACAGAGAAGCGGTTGGTAGACAGGAAGCAGAGAGTCGGGATAAACTGGTCTTTATCAGAATGGCAGGCAGTGATTAATGGGATGCCGCAGGGCTCAGTGCTAGGATCCCAGTTATTTACAATATACATTAATGATTTGGATGAGGGAATTGAATGTAATATCTCCAAGTTTGCACATGACACTAAGCTAGGTGGCGGTTGTGTGCTGTGAGGAAGGCACTAAAAGACTGCAGGGGAACTTGGACAGGTTAGGTGAATGGGCAAAAGCATGGCAGATGCAGAATAATGTAGATACATGTGAGGTTATCCACTTTGGTGGCAAAAGCACGAAGGCAGAATATTATCTGAATGGCGGCAGATTAGGAAAAGGAGAGGTGCAACGAGACCTGGGTGTCATCAGTCATTGAAAGTTGGCATGCAGGTACAGCAGGCGGTGAAGGTGGCAAATGGTATGTTGGCCTTCATAGCTAGGGGATTTGAGTATAGGAGCAGGGAGGTCTTACTGCAGTTGTACAGGGCCTCACCTAGAATATTGTGTTCGGTTTTGGTCTCCTAATCTGAGGAAGGATGTTCTTGCTATTGAGGGAGTGCAGCGAAGGTTCACCAGACTGATTCCCGGGATGGCAGGACTGACATATGAGGAGAGACTGGATCAACTGGGCCTGTATTCACTGGAGTTTAGAAGGATGAGAGGGGATTTCATAGAAACATATAAAATTCTGACGGGACTGGACAGGTTAGATGCAGGAAGAACGTTCCCGATGTTGGGGAAGTCCAGAACTAGGGGACATAGTCTAAGGATAAGGCGTAAGCCATTTAGGACTGAGATGAGGAGAAACTTCTTCACTTAGAGAGTTGTTAACCTGTGGAATTCCCTACCGCAGAGTTTTGTTGATGCCAGTTCATTGGATATATTCAAGAGGGAGTTAGATATGGCCCTTGCGGCTAAAGGGATCAAGGGGTATGGAGAGAAAGCAGGAAAGGGGTACTGAGGTGAATGATCAGCCATGATCTTATTGAATGGTGGTGCAGGCTGGAATGGCCTACGCCTGCACCTATTTTCTATGTTTCTATGTTTCACTCAGAGGGTTGAGAGTCTTTGGAATTCTCTACCCCAAAGGGCTACAGATGCTGAATCATTGAGTATATTTCAAGGCTGAGATAGATAGATTTTTGGACTCTAAGGGAATCCAATCATGGAGATGGGGCAAGAAAATGGAGTTTAGATCAGAAATCAGCCCAGATCCTATTGAATGGCGGAGCCTCGAAGGACCATATGGCATACTCCCACTCCTAATTCTTAGTTCTTGCACCGCAACCACCCCCATCGCTTATAACACAGGGACTGAGGCCAAATGCTGTGTCCCAGCTGCTGTTTTGGGTAAATCAGCAGAGACTGATAATAAAACCGGGGATCGGCACCACCACTCACACATAAAGCACGGACACTGCAGCAAGGTACGGCTCGTGGAACCTTACCTCAGGCTGAGTCCAGAGCTATCGAGAGAGGAGAGGCGCAGAGAGGAGAGGCGCAAAGAGGAGAGGCAATGCTATCAAGATAAAGTAAAATGGAAGGGTATGTACGGTTTTAATTAAACTGAGGCAATTCGAATAGCGGCGCATAATTCCACAACTTTCTCTTCCGTTGTTTACAGAGTCACAGTAACACATCAAAACTGCAGCCTTTTACTGCAAAATAGGTTACTTCAGCAGAAAAACTTTCATGTGGGTTTTATTTTCCCAGAATAGAGTCAGACGTAATAACTGCAAAAGTTTAGATCAGTAGTAAGCTTAATGTTGTAAACACTATAATTATAATGCATGAAGCTGCCTCTTGGCTCGCTCAGGAAAACATTGTCCCATGTAATATCTGCATTTCACAGTATGCTTATGCTTTATGCTTATCCATGAATCTGGATTAGTTCCATTTATTCATCAATAGCCATCGTTTTTTCTCAATTGCATGCAGGTCAGAATCAATATTACTCTAAATTTACAAAGTTAAAAAAAAAACTCTTTCAATTCACTGTTCTGCAGAAACCCCCTCACAACAACAACAGTGCACATTAAGGAAATCATCATCATAAGCAGTCCCTCGAAATCGAGGAAGACTTGCTCCCAATCTAAAAGTGAGTTCTTAGGTGACTGAACAGTCCAATATGGGAATTACAGTCTCTGTCACAGGTGGGACAGACAGTGGTTGAAGGAAGGGGTGGGTGGGACTGGTTTGCCGCACACTCCTTCCGCTGCCTGCGCTTGTTTTCTGCATGCTCTCGGCGACGAGACTCGAGGTGCTCAGCGCCCTCCCGGATGCTCTTCCTCCACTTAGGGCGGCCTTTGGCCAGGGGTTCCCAGGTTTCGGTGGGGATTTGCACTTTATCAAGGAGGCTTTGAAGGTGTCCTTGAAATGTTTCCTCTGCCCACCTGGGGCTCGCTTGCCGTGTAGGAGTTCCGAGTAGAGCGCTTGCTTTGGGAGTCTTGTGTCAGGCATGCAAACAATGTGGCCCGCCCAGCGGATCTGGTCGAGTGTAGTCAGTGCTTTGATGCTGGGGATGTTGGCCTGAACGAGGACACTAACGTTGGTGCGTCTGTCCTCCCGGGGGATTTGCAGGATCTTGCGGAGACAACACTGGTGATTATTTCTCATGCGATTTGAGGTGTCTGCTGCACTTTTCGATCTTACAAAGACCTCTGACACGGTCAACCGTGAGTCTATGGAGCGTCTTCCTCCATTTCGGGATGCCCCCAAAAGTTTGTCAACTTCCTTCGCCTGCTTCACGATGACATGCAGGCCGTGATCCTTACCAACGGATCCATTACACGTCCGGACCGGGGTCAAATAGAGTTGCGTCATCGCTCCAACCCTCTTCTCAAACTTCCTCGTCACCATGCTGCACCTTACAATCAACAAGCTCCCCGCTGGAGTAGAATTAAACTACAGAACCAGTGGGAAGCTGTTTAACCTACGCTGCCTCCAGGCCAGGTCCAAGATCACCCCAACCTCGGTCGTTGAGTTGAGGTATGCGGACGACGCCTGCGTCTGTGCACATTCAGAGGCTGAACTCCAGGATATAGTCAATGTATTCACTGAGGCATATGAAAGCATGGGCCTTACGCTTAACATCCGTAAGACAAAGGTCCTTCACCAGTCTGTCATCGCCGCACAGCACTGCCCTCCAATCATCAAGATCCACGGCACGGCCCTGGACAACGTGGACCATTTCCCATATCTCAGGAGCCTCTTATCAACAAAGGCAGACATTGATGCGGAGATTCAGCAGCGCCTCCAGTGCGCCAGCGCAGCCTTCGGCCGCCTGCGGAAAAGAGTGTTTGAAGACCAGGCCCTCAAATCTACCACCAAACTCATGGTCTGCAGGGCTGTAGTAATACCCGCCCTCCTGTATGGGTCTGAGGCATGGACGATGTACAGAAGGCACCTCAAGACGCTGGAGATATATCACCAACGATGTCTCCGCAAGATCCTGCAAATCTCCTGGGAGGACAGGCGCACCAACATCAGTGTCCTCGCCCAGGCTAACATCCCCAGTATTGAAGCACTGACCACACTCGATCAGCTTCGCTGGGCAGGCCACATAATATGCATGCCAGATACGAGACTCCCTGAGCAAATGTTTTATGCGGAGCTCCTTCATGGTAAACGAGCCAAAGGAGGACAGTGGAAATGTTATTAGGACACCCTCAAAGCCTCCCTGGTAAAGTGCGACATCACCACTGACAGCTGGGAGAGCCTGGCCACAGACCGCTCGAGGTGGAGAAAGTCCATCCGGGAGGGCGATGAGCTCTTTGAGGCTCGATGCAAGGAGCATGAAGAGGCCAGGCGCAGGCAGCGGAAGGAGCGCGCGGCAAACTAGCCCTACCGACCCCTTCCCCCAACAAATGTCTATCCCACCCATGACTCTCGTATCGGACTGTTCAGCCATCAAAGAACTCACTTTGGGAGTGGAAGCAAGTCCTCCTCAATTCTGAGGGACTGCCTATGATGATGATGATGATGATGATTATTATTTCCCCAGTGATTTGAGGTGTCTGCTGTACATGGTCCACGTCTCTGAGCCATACAGGAGGGTGGGTATCACTACAGCCCTGTAGACCATAAGCTTGGTGCCAGATTTGAGGGCCTGATCCATGAACATTCTCTTCCTCAGGCAGCCAAAGGCTGCGCTGGCGCACTAGAGGCGGTGTTGAACCGCGTCGTCGATGTCTGCCCTTGCTGATAATAGGCTTGCGAGGTATGGAAAGTGGTCCACGTTGTCCAGGGCCGCGCCGTGGATCTTGATGACAGGGGGGCAGTGTTGTGTGGCGGGGTCAGGTTGGTGGAGGACCTTTGTCTTACAGATGTTTAGTGTAAGACCCATGCTTTCGTACGCCTCGGTGAAGATATTGACTAAGACTTGGAGTTCAGCATCAATGTGCGCAGACGCAAGCGTCGTCCGCGTACTGTAGCTCGACGACAGAAGATGGGACGGTCTTGGATCTGGCTGAAGGCGACGAAGGTTGAACAGGTTCCCACTGGTTCTATAGTTTAGTTCCACTCCATTGGGGAGCTTGTTGAGTGCGAGGTGGAACATTGCGGCAAGGAAGATCGAGAAGAGGGTTCTCGTTTATCGAGACTCTGCCTTTGACACGAATGTCCTCGACTCCATCCCGCAGCATGCTACCCACCACCATCTCAGCAAAACCCCAGCCCTGCACGAGGTAGAAAAGACCACCCGCCACCTCAAGAACAAGGCATCGGGAGTGGATGGAATCCCTGCTGAGGCACTATTGGCATGAATGCATGACCTCATCTCTCTCATCTGGAAAGAGGAGAGCATGCCGGGAGATCTCAGAGATGCAATAATCGTGACCATCTTTAAAAAAGGGGAGAAGTCCGACTGCGGTAACTACAGAGAAATCTCCCTGTTATCAGCTACTGGGAAGGTCATCGCTAGAATTCTCAACCGTCTTCTCCCTGTGGCTGAGGAGCTCCTCCCAGAGTCACAGTGCGGATTCCGTCCACTACGGGGTACACAATGGACATGATCTTTATGGCGTGACAACTGCAAGAGAAATGCAGGGAGCAGAACCAACCCTTGGACATGACCTCCTTTGACCTCACAAAGGCCATTGACACTGTTAACCGCGAGGGAGTATGGAGCATCCTCCTCCGTTTCAGCTGACCGCAAAAGTTTGTCACCATCCTCCTCCTGCTCCACGACGACATGCAAGCTGTGATCCTGACCAACGGATCCACCAGAGACCCAATCCACGTCCGGACCAGGGTCAAGCAGGGCTGCATCATCGCACCAACCCTCTTCTCGCGTTTAAGAAAAATCTCACAATAAACAAGGCACTCAAATGGAAAGATGCACTGTTTATTGGTGGGAGGCGTCTGCCACCTGCAATACAACAGGGCTAGATTCTAAACTGCTCTTCCAATGCTCTGGTCCTTAACTAGCGTGTCAGAATATCGTGTACACCCCTTCACATTACTGAATGATCTACACTGGAAGCGATTCAGTATTACTGTTCTGCTGGACCTTCCCCATTTATAATGTGAAGTGCTTCAGCAACCAGGATCAACCGTGTAGGCGAGATTCACGTATGCATTGTGGCTGCAAGTCACAAACTCGACTTCAATGCAATTGTGTATGTGCAAATCGTGTGTGTGCTAGTTTCATTCAACAATAACTTGTATTGATATTGCGCCTTTAACATAGATGAAAAATCCCAAGGCGCTTCACAGACCTATTATGAGATTAAAAATTTGACAGAGATAAGCAGAAATTAGCACAGGTGACTAAAAGCTTGGTCAAAGAGGTAGGTTTTAAGGAGCGTCTTGAAGGAGGCGAGAGAGGTAGTGAGGTGGGGAGGAAGTTCCAGAGCTTGGGGCCAAGGCAATAGAAGGCACGGCCACTGATGGAGTGATTATAATCAGGGATGCTCAGGAGGGCAGAATTGGAGGAGCGCAGGCATCTCGGGGGGTTGTGAGGCTTGAGGAGATTACAGCGATAGGGAGGGGCGAGGCCATGGAGGAATTTAAAAAAGAATGAGAATTTTGAAATCGAGGCGTTGCTCAACCGGAAGCCAATGTAGGTCGGCGAGCACAGTGGGTGATGGGTGAGCGGGACTCGGTGCATGTTAGGACACGGGCAGCCGAGTTTTGGATCACCTGTAGTTTACGTAGGGTAGAATGTGGGAGGCCAACCAAGAGAAGGAAAGAGTGGTCAATTGTGTCATTCATACAGCAACTTGCATTTATAGAACACCTTTAACGTAGTAAAATGTCCCAAGATACTTCACGGTCAGTTATCAAACAAAAACTGATACCGAGCCAAAGACAGGCTTGGTCAAAGAGGTAAGTTTGAAGCAACATCTTAAAGGAGAAAAGAAGAGGTGGAGAGGTTTTGGGAGGGAATTGCGGAGCTTAGGACCCAGACGGTGAAGAAACGTCATAGATGCGCACTTAAATCAATGTGGCATTTCTGGTCAGATCCGTCTGGCTGTGGCTCTCTTCTGACGTCAGGGGAGGTCCATCAAAGAACTGTCAATCCAACAACTTGTATTTATATAGAGCCTTAGTTACTGTTTGCCAACCGGAAAATGAACATTTATCCAGACGCTCTGTTTTCTATTAATTAGCCAATTCTCTATCCATGCTAATATATTACCCACAACCCCGTGAACTTTTATCTTCAGCAGTAATCTTTTATGTGGCACCTTATCGAATACCTTCTGGAAATCCAAATTCACCGCATCCATTGGTTCCCCCTTTTCCAGCCTGCTCGTTATATCCTGAAAGAACTCCAGCAAATTTGTCAAACAGGATTTCCCTTTCATAAAACCATGCTGACTCTGCTTGATTGAATTATGCTTTTCCAACTGTCCTGCTACTGCTTCCTTAATAATGGACAGCAGCATTTTCTCAACGACAAATGTTAGGCTAACTGGTCTGTAGTTTCTTGCTTTTTGTCTGCCTCCTTTTTTTAAATAGGGGTGTTACATTTGCAGTTTTCCAATCCGCTGGGACCGCCAGAGAACCCAGGGAATTTTGATAAGATTACAACTAATGCATTCACTATCTCTGCAGCCACTTCTTTTAAGACCTCGATCTCTGTCGTGAATATACTCAATGACTGAGCCTCCACAGCCCTTTGGGGTAGAGAATTCCAAAGATTCACCACCCTCCAAGTGAAGAAATTTCTCCTCATCTCAGTCCTAAATGGCCGACCCCTTATTCTGAGACTGTGACCCCTGGTTCTAGACTCCTCAGCCAGGGGAAACATCCTCCCTGCATCTCCCCCATCAAACCATGTAACAATATAGCAAATTTAACAAGCGCCGCAGGGGGAAAAAAAGAGAGAACACATTGATTTGAGGCAGCCCTGTGGTATTAAAAAAAAGATGGAGGATGGCTGAATGTCATTAGCATTTTATTTAAGTCAATAGCCAGTCATCTAATTAACAGATCAGGTGTCAGAAGCCCTGCCTGTGTCCTTATGTTGGTTTGGACCCGGAGATGAGATTCTGATGTTAATGGGAAGCATGTTACAGTGTTGTACGTTGATTCCGGAGATGAGGGGTTTGACTTATGAAGATAGGTTGGGCCTATACTCATTGGATTTCAGAAGAATGAGGGGTGATCTTATCGAAACATATAAGATAATGAGGGGGCTCGACAAGGTGGATGCAAAGAGGATATTTCCACTCAGAGGAAACTAAAACTAGGGGACATAGTCTCAAAATAAGGAACTGCCCATTTAAAATGGAGATGAGGAGGAATTTTTTCTCTGAGGGTTGTAAATCTTTGGAATTCTCTGCCCCAGAGAGCTGTGGAGGCTGGGTCATTGAATATATTTAAGGTGGAGATAGACAGATTTTTGAGAGATAAGGGAATAAGGAGTTTATGGGGAACGGGCAGGGAAGTGGAGCTGAGTCGATGATCACATCAGTCATGATCTTATTAAATGGCGAAGCAGGCTCGAGGGGCCTAATGGCCGACTCCTGTTCCTATTTCTTATGTTCGTAAGAATATTCTATGTAAATCGGTTCTGAAAGGCGGTCAAGAAACCAAAACTTCAACTGAATGAGTTAAATACCAGACGGTGGTGCGGATGCTCACCTGCATTTCATATTTCAGTGTCATGTGGAAGCACCAGGACCCAATCCCCACAGCTGAAACAATAAAAGAACAAAAGTTAAAAGATTAAGAGATGGGGAGAATATCGGCTTCAACAGACAAAGCTGTGTTAATTTCTAACAAGGGCTGCATAGAAGATAGTAAATTGCCCCGCAGCTCGATGAAACTTCATGTCTCAGAAAATTCTCCAATTCTGCATCTTTGGCATTATGCTGAAGCTTTCGCCCTTTGTAACTTGGCTAACTCCAGTAAGAATTTTCCGTGTTTCAGTTTAAGAAAACAAATCCGAATTTTAAAACAATGCTGCTATCCCGCCATAATCCCACACAACCATGGAAATGTACAGCCATTCGGCCCACATTTGTCGCTATTCCATTTGTGTGTGCCCATCGATGAAAAACGCAGAGATGCGGAAACAGATTAAAAACTTTCTCTCTCGGCACGCGTTGTTTTGGTGATTGAATGTTGATAAAACTTGTTTGCCTCCATTAACAGCACGGATCCTTTGGGTAGCTGGCACGGTTTTTCAGAAGTTAGAATGGCAGGGAGTGGGGGTGCTTAAAAATATATCACTGTTTTGAAGGGATCTCAGAGCGTGAGCTTATAAACAGGCTCTCTGGGAGAGAGAGAGAGAGAGAGCGCTTATAAACAGGCTCTCTGGGAGTACGTCAGGATTTGTAGATTCACACCACCCCCCCCTCCCGCCCCCCACTGCACCCCCTCAGAAAAATGTGAAATCATGATTGGAAAGGTTTAGAATAGGAGATTTTGGTACAAAAGGAGACTGTCGAGCCCACTCTGCCAGTGCTAGCTCCCACACTGGAGCGAGCTGGAGTTCAGAAGAATGAGAGGGGATCTCATCGAAACGTTTAAAATTCTGAAGGGTTTAGACAGGTTAGATGCAGGAAGAATGTTCCCAATGTTGGGGAAGTCTAGAACCAGGGGTCACAGTCTAAGGATAAGGGGTAAGCCATTTAGGACCGAGATGAGAAGAAACTTCTTCGCCCAGAGTGATGAACCTGTGGAATTCTCTACCACAGAAAGATGTTGAGGCCAATTCACTAAATATTGCGGTGCAGGCTCGAAGGGCCGAATGGCCTACACCGGCACCCATTTTCTATGTTTCTATGAGTTGTTCAACCCCCCCCAACGCCGCTCTTACCCCATACGCTTTATACAGAAAATGTGAAAGTGTTTTTCACCCTTTAATTTTCCTTGAAATATTTATGTAATTCCCTCTTGCATGTCCTTACAACAGTTGGCAAAGTATCCCTAGAGCTCTCGCCGTGAAAAAATAAATTCTCCGCAGTTCAAGCTCTCCCCCAGTACTAATCCTGAATTTGTGCCAGCTGTTATTTGGCAGGGACTACAGAAGGGCTCGTCATCAGGGCAAGCAGCTTGCCCCGTCTCAACTTTGGTTTTATTCCTCACTGTATATGGCCCCACGCCCCCAACATTTATACACAGACACGGCTCAAAGTCAGCTCAGACACCACACAGCAAAACGCTGAGCTGGCAACTTCAACTGCATTTCAGTAAAGCCACATACGATCCTCGGCACCTCTCCTCCCCCCCCACCCTCCTCCCCCTCCCCCCTTGCCCTCCACCCCTCCCCCCCTTGCCCTACTCCGCCTCCTCCACCTCCCCCCCGCCTCCTCCACCTCCCCCCCTTGCCCTACTCCTCCTCGCCCTCCCCCCTCTTGCCCTACTCATCCTCCCCACTCCTCCCCCTCCCTTGCCCTTCTCCCCCTCTTTGCCCTCCTCTCTCTCTCTCCCCCCCTTTACCCGCCTCTCTCTCCCCCCCTTTGCCCGCCTCTCACCCCCCCTTTGCCCTCCTCTCACCCCCCCTTTGCCCTCCTCTCACCCCCCCTTTGCCCTCCTCTCACCCCCCCTTTGCCCTCCTCTCACCCCCCCTTTGCCCTCCTCTCACCCCCCCTTGCCCTCCTCTCTCTTCCCCCCCCCCTTTGCCCTCCTCTCTCTCTCCCCCCACCTTTGCCCTCCTCTCTCTCTCCCCCCACCTTTGCCCTCCTCTCTCTCTCCCCCCACCTTTGCCCTCCTCTCTCTCTCCCCCCACCTTTGCCCTCCTCTCTCTCTCCCCCCACCTTTGCCCTCCTCTCTCTCTTCCCACCCCCCCTTTGCCCTCCTCTCTCTCCCCCCCCTTGCCCTCCTTCCTCTCTTCCCCCCCTTGCCCTCCTTCCTCTCTTCCCCCCCTTTGCCCTCCTCTCTTCCCCCCCCCCTTTGCCCTCCTCTCTCTCTCTCGCTCTCCCCTCCCCCCTTTGCCCCCCTCCTCTCCCCACCCCCACCTTGCCCCCCCTCTCTCCCCACCCCCACCTTGCCCCCCCCTCTCCCCACCCCCACCTTGCCCCCCCTCCTCCCCACCCGGCCCCCCCCCACGTCCCCGTCCCCGCCCACACCTCGACAATACCAATTACCTAAACATCCATTAAACCGACTTCCGATCTAAAATCATAACACAGTAACACAGCCTATTCTATTGCGACTTAATTGTTTGAATTAACTCTCTTTCATTCTAATTACCCATTTATATTTCACAGCCACATTCAAAAGAGGCTCTGTGCTTTAGGAGCCTTTGGCAGATTTACAAAAGCAAGGCTACCCATCCTAATGAGCACCATCACTTTGCCCCTCACCCGCTTTCCAATACCAGGATCGAGAGCTGTTCACTCACACTTGGAGAAATACTAAGTCTTGGGATGTGAAGAAAAATCTCAATTGAACTTCAGTAGCGCTGTGCCCATTTTTTGGGGCGTTAAACAGGCATGCAAGCCTCCAATATGAGGAAGTGCGCAAGCATCCCAGATGTCGGAAGTGCGCTACCCGCCATAATGGTGTAGGCAGAAAAACAGGCACCAGGGGCAATGTTCCTAATAACTTTTTTTGGGTGCGTTACCCCTTTAAGGGGTTGCAAGGCCGATTCAAAATACCACGCATGCGTGGTTTTTTGCATTGAAAAGCCGGCGGGATTGGCTACGCAGGAGCTCCAGGGAGCTGCATGGTTGCACATTTTACAGGGGGCATTGGTCTGGAATCATCATCATAGGCAGTCCCTCAGAATCGAGGAAGACTTGCTTCCACTCTTAATCTGAGTCACAGATGGGACACAGTCGTTGAAGGAAAGGGTGGGTGGGAGTGGTTTGCCGCACGCTCCTTCCGCTGCCTGCGCTTGGTTTCTGCATGCTCTCGGCGATGAGACTCGAGGTGCTCAGCGCCCTCACGGATGCTCTTCCTCCACTTAGGGCGGTCTTTGGCCAGAGACTCCAAGGTGTCAGTGGGGATGTTGCACATTATGAGGGAGGCTTTGAGGGTGTCCTTGTAATGTTTCCTCTGCCCACCTTTGGCTCGTTTGCCGTGAAGGAGTTACGAATAGAGCGCTTGCTTTGGGAGTCTCGTTTCTGGCATCGGATAATGTGGCCTGCCCAGCGGAGCTGATCAAGTGTGGTCAGTGCTTCAATGCTGGTGATGTTGGCCTGGTCGAGGACGCTAATGTTGGTGCTTCTGTCCTTCCAGAGGATTTGTAGGATCTTGCAGAGACATCGTTGGTGGTATTTCTCCATCGACTCGAGGCATCTACTGTACATGGTCCATGTTTTGGAGCCATACAGGAGGACCACCAGATGTCTCAAAGCGCTTTACAGCCAATGAAGTACTTTTGAAGTGTAGTCACTGTTGTAATGTGGGAAATGTGGCAGCCAAATGCGCACAGCAAGCTCCCACAAGCAGGCAGCGGAAGGAGCTTGCGGCAAAGCTGTCCCACCCAACCTTTCCTTCAATGACCAGATAATCTGTTTTTTTGTTATGTTGACTGAGGGATAAATAAGGCCAGGATACCGGGGATAACTCCCCTGCTGTTCTTCATAATAGTGCCACGAGATCTTTTATGCCCACCCGAGGGGGTAGACAGGGGCCGAAAGACGAAACCTGCGTCAGTGCAGCGCTCTTTCAGCCTAGATTCTGTGCTCAAATTTCAGTTCCAACATCGAGTCAGTCGGGTTACCCTCGACACTGACTTGTCCTTGCTTTGCTCCGCAACTCGTCAACGATGCAAAGTGATGAAAATGAAAGTCAACTATTCTCATATCCGTCTTCACTTTTTGTGTTAAGTCAGCAAAATGATTTGCTTTGAAGCCGCCAGAATTGTTATTGTCTCAAGCTGTATTTCAAAGTTTAAGCCAAGTTGGCTGCACAGCAAAATGTCGGAGCAGCACAATAAGGTGTGATATAAATCTATGAAATGGCTGGCACGCAAACAGCGAGACGTGGTGCCACAAGATGCTGTTGGGTTGATAAGTTTTTTTTCCTTTCTCTGCAAAACCTTTTGATTACCATTTCCAATCAAAATGGAAACCAGCAGAGAAAGTGAGATAACATAGAATGGAGGGGCTGCACTGACCGGGGGAAATGCTTGGAGACATTACACTCTTAATTGCTTAGTCAATAATTATATAAGCAGTGTTCCTGGCATGGGTGCAACAAACTCAGTCGCGGTTTGAAACCAAAACTAGAAGAAAACTGCATCCAATCATCTCCATTTCTCCTCTTCCTCAATTTATTTTTAAAACTGCTTTCATCACAGTTAGCTCAGCCAAACACTTCTCGTAGGTTTGGATTCCGAAGTAGAGTCCATCAAATCTGCTTCTTCCGAAAGACGCGTGTGCAGTTTGAATGGCAGTGGAATCTCCCCAACTATTCTGACAGAGGTTGAACAGCTAACAAAAGGGAAACTCCAAAAGGAAAACGCTGTGAAGCTACCCCAACCTCTGAAGTCGTCATCATCATAGGCGGTCCCTCGTGTCAAGGATGATTTGCTTCCACACCAAAAAGGAATGAGTTCACAGGTGTTTCAATGAAGGACCTAATATTCCAGGTCCTGAACTACATCCTGAAGGGTGGAAGATGCCTGTGCATGGATTTTTTTTTTTTTTAAAAACGTGTGGTGGCCGTTGCACACCAGCCACTACATGGGCTAGACACAGCTAAATCTTGGTCCAGTGGCAAAGATTAACCAAGACGACTGGAGACCAGCTCTGCTGCACAGACCCAGTACGCACGCATATCGCAGTGTGGGTTGGCCCGTGCTGCCCCTGGGCCTTCGCCTCTTCTGGGCCCCGAACTCACGCCTCTCCGGGGCCCCGATCACGTCGCTCCATAATTACGCGCCGCTCCTGCGGCCCAACCTCGCCGCTCCTGCTGTACCTGCCCACGCTCCAATCAGCGACCTGGACCATGGTGACGTCCGGTCCAATCACCCTCTTCACAGCCGTCGTTCTCCAGCATGCGCTGCACCTTGAAGTGGTATGCTTCTTTGAAGGCCCTGACCTGCTGATGGTCGCCGCCCCGACCTCTGAAGTAATCTCCAGTGAACTGTACATTGTGTTTGAGCATGCTTGGAACCTTTCATCCTTTTCCCCTGGGCTTTGTTTATTCCTTCCAAAGGCACTAACTCTTTGCTGGGATCCAGTTCCACAGGCGCCGCCCCCACCACCACTCACCCAAGTGGTGATCATTGACGAGTGTAAGCACGCGCCAGAGTGCAACTTTTCGGCCCCTTCCCTTTAATGGGCACACAGATCACAGGCTAGCAAACAGAGAAGCAGAACAACTCCTGCACAAGGATCAAACTTAGAATCTGCTTTACCTAAATGGTTTATTGCTACACCATGTGCTGGATTTACCCACAATACCATTGGGGGAAGAAGCTATTAACCGCATTATTAACCAAATATTTGCCCAGTCCTTTTTAAAAGGAGCTAACATTAACTGCTGTTGATGGAATTCTATTGCAATATTCTGATTGGAAAGAAGTGGAGAGGGGAGGAGGTTAGAAACTGATGAGGAAAGTAATAATGGCCTGTGAGGTAGTCATCTACCTACTGTCTCTACTGGTACAGAAAAAAATAATTTTGGTGTATAGACACAAATCTTTGAAGTCGAAAAGGCTGTTAAAAAGGCACACTGGACCTTTGCCTTTATAAATAGAGCAGTTGAGTACAAAAGTGAAGAAGTTGTGCTGAACCTTTACAACATTGGTTCGGCCTCAGCTGGAGTAGTGTGTTCAATTCGGGGGCACCACACTTTAGGAAGGATGTCAAGGCCTGAGTGAGGGTGCAGAAGAGATTTTTACCAGAATGGTACCAGGGATGCAAGACTTCAGTTACGTGGAGGGACCAGAGAAGCTGGAGTTGTTCTCCTTCGAGCAGAGAACTTTAATGGGAGATTTGATAGAGGAGTTCAAAATCATGAAGGGTTTTGATAGAGTAAATAAAAATAAACTGTTTTCAGTGGCAGTAGGGTCAGTAATCAGAGGGCACAGATTTAAGGTGATTGGCAAATGAACCAGAGACGACATGAGGAGAAAAAAATATGATCTGGAAGCAGAATCAATAATAACTTTCAAAAAGGAATTGGATAAATACTTGAAAAGGAAACATTTGCAGGGCTTTGGGGAAAGAGCAGGGGAGTGGGACTAATTGAATACCTCTTTCAAAGAGCCGGCACGGACACGATGGGCTGAATGGCCTCTTTCTGTGCTGTATCATTCTGATTGTACATGAAAAATAATAGCACAAAACTGATGTTGAAAAATAAGGATGTGAACCTCTGGTGAAATTGAAATTGAATAAAATAAAGAAGTTTCTGAATAACATGCATCCCATTCACGGATAAAAGAATTAGATCTGGCCAAATACCTGCCATAGGATCGTTAACGTCCACCTGGAGCCTCAGCTTAACGTCTCATCCGAAATACAGCACCTCCGACAGTGCAGCACTCCCTCAGTACAGCACTGGGGGGGTGTCATAAGAACATAAGAAATAGGAACAGGAGTAGGCCTTATGGCTCCACGAGCCTGCTCCGCCATTTAATAAGATCATGGCTGATCTGATCATGGACTCAGCTCCACTTCCCCGCCCGCTCCCATAACCCCTAATCCCCTTATCGTTTAAGAAACTGTCTATTTCTGTCTTAAATTTATTCAATGTCCCAACTTCCACAGCTCTTTGAGGCAGCGAATTCTACAAATTTACAACACTCAGAAGAAATTTCTCCTCATCTCTGTTTTAAATGGGTGGCCCCTCATTCTAAGATCTGGATTTTTGTGCTGAAGTCTCTGGAGTGGGACTTGAACCCACAACCTTCTGACTCTGAGGCGAGAGTGCTACCCACGGAGCCACGGCTGACAACAATGCATCATTGGCCAAGATTGTGCGCTCCAAGTCCCGCAGTGGGCTTTGAACCCAAAAACACTCTGACCCGGAGGCAAGAGGGCTGCCACATTAACTAAACTGATGTTGACAAATTGACCGTCCCAAATTTTGGCACGAATTCAGAGTGAAGCAACGGAATGGTTGCTGTGAGAATGTCGCAGTTGTGGATTGGGCATGGAGGTGGATGGGCTGGGGTCGTCCATTTTCGTTGCATAGCTTGAACAGCATCAGGACACATCCAAACTTACACAGGTACAAAACAGGAGAAAAGATTAGCAGCTCGCCCCATCGGTTAGGCAGCTCAACATTGTGCAGCGCCCTCCCAACCAGCAGAAATGCCAACTCATGAAAGGCAACATTACAGGGAGGAAAAAAATATACCTGCGGCCAATTTGGGGGAAAATTCTGGGGAATTTCTCCCTCTCCACAAAGCAAGCTGCAGGAGACTGTAGTCACGAAGAACAGATCACAAGACGTACATAACTTGCCCTCCTTACCCACCCTCATATGTTCTAATATTCTTAGTAACACAGCAATGTCCTGGACCGGAAAAGGCCAGTTTACATGACCAGCAGGCATTCTTCACACAGCAAGATCCCATAAACAGTAATGAGATGAACGGTCAGTTATATTGTGATCGTGGCGGTACTGGGTGAAGCATCAGTTGGCGACCAAGATTTGTCTCCTGTTAAATGAAGGTACGAGTTAACATGTGCAGCACTGTTTCTATCTATCATGCACGATGAGGGCTATAAGCTCAGGGAAGATCTATACTAATGCTCCTGCTACATTGCTTCAACAATGGGGCCTCAAATCTGCCCCCACCTCATGCCGTGTGACCATTTGCATTTCCTACACCAACCATACTTGTGCGCAGTCCGGCAGCCAAACGGATAAGAAACAGGAGCAGGAGTAGGTTATTTGGCCCCTCGAACCTGCTCCACCATTCAATAAGATCATGACTGATCTTCTACATCAACTCCACTTTCCTGCACTATTCCCATATCCCTTGGTTCCCTTAGTGCCTGAAATCTAGTGATCTCAGTCTTGAATATACTCATCGACAGAGTATCCACAAGCCCTCTGGGGTAGAGAATTCCATAGATTCACACCCCGAGTGAAGAAATGTCTCCTTGTCTCAGTCCTAAATGGCCGATCCCTTGTCCCGAGACTGTGACCCCTAGTTCTGGACTCTCAAGCCAGGGGAAACATCCTCCCTGCATCTATCCTGATAAGCTCCATCAGAATCTTGTACAGTTCAATGAGATCACCTCTCATTCTTAGAATAAGGGGCCGCCCATTAAAACTGAGATGAGGAGGAATTTCCTCTCTAAGGGTTGTAAATCTGTGGAATTCGCTGCCTCAGAGAGCTGTAGAAGCCGGGACATTGAATAAATTTAAAACAGAGATAGACAGCTTCATAGAAACATAGAAAATAGGTGCAGGAGTAGGTCATTCAGCCCTTCGAGCCTGCACCACCATTCAATATGATTATGGCTGATCATTCACCTCAGTACCCCTTTCTCGCTTTCTCTCCATATCCATTGATCCCTTTAGCCGCAAGGGCCACATCTAACTCCCTCTTGAATATATCCAATGAAATATATCCAATTAACTGATAAAGGATTAAGGGGTTATGGGAGCAGGCAGGGAAATGGACCAGAGTCCATGATCGGATCAGCCATGATCGTATTAAATGATGGAGCAGGCTCGAGGGCCCGTATGGCCTACTCCTACATAAGAACATAAGAATTAGGAACAGGAGTAGGCCATCTAGCCCCTCGAGCCTGCTCTGCCATTCAACAAGATCATGGCTGATCTGGCCGTGGGCTCAGCTCCACTTACCCGCCCGCTCCCCATAACCCTTAATTCCCTTATTAGTTAAAAATCTATCTATCTGTGACTTGAATACATTCAATGAGCTAGCCTCAACTGCTTCCTTGGGCAGAGAATTCCACAGATTCACAACCCTCTGGGAGAAGAAATTCCTTCTCAACTCGGTTTTAAATTGGCTCCCCTGTATTTTGAGGCTGTGCCCCCTAGTTCGAGTCTCCCCGACCAGTGGAAACAACCTCTCTGCCTCTATCTTGTCTATCCCTTTCATTATTTTAAATGTTTCTATAAGATCACCCCTCATCCTTCTGAACTCCAACGAGTAAAAACCCAGTCTACTCAATCTATCATCATAAGGTAACCCCCTCATAAGAATGAGGAGGAGTAGGCTATTCGGTCCCTCGAGCATGCTCCGCCATTTAATAAGATCATGGCTGATCATCTACCACAGCTCCACCTTCCTATCCCCATATCCCTTAATATTCAAAAATCTATCGATCTCTGTCTTGAATATACTCAAAGACTGAGCCTCCACAGCCCTATGGAGTAGAGAATTCCAAAGATTCACCACCCTCTGAGTGAAGAAGTTTCTCCTCATCTCAGTCCTAAATGGCCGACCCCTTATTCTGAGACTGTGACCCCTGGTTCGAGACTCCCCAGCCAGAGGAAACATCCTCCCTGAATCTACCCTGTCAAGCCCTGTAAGAATTTTGTATGCGTCAATGAGATCACCTCTAAACTCTAGAGAATATAGGCCTAGTCTATTCAATCTCTCCTCATAGGACAATCCCCCCATTCCAGGAATCAGTCTGGTGAACCTTCATTGCACTCCCTCTATATCCTTCCTTAGGTAAGAAGATCAAAACTGTATACAATACTCCAGGTGCAATCTCACCAGGGCACTATATAATTGCAAGAAGATGTCTTTACTCTTATATCAATACAATAACACTTGGGGACCATTCTTAAAGGGATGTGCACACTATAAGTAGTTGTATTCAATGCCTTGTGGGTGAAATGTTTTTCTTTTTTGCCTTCAATGATCCAATGTAACAATCAATATCTAATCCTGTAATGAATTATCGCTAAGATAATTTTGTGTAATGGTACCAATATGCAATAGGATAATTCACTTAAACCAGTACATTTAATCTACAATACACTTCTCGTGTGATGCTCGGCTCCTAACTCATGAATTGCTCCAGGTATCACACAGCTTAAAATGCTCTCTCCAAACACAACTCAACTCCGTTTCTGCTATTCGATCATTTTCATGCCTCAGATAAAAATTTCACACCGTGACTCAATCTGGAAATCATTGTGACAATAGTAGGTAATAATTTTTTTTAAAAGGTACCATTTTAAGATGTTTTGCTTTCGTAAATCTAAGTAACTCCTGAATACTAGTTCAAGGTAATCAGTATGATTTTGTTTTAGATAAAGAACCCTGCATTGAACTAGGTCAAACAAGGTGAAAGATTCTTGATATGTCGTACTTACGTCACATGTCATCTCCGGAATCAACCTAGTGAATCGTCTCTGTACCCCCTCCAAAGCCAGTATATCCTTCCTTAAGTAAGGCGACCAAAACTGCACGCAGTACTCCAGGTGCGGCCTCACCAATATCCTATACAGTTGCAGAAGGACCTCCCTGCTTTTGTACTCCATCCCTCTCGCAATGAAGGCCAACATTCCATTCGCCTTCCTGATTACCTGCTGCACCTGCAAACTAACTTTTTGGGATTCATGCACAAGGACCCCCAGGTCCCTCTGCACCGCAGCATGTTGTAATTTCTCCCCATTCAAATAGTATTCCCTTTTTTTGTTTTTTTCCCCCCCGCCCCCCCCCCCCAGGTGGATGACCTCACACTTTCCGACATTGTATTCCATCTGCCAAACCTTAGCCCATTCGCTTAATCTCTTTGCAGCCTCTCTGTGTCCTCTACACAACCCGCTTTCCCACTAATCTTTATGTCATCTGCAAATTTTGTTACACTACACTCTCTCCCCTCTTCCAGGTCATCTATGTATATTGTAAACAGTTGTGGTCCCAGCACCGATCCCTGTGGCACACCACTAACCACCGATTTCCAACCCGAAAAGGACCCATTTATCCCAACTCGCTGCTTTCTGTTAGCTAGCCAATTCTCTATCCATGCTAATACATTTCCACTGACCCCGCGTACAGTAACCTTCTTCAGTAACCTTTTGTATGGCACCTTATCGAATGCCTTTTGAAAATCTAAATACCACATCCATCGGTACACCTCTATCCACCATGCTCGTTATATCCTCAAAGAATTCCAGTAAATTAGTTAGTGAAACATGATTTCCCTTCATGAATCCATGCTGCGTCTGCTTGATTGCACTATTCCTATCTAGATGTCCCGCTATTTCTTCCTTAATGATAGTTTCAAGCATTTTCCCCACTACAGATGTTAAACTAACCGGCCTATAGTTACCTGCCTTTTGTCTGCCCCCTTTTTTAAACAGAGGAGTGACATTAGCTGCTTTCCAATCTGCTGGTACCTCCCCAGAGTCCAGAGAATTTTGGTAGATTATAACGAATGCATCTGCTATAACTTCCGCCATCTCTTAATACCCTGGGATGCATTTCACCAGGATCAGGGGACTTGTCTACCTTGAGTCCCATTAGCCTGTCCAGCACTACCCCCCTAGTGATAGTGATTGTCTCCAGGTCCTCCCTTCCCACCTTCCTGTGACCAGCAATTTCTGGCATGGTTTCTGTGTCTTCCACTGTGAAGACCGAAGCAAAATAATTGTTTATGGTCTCAGCCATTTCCACATTTCCCATTTATTAAATCCCCCTTCTCATCTTCTAATGGACCAACATTTACTTTAGTCACTCTTTTCCGTTTTATATATCTGTAAAAGCTTTTACTATCCGTTTTTATGTTTTGCGCAAGTTTACCTTCGTAATCTATCTTTCCTTTCTTTATTGCTTTCTTAGTCATTCTTTGCTGTCGTTTAAAATTTTCCCAATCTTTTATTTTCCACTAACCTTGGCCACCTTATACGCATTGGTTTTTAATTTGATACTCTCCTTAATTTCCCTGGTTATCCACGGCTGGTTATCCCTTCTCTTACTGCCCTTCTTTTTCACTGGAATATATTTTTGTTGCGCACTATGAAAGAGCTCCTTAAAAGTCCTCCACTGTTCCTCAATTGTGCCACTGTTTAGTCTGTGTTTCCAGTCTACTTTAGCCAACTCTGCCCTCATCCCACTGTAGTCCCTTTTGTTTAAGCATAGTATGCTCGTTTGAGACACTATTTCCTCACCCTCAATCTGTATTACAAATTCAACCATACTGTGATCACTCATTCCGAGAGGATCTTTTACTAGGAGATCATTTATTATTCCTGTCTCATTACAGAGGACCAGATCTAAGATAGCTTGCTCCCTTGTAGGTTCTGTAACATGCTGTTCTAAGAAACAATCCCGTATGCATTCTATGAATTCCTCCTCCAGGCTACCCCGTGCGATTTGAGTTGACCAATCGATATGTAGGTTAAAACCCCCATGATTACTGCCGTTCCTTTTTCACATGCCTCCATTATTTCCTTGATTATTGCCCGCCCCACCGGGAAGTTATTATTTGGGGGCCTATAAACTACGCCCACCAGTGACTTTTTCCCCTTACTATCTCTAATCTCCACTCACAATGATTCAACATTTTGTTCATTAGAACCAATATCGTCTCTCACAACTGCCCTGATATATTCCTTTATTAACAGAGCTACCCCACCTCCTTTCCCTTCTTGTCTATCTTTCCGAATCGTCAGATACCCCTGTCTGTTTAATTCCCAGTCTTGGCCACCCTGCAACCAACGTTTCTGTAATGGCCACCAAATCATACCCATTTGCAATGATTTGTGCCGTCAACTCATTTACTGCGTGCGTTTAGGTAGAGTGTTTTAATACTAGTTTTTAATCCATGATTTTTATGACTCCTGCTCCTATTTCTTATGTTATGTAAACTCCAGAGAATATAGGCCCATTCTACTCTATTTGTCCTCATAGGTCAGCCCTCTCATCCCAGGAATCAATCTAGCGAATCTTCGTTGCATCGCCTCCACATCCTTCCTTAGATAAGGAGACCAAAACTGTGCACAGTACTCCAGATGTGGTCTCACCAAGGTCCTGTACAATTGTAGCAAGACTTCCTTACTCTTGTACTCCAATCCCCTTGCAATAAAGTCCAACATAACATTTGCTTTCCTAATTGCTTGCTGTACCTGCATGTTAACTTTGTGATTCGGATAGGAGGACACATAAAACCCTCTGAATACCAACATTTATGAGTCTCTCACCTTTTCAAAAATATCCTGCTTTGATGAATTATGGATGGTTTCTGTGCAATGAACACAACAGGAATTGTGCTGCAAACACCCAAACTCGTTTTATGACTTTCCTTTGAATTAAAATATCTCGGTACATCTACTGGCTGCACCCCAGGGCACTGAGAACCCGAGCGTCACAATCATGCACACATACTTATTGGATCAGAAAAATAAATTGTTATTTGTGAAGGAAAACCTAACCTTTTCCCTGTTTGGACAAACAGGATCTCAAAATCTGTCCTGTGATCAAGGGTTTGAGGTCTTCGTTGAAATGCGGATGGAATCATGCAATCCCCAAAATACCAAGTACCCTCACGCTAAAAAGGAAGAAACTTTTGCAGACAAGGTAAACTAGTGACCCCAATGGTAAACAGACAGAGCTGCTGAATGCCATCCCCAAACAGGTAAAAACCAAAGACTCTCAAAACAACAGAATTTGACTTGGAGTCACAATAAACCAGTGGCTCTGCTTCCAAGTAAAAAAGCTGGGGGCAACAAAGGACATCAGCGAAGCGGCCTGTAGATGTGATTCTAATCTAGGATTTGAAAACTGCTTCTGAAAGCAATGAGCCTGTTGGAATCTCAGTTTTCACAGTCCAACACACAGGCTTATTTTCGTGTAATCAACCGTAGATGATCATAGATAAATTTGCAACGGTTATGTTACAGTTGTTAATCCTCGAGTATGAAAGACAGCAAGCATCAAATGCCTGGGCACCATTATTCTGCACTGAACTGGTTGGTGTGGGAAAATGGAAAGTGCCACACAAAACACTGCTCAAATAACATAGGAGCAGCTCTGAAGACAGACCTAGCCCACATTGTAACCTAGCCATCAGAGGAGCCCAACATGGCAGGTCTGCGAATCCCAAGGATTTTGAAGAATGTTTTGAATAGGAATTCCCACTTGATCAAGAGTATTATCCGACTGTAACGAAAGCCATTTTTATTTTGGAATACCATCCCTTCAAATTAGGTTATCTGTTCACCTAAACACAGCTACTTAAGAGGGTGATAAGCAATGTTGCGCGTCATTTTTTTTTGGACCCGCACGGCCCCTTTAACGAGCTGCGCAGCCCATTCAAAAGTCCACGCGTTTTTTTCAATTTAAAAGCAAACTCACCGTCTGCACAGGACCCTTGGAGCGCTGCACAGCCGCGCAGCTTACAGGGAACATTGGTGATAAGGCAATGTATTGATACCCTCCCATTTGTTATCTAAAACCATCAGCAAGGCTCCAGGAACCAATGTAGCACAGTCAGCAGTGAGGTCATTGGACTTATTTCATACATCAGCACCATCAGAAACATTGGTGGAATTCATAGTACGCAATGTGAGCCTCATGACCTCTCAGCCTTCGCTACTGGCCCGTGCAGCGCCTTCCCTTGGTCTCATCCACGCTGCTCCACCTCTGGGCTCCAACCTCCCCATTCCTCCGTGCCTCGTCCGTCCTCTCCTCTCCGCTTCCGATCTCCGGACCTCGCCGGTCCCGACCTCCAAGGAAGGAAGGAGGACAGTAGGAGTGTGTTTGAGTTTGTGTGTATGTATTGGCACATGCAGCAGAGCCTGGTCTCCAGTCGTCTTGGTTAACCCTCGCCACTGGACCAAGACCTTGCTCCGTCAAGCCTGTGTGGTGGCTGGTGTGCAACGGCAACCCCACGATAAAAAAATTCACGCACAGGCATCTTCCACAGTTTAAAATGAATTCATCAGTCACCCGAGTGCTCATTTTCAGTGTGGAAGCAAGTCTTCCTCGACCCCGAGGGACAGCCGATGATAATGATGATGATGATGATGTACTTTGATGCCGTGCCAATGGGCTCAATGTCCAATACTTGACTGCGTGACACCGTGACTCAGTTGGGAGCATCTCTCACCTGTGTGTCAGAAGGTTATCCATTCAAGTCCTGCTCCAGGGCTTGAGCAGATAATCTCGGCTGATACTTTAGTGGATTACTGAGCGAGTATTTGTGGGAAATACCGCTCTTTGGACGAGACATTAAATTGAGGAGGCCCTGCCTGCTTGAATCAGTGGTTTCAGTAGGTGTTACCAACGGCACTATTCCATGAAATGCAGAGGTTTGCCCCTGGCCAATTGCCTTCCCTTAACCAAATCACAAAGGGAAAAAAAAATAGATTATTGTTACAATTTTAGGATTTGCCTGGGCATAAATTGGCTGCCACATTTGCCTATACAGGCACAACGTCCCGAATCCAGAACTCCAAAAACCGGACATTTTGCGCATCGTGGATGGAGTTGTCAGAAATTATTCTCCGAAAACTGGACTTTGAGGGGGCCAAGATGGAATTGTCCGGAATCTTCTCCGTAAACTGGACATTTTAGGTGGCCAAGATAGCGACATCAGGCAGCGAGGGACGAGGAAACAAAAAAGCGCAGGGGGGGCCACGGGAATCGGCAAGGAGTGGCGTGAATGTAGAGTGTAGAGGAGATGAGCAAGTGAAGGAAACTCAGCACCTCACCCACCCTCTGTGTAGCACCCCACCAAAGTCTGCACTCACCCAGGGACCCGCTCATCGACGACCAACCACGAGGCTCACTGACCATACCTGGAGGAGTTGAGCCGTCACGGAGGTCGAGAATCTTTCCCCTCGGTTCCGGGTAGCCCTGAGCACCAGTGCGAGCTGCAAGATCTGGAATCCAGTAAAACCCGGCACTGATTCAGTTGAGGATTCCAACTTGATTTTCTTGTCTGAAATCTGGAAAAACCCAAAATCCGGCATGGATTCAGTCCCGAGGATTCCGGATTTCGGACGTTGTACCTTTATAACAATAGTCAGTGTAAAGTTATTCATTGTATGTGTAGCCATTTGGTGCGATTCAGAGAGATAAGGTGAATTGACCATCTCAAATTGCATCAGCATCCTGGGAGTTACCATTGACTAGAAACTTTACTGGATCAGCTACATAAATATGGTGGTTACAAGAGCAGATTAGAGGCCGGTTATTCTGTGGTGAGTGACTCACCTCCTGACTCTCCAAAGCCTAGCCACCGCCTACAAGGCAGTCAGGAATGTAATGGAATACTCTACATTTTCCGGGATGAGTGCAGCTCTAACAACACAAGAAGCTCAACACCATCCAGGACAAAGCAGCCCGCTTGATTGGCACCCATCCACCACCTTCAACAACCACTCCCTCCACCACCAACGCACTGTGGCTGCAGTGTGTACCATCTACAAGATGCACTGCAGCAACTAGCCAAGGCTTCTTCGGCAGCACCTCCCAAACCCGTGACCTCTACTACCTAGAAGGACAAGGGCAGCAGGTGCATGGGAACACCACCATCTCCACGTTCCCCTCCGAATCACACACCATCCTGACTTGGAAATAAATCGTCGTTCCTTTGTCACTGGGTAAAAACTGGAACTCCCTCCCTAACAACGATGTGGGAGCACCTTCACCACACGGACTGCAGCGGTTCAAGGCGGCAGCTCAATACCACCTGCTCAAGGGCAATTCGGGACGAGCAATAAATGCCAGCCTTGCCATCGATGTCCACATCCCGTGAATGAATAAATAATTACGAGGCTTTCAGTGCTCCATTTTTTTTTCAGCATTGCAAAAACAAAACATTTGCCCTCTTTTAAGGCTGGAGGATGAAGCTTTCTGAGAGACATGTAAACCTGTAAATATCATATCTAACCACCAGAGGGTGTATCCCCTGGAGTCCCAATGGATCCCACAATCCCTTGGGAGCATCTGTATATAAGGCCTCACAGGTTGGAGAGGCACTCTGAGACCTGTAATAAAGGACTACGATCACACCTTACTTTGAGCTTGCAGTATCTAGTCTGACTCGTGATGCAAGATATAACAACTGGCGACGAGATACAAATGACGAACCGCACTGCAACAATGCAGAGAACTGTGGGCATCCTGGAGAAATTTTCGGAGTGAGATGATTGAGAAACCTTCGTGGAGCGACTCGACCAATACTTCGTGGCCATCGAGCTGGAAGGAGAAGCGAACGCTGCCAAACAAAGGGCAATCCTCCTCACCGTTTGCGAGGCACCAATGTATGGCCTCATGAAAAATCTGCTCGCTCCAGCGAAACCCACAGACAAGTCGTACGATGAGTTGTGCACACTGGTCCAGGAGCACCTAAACCCGAAGGAAAGCGTTCTGATGGCGAGGTATCGGTTTTACACGAACAAGAGGTCTGAAGGCCAGGAACTGGCGAGCTACGTCGCCGAGCTAAGGCGCCTTGCAGGACATTGCGAATATGAAGGACGCTTGGATCACATGCTCAGGGACTTCTTTGTACTTGGCATTGGCCATGAAGTGATACTTCGCAAACTGTTGACTGCAGAGACCCCAAGCTTGAGTAAGCCATAGCGATAGACGAGGCGTTTATCGTCACCAGTAACAATACCAACCACACGAGTGCTGCTGCAAGTACTGTGAACAAAGTAACGTTGTTTTCAAATTGAAATGTACAGGGCACGCCTGCAGCTGCACGTCCGCAGATGACTCAGAGCCCAGCATCAAGGGTGGTGAATATAAGGCGATTAACACCTTGTTGGCGCTGCGGGGGTGATCATCGTTTCCATTCATGCCGCTTCAAAGGATGCGTTTGCAAGGGCTGTGGAACAATGGGACACCTCCAACACATGTGCAGGCGAGCTGCAAACCCTGCTAATCCTGCAAACCACCATGTTGCAGAGGAGGACAGATCCACGGTGGATCACAACGAGCCAGAGCCTCAGACCGAGGAGGCAGAGGTATATGGGGTGCACATATTTACCACAAAGTGTCCATCGATAATGCTGAAGGTTGAATTAAATGGACTCCTGGTGTCCATGCAGCTGATCAAAAAGACTTTCGATAAATTGTGGTGCAGCAAGGCCTCAAGGCCAGTCCTGACTCCCGTTCGTACTAAACTGAGAATGTACACAAAGGAACTGATTCCCGTAATCGGCAGTGCTACCGTAAAGGTCTCCTACGATGGAGCGGTGCACGAGTTACCTCTCTGGGTAGTACCGGGCGATGGCCCCACGCTGTTCGGCAGGAGCTGGCTAGGAAAGGTACGCTGGAACTGGGACGACATCCGAGCGCTTTCGTCCGTCAATGACACCTCATGTGCCCAGGTCCTAAACAAGTTCCCCTCGCTGTTCGAACCAGGCATTGGGAAGTTCCAATGAGCAAAAGTGCAGATCCATTTGATTCCGGGGGCGCGACCCATCCATCACAAGGCAAGAGCAATACCTTACATGATGAGAGAGGGTGGAGATCGAACTGGACAGGCTGCAACGAGAGGGCATCATTTCGCCGATCGAATTCAATAAGTGGGCCAGTCAGATTGTTCCAGTCCTCAAGGGAGACGGCACTATCAGAATCTGTGGTGATTACAAAATAACTATCAATCGTTTCTCGCTGCAGGATCAATACCCGCAACCGAAGGCAGACAACCTATTTGCAACGCTGGCGGGAGGGAAAACGTTCACAAAAATGGACTTGATCTCGGCCGACATGACACAGGAGCTGAAGGAATCATCGAAAGGCCTCATCTGCATCAACATGCAAAAGGCCTCTTCATTTACAACAGATGCCCATTTGGGATTCAATCGGCCACGGTGATATTCCAGAGGATCATGGAAAGCTTGCTGAAGTCAGTCCCGCGCATGTGGTCTTCCAGGACGACAATTTGGTTACCGTCGGGATACCGTCAAGCGCCTGCAGAACCTGGAGGAGGTTCTTAGTCGGCTTAATCGTGTGGGGTTCAGGCTAAAACGCTCGAAGTGCATTTTCCTGGCATCTGAAGTGGAGTTCCTGGGGAGAAGAATCGCGGCGGACGGCATCAGGCCCATCGATTCTAAGACCACATCGAGACCACAGAACATGACGGAGCTGCGGTCGTTTCTCGAATTCCTGAACTATTTTGGTAATTTCTTACCAGGTCTTAGCACATAGTTAGAACCCCTGCACTCTCTACTGCGTAATGGAGATGAATGGGTATGGGGTAAAAGCCAAGAAAATGCCTTTGAGAAAGCTAGGAGGCTGTTATGTTCATACAAATTGCTTGTGTTGTATGATCCATGTAAGCGTTTGGTACTAGCATGTGATGCGTCGTTGTACCGGGTCGGGTGTGTATTGCAACAAGCTAATGAATTTGGGAAATTGCAACCGGTTGCTTATGCATCCAGAAGTCTGTCTAAGGCTGAGGGCCTACAGTATGATCGAAAAAGAAGCATTAGCATGTGTTTACGGGGTAAAGAAAATGCATCAATATCTGTTCGGGCTCAAATTTGAATTGGAAGCTGACCATAAGCCGCTTATATCCCTCTTTTCTGAAAGCAAGGAGATAAATACGAATGCATCGGCCCGCATCCAGAGATGGGAGCTTACGTTGGCCGCATTCAACTACGCCATCCACCACAGGCCAGGCACAGAAAACTGTGCCGATGCTCTCAGTAGTCTGCCATTGCCCACCACAGGGGTAGTGATGGCACAGCCCATAGATTTAGTCATGGTAATGGAAGCATTCAAGAGTGAGCAATCACCTGTTACCGCCCGACAGATTACAGCGTGAATGAGCCAGGACCCCTTACTGTCCTCAATAAAAAAAACTGTGTGCTCCACAGGAGTTGGTCTAGTGTCCCGTTAGAGATGCAGGAAGAAATAAAGCCGTACCAGTGGTGCAAAGATGAAATGTCTATACAGGCAGATGCCTCCGATGGGGTAATTGGGTAGTGGTGCCAAAAAAGGGCAGGGACACTTCGTAATGATGAAAGCGATAGCCAGATCCCACGTGTGGTGGCCCGGTATCGATGCAGACTTAGAGTCTTGTGTAATACATGTTTACAGTTAAGCAATGCACCCAGGGAGGCGCCACTAAGTTTATGGTCCTGGCCCTCCAAACCGTGGTCCAGGGTCCATGTCGACTATGCAGGCCCATTCTTGGGAAAAATGTTCTTAGTTGTTGTAAATGTGTACTCCAAATGGATTGAATGTGTGATAATGTTGGCAAGCAGGTCCGCTGCCACCATTGAAAGCCTACGGGCCATGTTTGCCAAGCACGGCCTGCCTGATGTCCTTGTAAGTGACAATGGGCCATGCTTTACACCAGTGCCGAGTTCAAGGAATTCATGACCCGCATTGGGATCAAACATGTCACATCTGCCGCGTTTAAACCAGTGTCCAACGGTCAGGCAGAACGAGCAGTTCAAACTATCAAGCAGAGCTTGAAAAGGGTAACTGAAGGCTCACTTATCCGGAGTCCTGCTTAGTTACCGCACAAGACCCCACTCGCTCACTGGGGTCCCTCCCACTGAACTGCTCATGAAAAGGGCACTCATTGGTATACCCTGATCTACACGAACAGGCGGCTTCAACAGAATACATATCATGATCATGCAAATGTGTCACGCGAAACTGAGATAAATGATCCTTTATTTGTGTTGAACGATGGACAAGGTCCCAAGTGGCTTCCTGGCACTGTTTCGGCCAAAGAGGGGCGTAAGGTGTTTGTGGTCAAACTCTCAAATAGACTCACCTGCAGGAAACACTTGGACCATATCAGACTCAGATTTATGGACTATCCAGAACAACCCACAATAGACTCCACCTTTTCCGACCCTCCAACACACACAAGTGGCAACCGACCTAGCGGTGGACCACGAAGCAGAACCCATCACCCGCAGCAGCCCAGCAGGACTCACCACCTCCAGCAGCCCAGTGAGGGCCCAACAAACGACTCACCAAAACCAGCATTTGCACCGAAACGATCAACCAGGGAAAGGAAGGCCCCATATCGACTCACATTGTAAATAGTTACACTATTGACTTTGGGGGGGGGGGGGGGGTGGTGGTAGAGAAGAGAGTGCTGTTATGTATGTAAACCTGAAAATACCATGTCTAACCACCAGAGGGTTTATCCCCTGGAGTCCCAAGGGATCCCACAATCCCTTGGGAGCACCTGTATACAAGGAGGCCTCACAGGCTGGAGAGGCACTTTGAGATCTGTAATAAAGGACTACGGTCAGACCTTACTTTGAGCTTTTAGTATCTAGTCTCTTTATTCAAGATATAACACTTTCCAGCTGGTTTGTTCAGGTTAGTCAAAAACAGTATGCTCCAAGGAGAGAGAGAAAAAGTGTATTATCTAAAGCCAGACTGATCAAGAGCCCGAAATCCGATTTCACAGACATATGCACATTCTGTGCTATCCAACTTGAAAGCAGAATTGCAATATTTTTGAAACTGCAGCCAATTTCATTGTTGTGACTAGAATTTCAGTGAATCGCAATGCTGGGTGTGTGAAATCTTCAAGCTCGGTCGATTTGAACTGTAGAAATACCCTGCAGTGCAATTCTGGATTTTGCCCTTCCTAGTGTGGGTTGTGATTAAAAAGAAAACTTGCCTTTAGCGTGATTAAATGTGCTTCATAGAGCATTGGCAGTTCAACAGTCCTCCCTCAGATCACGCCACCAAAAACAGATTATCCCCTCACTCGTGCATTTACTGTTTGAGAGATCTTGCTGTGCGCAAATTGGCTGCCGTGCCTGCCTTTCTATCAACAGTAACTGGGGCTTCAAAAATGTAATAATTTGGTTGTAAACTGCTTTGTGACATTGAGGGTTTAGAGTTGACTGAATATATGGTTGGAAAAAGTAAGTTGTACAGAAGCTTTCAAAGGCGGAGAAAGAAGTCACAAGGCAGTAAGATTTAGGGAGGGATTTCCAGAGGGTCGGTTCTGGAGGCCGAAATCTCAGCCACCAACGTTCCCTTTGAGCTGCGTGGTCACGCAGCTGTCTGCCAGTCCCGCCAGGACCAGCTTCTGCAACGTGAAATTTTGCGCACGCGCGTAACTGTGAAGAGGCCGCACAGCCCCTAAAGGGCCCGCGCACCCCAAAAAAATTAAATGAACATTGTCAGCCACTACTTGAGATGCACTGGATAGTGTGGGAGTGGGTGGAAATGTTCAGGAGGCAATTGTTAAAGGACCTTAAGGTGGGAGTTGGGACAGAGAGTTGTTGGGGGCTGCAGAGACATGCTTGGTAAGGTCATAGAGGGATGTGCGAGCAAGGACAAGGATTGTGAACTTAGTGCATTGCAGGAATCATCACCCTCAAAGCCTCCTTGATAAAATGCAGCATTCCCACCGCCACCTGGGAGTCCCTGGCCAAAGACCACCCAAGGCCACCCTAAGTGGAAGAAGAGCATCCGGAAGACCAATATGTCGAGGAACCAACTAGGGGGGAGGCCATCTTAGACTGGATGTTTTGTAATGAGAGAGGATTAATTAGCAATCTCGTTGTGCGAGGTCCCTTGGGGAAGAGTGACCATAATATGGTGGAATTCTGTATTAGGATGGAGAATGAAACAGTTAATTCAGAGACCATGGTCCAGAACGTAAAGAAGGGTAACTTTGAAGGTATGAGGCGTGAATTGGCTAGGACAGATTGGCGAATGATACTTCAGGGGTTGACAGTGGATGGGCAATGGCAGACATTTAGAGACCGCATGGATGAACTACAACAATTGTACATTCCTGTCTGGCGTAAAAATAAAAAAGGGAAGGTGGCTCAACCATGCCTATCAAAGGAAATCAGGGATAGTATTAAAGCCAAGGAAGTGGCATACAAATTGGCCAGAAATAGCAGCGAACCCAGGGACTGGGTGAAATTTAGACCTCAGCAGAGGAGGACAAAGGGTTTGATTAGGGCAGGGAAAATGGAGTACGAGAAGAAGCTTGCAGGGAACATTAAGATGGATTGCAAAAGTTTCTATAGATATGTAAAGAGAAAAAGGTTAGTAAAGACAAATGTAGGTCCCCTGCAGTCAGAATCAGGGGAAGTCATAACGGGGAACAAAGAAATGGCGGACCAATTGAACAAGTACGTTGGTTCGGTATTCACTAAGGAGGACACAAACAACCTTCCGGATATAAAAGGGGTCGGAGGGTCTCGTAAGGAGGAGGAACTGAGGGAAATCCTTATTAGTCGGGAAATTGTGTTGGGGAAATTGATGGGATTGAAGGCCGATAAATCCCCAGGGCCTGATGGACTGCATCCCAGAGTACTTAAGGAGGTGGCCTTCGAAATAGTGGATGCATTGACAGTCATTTTCCAACATTCCATTGACTCTGGATCAGTTCCTATGGAGTGGAGGGTAGCCAATGTAACCCCACTTTTTAAAAAAGGAGGGAGAGATAACAGGGAATTTACCCACGACCGATGTCAGCCTGACATCGGTAGTGGGTAAAATGATGGAATCAATTATTAAGGATGTCATAGCAGTGCATTTGGAAAGAGGTGACATGATAGGTCCAAGTCAGCATGGATTTGTGAAAGGGAAATCATGCTTGACAAATCTTCTGGAATTTTTTGAGGATGTTTCCAGTAGAGTGGACAAGGGAGAACCAGTTGATGTGGTATATTTGGACTTTCAGAAGGCTTTCGACAAGGTCCCACACAAGAGATTATTGTGCAAAGTTAAAGCACATGGGATTGGGGGTAGTGTGCTGACATGGATTGAGAACTGGTTGTCAGACAGGAAGCAAAGAGTAGGAGTAAATGGGGACTTTTCAGAATGGCAGGCAGTGACTAGTGGGGTACCATAAGGTTCTGTGCTGGGGCCCCAGCTGTTTACACTGTACATTAATGATTTAGACGAGGGAATTAAATGTAGTATCTCCAAATTTGCGGATGACACTAAGTTGGGTGGCAGTGTGAGCTGCGAGGAGGATGCTATGAGGCTGCAAAGCGACTTGGATAGGTTAGGTGAGTGGGCAAATGCATGGCAGATGAAGTATAATGTGGATAAATGTGAGGTTATCCACTTTGGTGGTAAAAACAGAGAGACAGACTATTATCTGAATGGTGACAGATTAGGAAAAGGGGAGGTGCAAAGAGACCTGGGTTTCATGGTACATCAGTCATTGAAGGTTGGCATGCAGGTACAGCAGGCGGTTAAGAAAGCAAATGGCATGTTGGCCTTCATAGCAAGGGGATTTGAGTACAGGGGCAGGGAGGTGTTGCTACAGTTGTACAGGGCCTTGGTGAGGCCACACCTGGAGTATTGTGTACAGTTTTGGTCTCCTAACCCGAGGAAGGACATTCTTGCTGTTGAGGGAGTGCAGCGAAGGTTCACCAGACTGATTCCCGGGATGGCGGGACTGACCTATCAAGAAAGACTGGATCAACTGGGCTTGTATTCACTGGAGTTCAGAAGAATGAGAGGGGACCTCATCGAAACGTTTAAAATTCTGATGGGGTTAGACAGGTTAGATGCAGGAAGAATGTTCCCAATATTGGGGAAGTCCAGAATCAGGGGACACAGTTTAAGGATAAGGGGTAAGCCATGTAGGACCGAGATGAGGAGGAATTTCTTCACCCAGAGAGTGGTGAACCTGTGGAATTCTCTACCACAGAAAGTTGTTGAGGCCAATTCACTAAATATATTCAAAAAGGAGTTAGATGAAGTCCTTACTACTAGGGGGATCAAGGGGTATGGCGAGAAAGCAGGAATGGGGTACTGAAGTTGCATGTTCAGCCATGAACTCATTGAATGGCGGTGCAGGCTAGAAGGGTCGAATGGCCTACTTCTGCACCTATTTTTTATGTTTCTATGTTTCTATGGGAGGGCGCAAATCACCTCGAGTCTCGTCGCCAAGAGCATGTCGAAAGCAAGCGCAGGCAGCGGAAGGAGCATGCGGCAAACCAGACTCCCCAGCCACCCCTACCCTCAACCACTGTCTGTCCCACCTGTGACAGAGACTGTAATTCCCGTATTGGACTATTCAGTCACCTAAGAACTCACTTTTAAAGTTTAAGCAAGTCTTCCTCGATTTCGAGGGACTGCCGATGATGAACTTAGTGCGTTGCAGGAATAGGGAGCCAGTGAAGGCTGGTGAAGAACTGGGATGATAAGGGAGTGGAAGTGACCCACTGACTGTGTCGCAGCAAATTCATTTCAAAATCCTCCTCTTCAAACCTCACTCCATCCCATCTAGGAAATCGTCTTCACTCATACAGCCCACTACACACCCCCAAGTTTCTCAGATGCTGGAATATTTGCTCACAGCTCCCCTTGTTCCACTTTCCAGAAGTCAATCCTTCAGCCACAATGCTCTGCCATTTAAAACAAAAAACAAAACAAATTCCTTGTGCAACTGGGGCAACATCAGAAATATTACAACTGAAATAAAAACATAGAAATTAGGTGCAGGAGCAGGCCATTCGGCCCTTCGAGCCTGCACCACCATTCAATAAGATCATGGCTGATCATACAACTTCAGTATCCGTTTCCTGCTTTCTCTCCATACCCCTTGATCCCTATGGCCATTAGGGCCATATCTAACGAACTGGTCTCAACAACTTTCTGCGGAAGAGAATTCCACAGGTTAACCACTCTCTGGGTGAAGAAGTTTCTCCTCATCTCAGTCCTAAATGGCTTAACCCTTATTCTTCGACTGTGACCCCTGGTTCTAGAACTCCCCAGCAACGGGAACATTCTTCCTGCCTCTAACCTGTCCAATCCCGTCAGAATTTTATATGATTCTATGAGATCCCCTCTCATCCTTCTAAACTCCAGTGGATACAGGCCCAGTCGATCCAGTCTCTCCTCATATGTCAGTCCTGCCATCTCGGGAATCAGTCTGGTGAACCTTCGCTGCACTCCCTCAATAGCAAGAATGTCCTTCCTCAGATTAGGAGACCAAAAATGAACACAATATTCCAGGCGTGGCCTCACCAAGGCTCTGCACAACTGCAGTAAGACCTCCCTGCTCCTATACTCAAATCCCCTTGCTATGAAGGTCAACATGCCATTTGCTTTCTTCACCGACTGCTATACCTGCATGCCAAACTTCAATGACTGATGTACCATGACACCCAGGTCTTGTTGCACCTCCCCTTTTCCTAATCTGTCACCATTCAGATAATATTTTGTCTTCCTGTTTTTGCCACCAAAGTGGATAACCTCACATTTATCCACATTATACTGCATCTGCCATGCATTTGCCCACTCACCTAACCTGTCCAAGTCACCCTGTAGCCTCTTAGCATCCTCCTCACAGCTCACACTGCCACCCAGCTTAGTGTCATCTGCAAACGTGGAGATATTGCATTCAATTCCTTCATCTAAATCATTGACGTATATTGTAAATAGCTGGTCCCAGCACTGAACCCGGTGGCACCCCACTGGTCACTGCCTGTCATTCTGAAAAGGACCCGTTTATTCCGACTCTCTGCTTCCTATCTGCCAACCAGTTCTCTATCCATGTCAATATATTACCCCAATACCACGTGCTTTAAATTTGCACACTAATCTCTGTGTGGGAGCTTGTCAAAAGCCTTTTGAAAGTCCAAATACACCACATCCACTGGTTCGCCCTTGTCCAATTTACTAGTTATATCCTCAAAAAATTCTCGAAGATTTGTCAAGCATGATTTCCCTTTCATAAATCCATGCTGACTTGGACCGATCTTGTCACTGCTTTCCAAATGCGCTGCTATTTCATCTTTAATAATTAATTCCAACATTTTCCCTGGTCTATAGTTCCCTGTTTTCTCTCTCCCTCCCTCCTTTTTTAAAAAGTGGCGTTACATTAGCTACCCTCCAGTCCATCGGAACTGATCCAGAGTCAATAGAATGTTGGAAAATGATCACCAATGCATCCACTATTTCTAGGGCCACTTCCTTATGTACTCTGGGATGCAGCTTATCAGGCTCTGGGGATTTATCGGCCTTCAATCTCATCAATTTCCCTAACAAAATTTCCTGACTAATAAGGATTTCCTTCAGTTCCTCCTTTTCGCTCGAACTTCGAACCCCTAGTATTTCCGGAAGGTTATTTCCTTAGTGAAGACAGATCCAAAGTATTTGTTCAACTGGTCTGCCATTTCTTTGTTCCCCATTATAAATTCACCTGATTCTGACTGCAAAGGGAGACGGGGAAAGGACAGGGGAGGGAGTGAGAAAATCCTACTCATGATCACGATCTTGTCATTCCTGCTGAACAATACATGTGTGTATGCGCACCTTGGAGCAAGGTGTTAGCGCATGTGATCTCTGAGGCAAATGTGCAAGGTAATTTCTCCTTCTGCGACGCTGTCAAATTTTTAATCTCATAATACTCCTGTGAAGCTCCTTAGGACGTTTCACTGTTAAAGGCGCAATATAAATACAAGTTGTTGTTGTCTTTCTGCTATCGAATTTAGGAATCCGACCGAGCAAAGGGGGAATGGAACACTATTTGGCATCAGGATCTATTTTAACTTCTTCCCTGCCTAGGTGGGGGCGGGGCAATTAAAATGGAGTGGGGGGACTCACCTACTCCTTTCCTGCCCCGATCTGACTGACTGCAGGTGACACGGACACCCCACCCCCCCTCCCCCGAGCCAACGGGGCTTCCCCGTTAAATATGCAGATCAGGCTCCGATGATGTCATTGGGCTCCAATCTCCTATTTTAACCCAAGGCCCGATCAAGGGGAGCAGTGGCGGCCAGACCAACCCTGCCGGGAATAAATACAGAAAATGCTTGAAACGCTCAGCAAGGTCAGGCAGCATCTGTGGAGAGAGAAACAGAGTTAACGTTTCAGGTCAGTGACCCTTCGTCAGAACAGATGCTGCCTGACCATAAGAACATATAAGAACATAAGACCAGCTGAGTATTTCCCGCATTTTGCCTCTCCCAGGAGATCACATGGCTCCGGTTGGGGTGGAGTGTAGAATGTTTCAGTATAAGGGGTGTCGCAGTTGTGTGAGGTGGACTGGTTGGGCTGGGTGCTCTTTGCCTTTCCGCCATTGTTCATAGTTTTATATGTAACCTTCAAGGCTGCTGACCGAGGGCTGTGCGGCTCCTTCTGCTCTGTAGATTTCTATGTTTCTATTTCAGATTTCCAGTCCACGGTAATTTGCTTTTGGAATACGTGTGTGTGTGTGTGTGTTGTCTGGTGAGGACAGTTTCATAGTCTACTGAGACGTACGAAGGGCAACCTGTACCTACACAGTCATAGTTTTTAGGAAAGGAAAGGAAAATAAAATTGGGGGGGAAAAGTTGAGGAAAAGATCCAACTATGTAGGTTTCCTATTTCCCAGTAGACAATTACTGAGATAGATTTCTCTCCCACCAACCCTTTCATTCTCTTAACTGAAGATAGTTTAATTCTCATTTCAATCAACACGTTCATACACTGTCGCCGTGTTTATTAGTGGCGCCAGCTCCCATTTTGTCAACTTTCCCCACCCATCCCTAAAGCGTAGCAAGTTACACAGCCTGCGCCAATTTTCCTGCAAACGGATCTCCCCATTTCTGTCGAGCTGCTACACACAAATCAATGATTCACTGGAACAAAGCTGCCAAAAGAATTATTTCCAAGACAGATTTACCTTATGACCGCAGCTGTAAATCATGCATTCCAAAGTATTGGTACCAGCTTGCTGTTTCCCTAGGCATTCGACTGTAAACAGAACCAAACTTGGCTCACTCCTCTGGCTCAGTGGAAAGTCCTGTACCAATTCCACACTGAAGGTAATTTTAGTTGCTAACTAAGTGTCCCGTAAGAGGTCCCCGTTTCAGTCATCATCATCATCATCATAGGCAGTCCCTCGGAATTGAGAAAGACTTGCTTCCACTCTTAACATGCGTTCTTAGGTGGCTGAACAGTCCAATACGAGAGCCACAATCCATCACAGGTGGGGCAGATCGTCGTTGAGGGAAAGGGTGGGTGGGACTGGTTTGCCGCACGCTCCTTCTGCTGCGTGCGCTTGGTTTCTGCATGCTCTCGGCAATGAGACTCGAGGTGCTCAGCGCCCTCCTGGATGCACTTCCTCTGCTTAGGGCGGTCTTTGGCCAGGGATTCCCAGGTGTCAGTGGGATGTTGCACTTTATCAGGGAGGCTTTGAGGGTGTCCTTTTAAGGTTTCCTCTGCCCACCTTTGGCTCGTTTGCCGTGAAGGAGTTCACGGTAGAGTGCATGCTTTGGGAGTCTCCTGTCTGGCCTTCATGTGTGCTCTCCTGCATTTACATCTGACATCATGTGCCAGGCTTTGTAGGTGTGCTGGGTTTCACAGTGTAGTAGAGACTCGAGAGTGCAAACAATCAGTACCAACTCTCCATATTTACACTAACTTAAACAAGATTATTAAACCGGAGCGCATATTCATAGAGCCATACTATCTTGGGTTATACAGAGTCACGTAAAAGCATCTCGAGACGTGCAGGAAATCAGATTGGGTCAACTTCGGCCTCAACTTTTTCTCTAATTTGGGGGTAACTCTCAATCAGATTCCTTCCCTGTCCCCAATTTAACTTGATACATCAAAATCAGCACAAATAATTTTTACAATTATATTAGGAAAATTAAGGTGGTCAGGAGTAAAGTTGGCCCGTTGAAAACTGATATCAGTAATATTATCAATGACAATAAAGAAATGGCAGACATGTTGAAAAATGACATCAATTAGTTGGCAAAATGCTAGAATCTAGTAACAGGGCACTTAGAATTGGGCCGAGTCAACACGGATTCATGATGCCGAAATCATGTTTCACCAATCAGTTTTGAGGTTGTAACTAACAGAATAGCTAAGGAGGAACCAGCAGATGTGATGTATTTGGATTTTCAGAAGGCATTCGATAAGGTGCCACACAAGAGGCTATTAAACAAAATTAGGGCTCATGGGATTGGGGGTAATATACTAGCATGGATTGAGGATTGGTTAATGGACTGAAGAGAGAGAGTAGGAATAAACGGGTCATTTTCGGGTTGGCAGGCTGTAACTAGTGGGGTACCACAAGGATCAGTGCTTGGGCTCCAGCTATTCACAATCGAGATCAATGATTTGGATGAGGGGGCCAAATGTAATAGATCCAAATTTGCTAATGATACAAAGCTAGGTGGGAATGCAAGATGTGATGAGGATGCCAAGAGGCTTCAAGGGGATACAGACAGGCTAAGAAATGTGAAGTTATTCACTTTGGTATGAAAAATAGAAAAGCAGAGTATTTTTTTTTTAAATGGTGATTGGGAAATGTTGGTGTTCAGAGGGACCTGGGTGTCCTTGTACACGAATCACTGAAAGTTAACATTCAGGTACAGCAAACAATTAAGAAAGCAAATGGTATGTTGGCCTTTATTACAAGAGGATTTGAGTACAAGAGTAAAAACGTCTCACTTCAATTATATAGGGCCCTGGTGAGACCACACCTGGAGTATTGTGTACAGTTTTGGTCTCCTTACCCAAGGAAAGATCTTTTTGCCATAGAGGGAGTACACCAAAGGCTCACCAGACTGATTCCTGGGATGGGGGGCTTGATCTATGAGGAGAGATTGAGTAGACCTAGGCCTATATTCTCTGGAGTTTAGATGAATGAGAGGTGATCTCATTAAAACATACAAAATTATTTCAGGGCTTGACAGGGTAGATGCAGGTTCTAGACTCACCTGGCCGGGGAGTCTAGAACCGGGGTCACAGTCTCAGAATAAGGGGTCGGACATTTAGGACTGAGATAAGGAGAAATCTCTTCACTGAGAGTTGTGAATCTCTTGAATTCTCTACCCCAGAGTGCTGTGGAGGCTGAATCTTTGAGTATATTCAAGGCAGAGATCAATTTTTGGATATTAAGGGAATCAAGGAAATATGACGATAGTGCAGGAAAATGGAGTTGAGGTAGAAGATCAGCCATGATCTCATTGAATGCCGGAGCAGGCTCGAGGGGCCAAATGGCCAATCCTAATTCTTATGTTCTTATGACTTTACAGTAGGGGAAGAGGTTAGCATGCCTGAATTCCCAAGGAAACTAATACTGAATCGGGGTGCTCAATAAAATTAACCTAAGCAAAATAACAGTAATGAAGAAAATATCATCATCATAGGCTGTCCCTCGAACGAGGATGGTTTGCTTCCACACCAAAAGGGATGAGTTCACAGATGTTTCAATGGACGACCTGATGTTCCAGTCCTGAATTCCCATTGAAGGGGTGGAAGATGCCTGTATGTGGATTTTTTTTTTTAAAAACGTGTGGTGACCGTTGCACATCAGCCACCACACTGTCTTGACAAGAGCTAGGCCTTTATCCAGTGGTAAGGGTAAACCAGGACAACTGGAGACCTGCTCTGATGCACGGATGTAGTGCGCACCCATGTTGCCCTTGGCTCATGAAATAATGGCACTAAAGAGTAACAAATCCCCAGGAACCGATGGTTTCCATCCCAGGGTTTTAAAGGAAGTAGGTGAGCACATTGCAGATGCCCCAACTATAATCTTCCAAAGTTCTCGTGATTCAGGAACCGTCCCTTTAGATTGGGGAAATGCATGTCACTCCGCTATTTAAGAGTGGCAAGAGGGGGAAACTAGGGAATTATAGGTCAGTTAGCCCAACATCTGTTGTCAGGAAATTACTAAAGTCTATAATTAAGCATAGGATGAGTGAACACCTTGAACCAGTTTCAGTTGATCAGAGAGAGCCAGCATGGATTTGTGAAAGGTAGGTCATGTCTGACAAGTTTTTGAAGGTGACTAAAGTAGTGGACAAGGGAATGTCTATAGATGTTATTTATCTGGAATCCAGCAGGCAACTGATGAAGTCCATCACAAGAGATTGTTAACTAAGGTTGAAGCCCATGGAATTTAGGCAAATTATTGACCTGGTTAGGAAATTGTCTGAGCGGCAGGAGAGAGAGAGTAGGGATAATGGGCAGGTATTCTAACTGGCAGGAGGTGACTAGTGGTGTCCCACAGGGATCTGTGTTGGGGCCTCAACTATTCACTGTATTTATTAACGACTTAGCTGATGGCATAGAAAGCCACATATCTAAAGTTGCCAATGACACAAAAATAGGCGGCATTGTAGGCAGTGTAGATGAAAGCATAAAATTACAAAGGGATATTGATAGATTAAGTGAATGGGCAAAAACTGTGGCAAGTGGATTTCATTCACTTTGGACCTAAAAAGGATAAAGCAGGTGAAAAGCTAAAAACAGTGGAAGTCCAAAGAGACTTGGGGGCTCAGGTACATAGATCATTAAAATGTTATCAACAGGTACAGACAATAGTCAAAAAGGCTAATGGAATGCTGGGTAGCAGATACAAAAAGACAACAGAAAATGCTGGCAATACTCATCAGGTCAGGCAGCATCTGTGGAGAAAGTGAACTCTCTTTCTCTTTCCACACATGCTGCCTGACCTGCTAAGTATCGGCAGCATTTTCTGTTTTTATTTCAGATTTCCAGCACCTGCAGTATTTGGATGCAAAAAACAGTTTGATGGACTCTACAAATGTGCCAGCAGCCAGAAACAGATGCTGCCTCGCGAAGCATTGTAGAATCTGCCTCTTTCAATGTATCTCCGATCCAGAGGGGGCAGCCTCACCTTGCTGACTTTACCCCGCTGACACGGAAGTCAGGTTGCCAGCAGCAGCAGTTAATGCAGCTTGGCTGGAGATGCAACAGGAGATGGAGCAAACTGCAAGTGCCTCAGAAGGAAGGAATGCTGCTTTAGAAACCACAACAGTTTCATCAGATTTACACACACCCCAGCTCCACTGTGGTAATCACAGGCCACAATAACCATGGTGACTGCAGAAAACTGAGCTGCTGCTTTGCATCAGCTTAGAAAGGAAGCAGGCAGTGTGGTTAACCACCACTGATAGTACAAGAACCACAACAGTCAGCACTTTATCACACAGATAATCACCCACAATTCCTCCTGTTCCATCACCGACAGATACCGGCCCAAACCGCTCTCCCTGTCCCATCACCAACAGTTACTGACCTATATCATTCCCCGTCTGATCACCAACAGGTACTGGCATAATCTATCTAGAGAGAAAATCGCTACACAGTAATACATCAGCAAAGTGTAATGGTGGGGTGGATGATGACAGCCTTCTTGCGGCCCACCCGGTTATGTGATCTTAGATCCCAACTAACGTTGTCTCAAAGGACACCGAACCGGTCGTTAAATCGACCTCCCGGTGACAATAGCAAACGAAATGGTCCTCTTCTGTACCAAAGAAAACGACATGTAGTGAAATGGTGGGTGGGCAGGTGAAATTTTACGGCTACGCCCACTTAAACTGTGGAAAAACTTTCAGCAAGTACAATTATAGATTGCGTCATTCCAAATTTACAATGTGGCTGAAGAGAGCAGTTTTTAAGGCACTGTGGTTGAAGTTCTGTCATGGTGATCATAGTAATTTGAGCCAATGAATTCATGTTGCATTTGCTGCGGCTAGAGAAAATTGTGGCTTCAGCAGGAGCAGTGCAAGCTAAAGCAGGCAGCCCCTGTGCCTCAGGGGGATGGGGGTTTTTGAAAATGCATCTGAAGAAGTTGTTCACCATGATGCTTCCAGAAGCAACCAAGTTAGAATAGCCATCTTCTGGTCAAGGCTAGGCTGCACACACTGGACAGATATATAATTTCCCCCTTTCTGACCAATGTTCCCAGTTCTACACATGGTGCAGGTCATAGAAACATAGAAAAAAGGTGCAGGAGTAGGCCATTCGGCTGATCATTCACCTCAGTACCCCTTTCCTGCTTTCTCTCCATACCCCTTGATCCCTTTAGCCGTAAGGGCCATATCTAACTCCCTCTCGAATATATCCAATGAATTGGCATCAACAACTCTCTGCGGTAGGGAATTCCACAGGTTAGTAACTCAGAAGAAAATAAACCACACATACCTTGTATTTATATAGCGCCTTTATCATAGTAAAACATTCCAAGGCGCTTCACAGGATCATAATCAAATGACATTTGATACTATTCCACATAAGATGACAGTAGGACAGGTGAAAAGAGGTAGGTTTCAAGGAGTGTCTTAAAGGAAGAGAGAGGTGTAGAGAGGTGAAGAAGTTTAGGGAGGGAATTAGAGCTTAAGGCCTAGATAAGAACATAGGACATAAGAAATAGGAGTCATTGGCCATTTGGCCCCTCGAGCCTGCTCCGCCATTTAATAAGATCGTGGCTCATCTGATCTTGACCTCAATTCCACTTCTCTGCCCGCTCCCCATAACCCTTGACTCTCCTATCATTCAAAAATCTGTCTATCTCAACCTTAAATATATTCACTGATCCAGCATCCACAGCTCTCTGGGGCAGAGAATTCCAAAGATTCACGACCTAAGAAATTCCTCCTCGTCTCCAGTTTTAAATGTGCAACCCCTTATTCTGAAACTATGCCCCCTCGTTCTAGATTCCCCCATGAGTGGAAACATCCTCTCTGCATCTACCCTGTCAAGTCTCCTCTGAATCTTATACATTTCACTAAGATCACCTCTCATTCTTCTAAACTCCAATGAGTTTCGGCCCAACCTGCTCAACCTTTCTTCAGAAGACAACCACTTCATCTCAGGAATCAACCTAGTGAACCTTCTCTGAACAGCCTCCAATGCAAGTATAACCTTCCTTAAATACGGAGATGAAAACTGTTTGCAGTACTCCAGGTGTGGCCTCACCAATACCCTGTACAGTTGTAGCAGGACTTCTCTGCTTTTATACTCTATCCCCTTGCAATAAAGGCCAACATTCCATTTGCCTTCCTAATTACTTGCTGTACCTGCACACTAACCTTTTATGTTTCATATACAAGGACCCCCAGACTCCTCTGTACCACTGCATTTTGTACTCTCTCTCCGGTTAAATAATAATTTGCTTTTTTATTCTTCTTACCAAGGTGGATAATCTCACATTTTCCCACATTATACTCCATCTGCCAAATCTCTGCCTACTCACTTAGCCTGTCTATATCCCTTTGCAAATTGTGTGTGTCATCTTCACAACTAGCTTTCCCACCTATTTTTGTATCAGCAGCAAATTTGGCTACATTACACTCGGTCTCTTCATCCAAGTCACTAATATAGATTGTAAATAGTTGAGGCCCCAGCACTGATCCCTGCGGCACCCCACTAGTCATTGTTTGTCAACCAGAAATTGACCCATTTATCCCGACTCTCTATTTTCTGCTAGTTTGCCAATCCTCTATCCATGCTAATAAATTACCCCAAACCCCGTGAGCTCTTATCTTGTGCAGTAACCTTTTATGTGGCACCTTAGCGAATGCCTTCTGGAAATCCAAATACATTACATCTACTGGCTCTCCTTTATCCACCCTGCTAGTTACATCCTCAAAGAACTCGAGCAAATTTTCCAAACATGATTTTTCTTTCATAAAACTGTGCAGACTCAGTATTATGATTTTCTAAATGTCCTGCTACTACTTCCTTAATAATGGACTCCAGCATTTTCCCAATGACAGATGTTAGGCTAACTGGTCTATATTTTCCTGCTTTCTGTCTCCCTCCTTTGTTGAATAGGGGCGTCACATTTGTGGTTTTCCAATCCATGGGACCTCTCTAGAATCCACTGAATTTTGGTAGATTACAACGGATGCATCCATTTAATTAAAAAAGTCAAAGAGAAAGGAGAAGACAATTGTGCAGGATAGCGATAGGGTTAATCATAACCAGAGTGTGACAGGAAGGGACAGAGCGTATAAACATAAGAGTGCACCAGAAAGTAGAGTCAGAGAAGGGGAAAATGGTATAAAGGCAAAATTAAAAGCTCTTTATCTGAATGCACACAGCATTCGTTACAAGATAAATGAGTTAATGGCGCAAATAGAAATGAATGTGTATGATCTAATAGCCATTACAGATATGTGGTTGCAAGGTGACCAAGACTGGAACTGAATATTCGGGTTATTTGACATTTCGGAAGGATAGGCAGAAAGGAAAAGGAGATGGGGTAGCTCTGTTCATAAAGGATGAGATCAGTGCAGTCATGATAGCTGAAGGCACAGCCGCCAATGAAGGTGCGAAGGAAATCGAGCATGCGCAAACATAGAAAATAGGTGCAGGAGTAGGCCATTTGGCTCTTCGAGCCTGCACACCATTCAATATGATCATGGCTGATCATGCAACTTCAGTAACCCATTCATGCTTTCTCTCCATACCCCTTGATCCCTTTAGCCGTAAGGGCCACATCTAACTTCCTTTTGAATATATCTAACGAACTGGCCTCAACATTTCTGTGGTAGCGAATTCCACAGGTTCACAATTCTCTGAATGAAGAAGTTTCTCCACATCTCGGTCCTAGATGGCCTACCCCTTATCTTTAGACTGTGACCCCTGGTTCTGGACTTCCCCAACATCGGGAACATTCTTCCTGCATCTAACCTGTCCAATCCTATCAGAATTTTATGTTTATGAGATCACCTCTCATTCTTCTAAATTCCAGTGAATATAAGCCTAGTCGATCTAGTCTTTCTTCATATATCAGTCCTGCCATCCCGGGAATCAGTCTGGTGAACCTTCGTTGCATTCCCTCTATAGCAAGAATGTCCTTCCTCAGATTCGGCCAGAATTGAATGAAAGCAGTTCTGGAAGGGTTGCAGGGCTGAAGGAGGTTACAGAAAGAGGGGTAAGGCCATGGAACAATCTGAACAAACAGATATAAATCTGCGGTGTTGCTGGACCGGGAGGCAATGTGGGTCAGCGAGCACTGGGGTGATGGGTGAACAAGACTTAGTGCAAGTTAGGATACGGGTAGTAGAGGTTTGGCTGAGCTGAAGTTTATGGAGGGTAGAAGGTAATGTTCCCCCAAAGGTGAGCGGCCATGCACTGATCATGAGATCCCCGCTCACCAGCTGCTACCGCTGGAAGAGATGTGGCACACTTTGATAGGTGGATGAAGTAAAAAAAAAAGATAGCAGGATAGCGCAAGAGGTTGTGTAAATATGATTATAACTGTAACTGCTCGCATGAACGGTAAGCTCTGACACAGACTGACTGGGTCAAATGGATAGGCTGTCGGGATGTGCAGTTCGGCATCAAATGCAGTTCAATGTAAAGAAGTGTGAAGTAATACATCCTGGAACTAAGAATAGGAAAAGATAATAAACTTAAATGGAATAGGGAAACACAGGGACGTGAAGATACAGAAATTATTATGTCATGTATGTACTTTTGGGATCACTGGCCACTAGATGGCGTCACTGTTGGAGGTCATTGGGCTGCACGCATGTGTGTGCAGCCCAAGCAATAAAAGGCCAGCCATTTTGTATATTAGTCACTTTGGGCCTTAATAAAGCAGCGCCACGGTCATACTTCTTGGAGTTAAACAGTACTCAGTCTAACAGTTATTGCATACACAACACAATAAAGGTGACAGCGCAAGCAGAGAAGGCCAGACAAAATGTCCTTTATCTACAGAATGAAAAAGCAAAGAGGCAACGTTGAGATGGTACAAGACCTTAGACAGATAGCAGTTGGTGTATTGCGCACAGTTTTGAGCCTCCCATTATAGGAAGGATGTCAAAGCAATGGATAAGATGCAGTGTATATTCACGCGAATGTCAGTGGAGATAAGGGATTACAGTTACAAAATTTAAGACATTAGAGGTTTTTCCACTGAAGCCGAGAAAGTTGAAGGGTGTCCTGATAAAGGTTTTCAAGATTACAAAGGGTTTTGATAAGATCGTTTCCACTGCCTGACAACATGTTGCAAGGACAGAAATTTAAGACTAAAATAACTAAAGAGGAAACCAGAAAAATATTCTGACACGGGGTTGGTTAGAATGTGGAATGCTCAGCCACACTCCATTGGTCTCCTAACCTGAGGAAGGACATTCTTGCTATTGACGGAGTGCAGCGAAGGTTCACCAGACTGATTCCCGGGATGGCGAGACTGACCTATCAAGAAAGACTGGATCAACTGGGTTTGTATTCACTGGAGTTCAGAAGAATGAGAGGGGACCTCATAGAAACATTTAAAATTCTGACGGGGTTAGACAGGTTAGATGCAGGAAGAATGTTCCCAATGTTGGGGAAGTCCAGAACCAGAGGTCACAGTCTAAGGATAAGGGGTAAGCCATTTAGGACCGAGATGCGGAGGAACTTCTTCACCCAGAGAGTGGTGAACCTGTGGAATTCTCTACCACAGAAAGTTGTTGAGGCCAATTCACTAAATATATTCAAAAAGGAGTTAGATGAGGTCCTTACTACTAGGGGGATCAAGGGGTATGGCGAGAAAGCAGGAATGGGGTACTGAAGTTGAATGTTCAGCCATGAACTCATTGAATGGCGGTGCAGGCTAGAAGGGCCGAATGGCCTACTCCTGCACCTATTTTCTATGTTTCTATGTTTAAGCAAAGTTAATACATAATTTTAAAAGACAATTTGGTAGCTGCTTGAAAAAGGAATATTGAAAAGGTATGAGAATAAAAGGCACCAATCTCAGAGTCAGAAGGTTGTGGGTTCAAGTCCCACTCCAGAGATTTGAGTATAACAAAAAAATCTAGGCTGACATTCCATCATCATCATCATCATCATCATCATCATCGGCATAGGCAGACCCGCGGGATCGAGGAAGACTTGCTTCCACTCTAAAAATGAGTCCTGAGGTGACTGAACCGTCTAATACGAGAACCACAGTCCCTGTCACAGGTGGGACAGATAGTCGTTGAGGGAAGGGGTGGGTGGGACTGGTTTGTTGCATGCCCTTTCTGCTGCCTGCGCTTGATTCCTGCATGCTCTCGGCGATGAGACTCGAGGTGCTCAGCGTCCTCCCAGATGTACTTCCTCCACTTAGGGCGGTCTTTGGCCAGGGACTCCCTGGTGTCGGTGGGGATGTTGCACTTTATCCGGGAGGCTTTGAAGGTGTCCTTGTAACGTTTCCTCTGCCCACCTTTGGCTCGTTTGCGTGAAGGAGTTAAGAGTAGAGCGCTTGCTTTGAGAGTCTCGTGTTTGGCATGCGAACAATGTAGCCTGCCCAGCGGAGCTGATCAACTGTGGTCAGCTGACATTCCAGTGCAGTGCTGAGGGTGTGCTGCATTGTCGCAGGTGCTGTCTTTCAGATGAGACATAAATCGGAAACCTCGTTGCCCTCTCAGGTGAATGTGAAAGATTCAAAGGCACTATTCGAAGAACAGGGGCATTCACCCTCTGTCCTGGTCAATATTTGTCGCTTAACCAATATCACTAAAAAAAAAAACATGATCTAATTATTTATCACATTGCTGCTTAGGGCACCTCACTGTGCGCAATTTGGCTGCTGCATTTCCATTCACCACAACAGTTCAATAGACCTTCACTGGCTGAAAAACACTTTGGCGCAACCTAGGGTTGTGAAAGGCGCTATATAAATGCAAGTTTTTTATATAAATGCATGATTTTTGCAGTGCGACAGCTGCAGGAAAAATGCAGGGAACAGTGCCAGCCCTTATATATGGCCGCCTTCGACCTTACAAAGGCCTTTGACACTGTCAACCGAGAGGATCTATGGAGCGCCCTCCTCCGTTTCGGATGCCCCCAAAAGTACGTCACCATACTCCGCCTGTTCCACGACGACATGCAAGCAGTAATCCTTACCAACGGATCCATCACAGACCCAATTCATGTCCGGACCGGGGTCAAGCAGGGCTGCGTCATCACCCCAACCCTCTTCTCAATCTTCCTCGCTGCCATGCTTCACCTCACAGTTGATAAGCTCCCCGCTGGAGTGGAGCTAAACTACAGAACAACCTTCACCGTCTCCAGGCCAGGTCCAAGACCACTCCAACCTCTGTCGTCGAGCTACAGTACGCGGACGACGCCTGCATCTTGCACACAGAGGCTGAACTCCAGGACATAGTCGACATATTTACTGAGGCATATGAAAGCATGGGCCTTACACTAAACATTAGTAAGACAAAGGTCCTACACCAGCCTGTCCTCGTTGCACAGCACTGCCCCCCAAACATCAAGATTCACGGTGTGGCCCTGGACAACGTGGACCACTTCCCCTATCTCGGGAGCCTCCTATCAACAAGAGCAGGCATTGATGATGAGATCCAACACCGCCTCCAGTGCAGCCTTCAGCCGCCTGAGGAAAAGAGTGTTTAAAGATCAGTCCCTCAAAACTGTCACCAAGCTCATGGTCTACAGGGCCATTGTAATACCCGCCCTCCTGTATGGCTCAGAGACGTGGACCATGTACAGCAGACACCTCAAGTCGCTGGAGAAATACCACCAGCGATGTCCCCGCAAGGTCCAGCAAATCCCGAGAGGACAGACGTACCAACATTAGCTTCCTCGTCCAGGCCAACATCCCTAGCATTGAAGCAATGACCACACTTGATCAGCTCCGCTGGGCAGGCCACATAGTTCGCATGCCAGACACGAGACTCCCAAAGCAAGCGTTCTACTCGGAACTCGTCCACGGCAAACGAGCCAAAGGTGGGCAGAGGAAACGTTACAAGGACACCCTCAAAGCCTCCCTGATAAAGTGCGTCATCCCCACTGACACCCGAGAGAGTCCTTGGCCATAGACCGCCCTAAGTGGAGGAAGTGCATTCACGAGGGCGCTGAGCTCCTCGAGTATCATCGTCGAGAGCATGCAGAAATCAAGCGCAGGCAGCGGAAGGAGCGTGTGGCAAACCAGGCTCCCTGCCCACCCTTTCCCTCAACGATTATCTGTCCCACCTGTGACAGAAACTGTGGTTCTCGTATTGGATTGTACAGCCACCTAAGAACTCATGCTAAGAGTGGAAGCAAGTCTTCCTCGATCCCAAGGGACTGCCTATGAATGAATGATGAATAAATGCAAGTTTAGTCTTTGTTTGCAGGCCTCTGTTGAACGACATTTGTCTCAAGTTATCTCGAAAACAATCCCATTTCTTCTGCTGATGCTAACTGCTCATAAATTCCGCATTGACTTTGCAAAGGTCCGTTCATACTGCAGCAGCATCACCCAGTCATTCTATCTTGTCTGTTGCACAAGGTGGGTAGTGGCATACTATTGGCAGAAATATATCTCTGAATTATTAATGGCCAAGGTACACTACAGTCCGACCCACATTCGTCACGTACCAGTCTAGAAGGCAAGTGTTGGCAGACCATTTGAAAGAAAGATTGGATTTATATAGCGCCTTTCACAATCACCGGACGTCTCAAAGCCAATGAAGTACTTTTGGAGTGTAGTCACTGTTGTAATGAGGGAAACCCGACAGCCAATTTGCGGTGAAGCAAGCTCCCACAAACAGCAATGTGATAATGACCAGATAATCTGTTTTTTGTGTTGTGTTGATTGAGGGATAAGTATTGGCCAGGACACCAGGGATAACTCCCCTTCTTCTTTGAAATAGTGCCATGGGATCTTTTACGTCCATGAGGTGGCAAACAGGGCCTCGGTTTAACGTCTCAACCAAATGACAGCACCGCCGACAGTGCGGCGCTCCCTCAGCACTGCACTGGAGTGTCAGCCCGGATTTGATTGTGCTCAAGTCCCTGGAGTGGGACTTGAACCCACAACCTTCTGACTCAGAGGTGAGTGTGCATTGCACTGAGCCACAGCTGACACTTAATTTGAGCATTAGAAGGTGGTGCCCATCGCAGTCAATCTGATCCAATGTGCAAAAAAGATCATTTGGTAGAGAAGATAAGGTCGGCCATTTGACTCATCTTAGCACATCCATCCCGAAAGGCCCTGTTGTCCCTCCCCACATCCAACTTTTTCTTAAAAGATTGTCGGGTTTCACCTAAAAGTGCATTCAGTATGTTGACCACTTTGTGTGAAGCACCTCCTTGCGCCAGTCCTAAATTTTTCCTTTATTCGTTGTAACATGAGGCAAAAATTAAGCATATTTTTTTATATAAAGTACAGTGGTTCTCAAACAGGGGTCTGTGGGGACTTTCCAGGGGTCTGTGACTCGAGGTAATTTCAAGTCTGCTCTGCTTTATAAAACTGACACATTCACTTTTTGCAAATTATTCCCAATGGCTGGGCCCGCCTCCTCACAGAGGCCCACAGCTCTCACTCCCTTTGCAGCAGGCGCTCCCAGCAGGTCCAGCCGATTCCTCTCCCTGGCCACCCTGTGCCATCCTCCCGACACGCGATCAGAGCATCTGCCGGGGCCCTTCAAACACATGCCTGAACGCAAACACGTACAATCCCAGAGTGCAGCTGCTACGGAACACATGGCTGGGAGGTGTGCTTCCAGCACCCTCCCAGCATGTGCATGGGTGCTCGTGCCCTCACTTACCTTGGCCAGCCTGCCGACGGCATTAAGAATTGTCCAGCTCTAAATAGCCAATAGTGGCCATCTGCTGCTGCGGGGTGCCCAGAATTGGTGCGAGAAGCCACCACCCCCATCTCACTGGCATTATAACAACACTCTTTACATGCATTATGAATATTGTAATTTAGATGGAGAGTCCGTGATTACTAATCCATTTGAAAAGGGGTCCTTCAACCAAAAATGTTTGAGAACCATTGCTTTAGTACCACACAAGGGGTTAAAAAATAGCACCACTCACAGAAAAAAAAAAGTTCCGGCTTAGTACAACTGGTGCCTTGCCCAAGCCAGGTGTCCGAAGGAAGGGATAAGCCATTAAATTCAAATACAAACTCCTTCTGAGAATTTATTTTATATATGCGTTTGACTGCCAACTTTCAACAAGCATTTTCAATAGTCATTCACGTCAACCAGTGCGTACAACCTACCACTTAATGTGTATTCCCTTGCCGTGTCAGCCCTACCCAAAAGCATTACCTCACACTTCGCCGGATTGAATTCCATTTGCCACTGTTCTGCCCACCTGACCAGTTCATTGATATCTTCCTGCAGTCTACCGCCTTCTTCATTATCATTTGCAAACTTCTTAGTCATACCCCCTACATTCAAGTCTAAGTCACTGATATATACCACAAAAAACAAGGGACCTAGTACTGAGCCCTGCGGAACTCCACAGGAAATAGCCTTCCAGTCACAAAACACCCTTCAACCATTACCCTTTGCTTCCTGCCTCTGAGCCAATTTTGGATCCAACTTGCCACTTTGCCTTGGATCCCTTGGGCTTTTACTTGTGACCAGTCTGCTAGTTAGCCTCGCTAAAAGCCATATACACAACATCAAACGCACTACCATCATCGACCCTCCTTGTTACCTCTTCAAAAAATTCAATCAAGTTAGTCAGACACGACCTTCCCGTAACAAATCCATGCTGACTGTCCTTGAATAATCCGTGTCTTTCTAAATTAAGATTTATCCGGTCCCTCCGAATTTTTCCAGTAATTTCCCACCACTGAGATTCGGCTGACTGGGCTGTAACTACTTGGTCTATCCAATTCTCCTTTTTTAAACAAAGGTACCACACGTTAGCAGTCCTCCAGTACAACACTGTAAGCCAGAGAGGATTGCTATTTCCTCTTTTGCTTCTCTTAACAGCCTGGGATACATTTCATCTGGGTCTGGGGTTTATCTACTTTCAAAGCTGCTAAAACCCTTAATACTTCCTCTCACTATGTTGATTTCATCTAATATTTCACACTCTTCCTCCAATTACAATGTCAGCCTTTTGTGAAAACAGATGCAAAGTATTCATTAAGAACCATACCCATGTCTTCCGCCTCCACACACAGATTACTTTTATGGTATCTAATAGGCCCTACTCTTTTTTTAGTTATCCTCTTGATCTTAATTGTATTTTTATTGGGTTTTTCTTGATTTTACTTGCCCAAATTTTTTCATGCTCTTGTTTTGCTTTCCTAATTTCCTTCTTAACTGTACCCCTGCACTTTCTCTACTCCTCTAGAGTTTCTGCAGTATTGAGCCCTCGATATCTGTCATAAGCCTCCCTTGACATCCAGGGGGCTCTAGATTTGAGAGTCCCACCCTTTTCTTTAAGGGAACATACTTGCTCTGAACTCTCTAGATCGCCTCCTATTGTTCTGATTTACCTTCAAGTAGCTGTTTCCAGTGCACTGTGGCTAAATCACCTCTCAGCTTAGCAAAATTGGGCTTTTCGCCAATTGAGAGCTTTTATTCCTGGTCCATCTTTGTCCTTTTCCATAACTGCCCTAAATCTAACTGAAATACGATCACTGGCACCAAAATGCTCTCCCACTGATACCCCATCCACCTGCCCAGCTTCATTCCCTAGAACTAAGTTCAGAACCGCCTGCTCCCTTGATGGGCTTGCTACAAAGTTCTCCTGAATGCATTTTAGGAATTCTGTACCATCTATACCTTTCACACTAATTTTATCCCAGTTAATATTAAGGTAGTTGAAATCCCCTACTATCACTGCCCTATAGTTTTTGCACTTCTCAGAAATTTGCCTACGCATTTGCTCTTCTATACCCCTCCGACTGTTTGGGGGTCCATAATATACTCCCAGCAGTGCGAGCGCACTTTTTTGTTCTTCAATTCAACTATATGGCCTCATTTGATGATCCTTCCAACATATCATACCTCCTACTAGATTGCGTGTCCTTATAGATAACACTAGGCCCGTGCCGGCTTTCTGCAAGAGCACTTCAGCTAGTCCCACTCTCCTACCCTTTCCCCGTAGCCCTGCAATTTTCTTTCTTTCAGGTGCTCATTCAATTCCCTTTTGAAAGCCATGAGTTTGCCTCCACCACCCTTTCAGGTAGTGCATTCCAGATCCTAATCACTGGCTGCATAAAAAAAGATTTCCTCATATCGCCTTTTGACAATCATCACAATCAGTGTCAGCTATGGCTCAGTGGGTAGCACACTCTCCTGAGTCAGGAGGTTGTGGGTTCAAGTCCCACACCAGGAACTTGAGCACATACATCTAGGCTGACGCTCCAGTGCAGTGCTGAGGGAGTGCTGCATGTCTTTCGAATGAGATGTTAAACCGAGGCCCTATCTGCCCTCTCAGGTGAACGTAAAAGATCCCATGGCACTATTTCAAAGAGCAAGGGAGTTATCACCGGTGTGTTGCCAAATCTTTATCCCTCACTCAACATCACTAAAACAGATTATCTGGTCATTATCACATTGCTGTTGTGGGAGTTTGCTGTATGCAGGTTGGTTGCCATGTTTCCCACATTACAACAGTGACTACACTCCAAAAGTATTTAATTGGCTGTAAAGTGCTTTTTGAGGAGTCCGGTGGTCATGAAAGGCGCTATATAAATACAAGACTTTCTATCTTTAAATCTGTGTCCTTCGGTTCTCGACCCTTCCGCCAATGGGAACAGTTTCTCTCTATCTTCCGTGTCTAGACTCATGATTTTGAACACCTCTATCAAATTCTTCTCAACCTTCTCTGCTCTAAGCAGAACCACCCCAGCTTCTCCAGGCTATCCACGTAACTGAATTCCCTCATCCCGGGGTAATGAATCCAGTGCATCTGGATCTAGCCTGCTTCATTAAATCTGGAGTCATTTTTCTGCAGAAAAGGCGGATTTATACTGGGCAGCTTAAAGCCAGAAATGTGGTCAACTCAGATGGAGACATGCACAATGCACATGGACTTGGTGTCAAGTCTGGAAAACACCAAGTTGCAAAATCATTGAGGTGATCTTGGTAAGCACATCATTCAATTCGTCCTCCGCCCAGTCCACTTAATCTACCTATTTTCATTGCTTTTACTTGACACAACTGGACAGTGAATTCAGATTCAATCTGAATCACACACCCAATACAAACCTGGCTTAAGCAACTTTCCAAATTGGTATTCGTAAAAAGGGTACGCTGAATTTTGGCTGAAAATCTTCTGCAGGCTTTTTAATATTAGCTTGTAGCTCGCAGCACCATTTGCACACACAATGCACCAAAAGCTTGCTTGTGCTCTTTATATAACATAAGAAATAGGAGCAGGAGTCGGCCATTGGCCCCTCGAGCTTGCTCTGCCATTTAATATCATGGTTGATCTGATCTTAGGCTCAGCTCCACTTTCCTGCCAGTTCCCCATAACCCTGGACTCCCCTGTAGTTCAAGAATCTGTCTGTTTCCACCTTAAATACATTCAATGACCCAGCCACCACAGCTCTCTGGGGCAGAGAATTCCACAGATTTACGATCCTCAGAGAAGAAATTCCTCCCCATCTCAGTTCTAAATGGACGACCTCTTATTCTGAAACTATGCCCCCTAGTTCTAGATTCCGAGTGGAAACTTCCTCTCTGCAACTATCTTATTGAGTCCCCTCAGTATCTTGTATGTTTCAATAAGATCACCTCTCATTCTTCTAAACTCCAATGATTATAGGTCCAACCTGCTCAACCTTTCTTCATAAGTCAACCCCTTCATCTCAGGAATCAACCTAGTGAATCACTTCAGAACTACCTCCAATGCAAGTATATCCCTCCTTAAATAAGGAGACCAAAACTGTACGCAGTACTCCAGGTGTGGTCTCACCAAATACCCTGCACAGTTGTAGCAGGACTTCTTCCCTGCTTTTATACTTCATTTTAGGCTCTTCAATCTTAATAGGGCTATTCGGATTCTAGTCTTGGCAGATTGACCTTTGCACCTTTGTAATTCAGCATCAGCACCAGTCTTCACTTTGCATCTCCCTTGTGTTCAGGGAAGGCCGTGAGTCATAGGGATCACCAGCACGTAACAGTCAGATAGAGGAATTCCAAGTGGATTGAATGTTTCATGACTAGATTTTTTTTGTTCAAAATCAAGCAGTTGAATCCTAGGAAAGGAATACTTTAATGTCCTAACTGAAAGGTCAGCTCGTCAGTCATGCAGAGTTTGTAACCTGGCGCACAAACATCAGTGTCCTCGTCCAGGCTAACATCCCCAGTATTGAAGCACTGACCACACTCGATCAGCTTCGCTGAGCAGGCCGCATAGTTCGCATGCCAGATATGAGATTCCCTAAGCCAATGCTTTATGTGGAGCTCCTTCATGGTAAACGAGCCAAAGGTGGGCAGCGGAAACATTACAAGGACACCCTCAAAGCCTCCCTGGTAAAGTGCGACATCACCACCGACATCTGGAAGACCCTGGTCGAAGACCGCCCGAGGTGGAGAAAGTCCATCTGGGAGGGCGTTGAGTTTTGCGAGTCTCAACGCAAAGAGTATGAAGAGGTTAAGCGCAGACAGCGGAAGGAGCGCACGGCAAACCAGCCCTACCGACCCCTTCCCTCGACGAATGTCTGTCCCACCTGTGACAGGGTCTGTGGCTCTCGTATTGGACTGTTCAGCCACCAGAGAACTCACTTTGGGAATGGAAGCAAGTCTTCCTCGATTCCGAGGGACTGCCTATGATGATAATGATGGGATGATGCAACCTGTGCCCACACTCTGGGCAAACCAGAGGGGAATCTGGTTTGCCGCACGCTCCTTCCGCTGCCTACGCTTGGTTTCTGCATGCTCTCGGCGATGAGGCATTGGTGTTGAGGAATGTGAGCCACTCACCTGTATTATATAGAACAATGATGTATTTCTTTTGAGCGGTTTGGTATGAATACAGAGACCCCGAGTGTAAGCGTGGAGGAAAAGGTCTCCAGGCTTCCTCTCCTCACCGCCCTCAGCGTTTAGCCCTTAGCCCTTTTCATGGGTCTACAGCGCCGTCAGTTCGGTTTATATTTCAGAGCACAGCTGGGAGGCAAACCTGCATGTCTGCACCCTTATATAGTTTAAAAACACTTTGAAAGGCGTTGAAGAAACTTCTTAGAGAGAATGTCTGGAGAAGCCAAGCATTTCACCAGCTAAATCTTTGTTTTTTTAATTTTAATAAAACGTGATTTGGTTCCACCTTAGCTAGGGAAAAAATACACAAAGCAAATTTCTGCTGACTTGTCAGTTTGGCTCAATCGGTAGTACTCTCTCCTCTCAGCTAATAATCCGAGAAGCTTCTCTGGCACAGTATCAAGTCAGTACTGCTACATTATCTGTTCTCCAGATAATACTGAGGTCTTGCCCGCCTGTTCAGGCTGATGTTAAAACTATACTGGGTAGGATTAGTATTCTGAAAGGAGGAGATAAAATGGGCCAAAGGGCCTTCATCGTCTGAAATTAATAAATTTAACTTAATGCACACTTGAATGCTCTGCACAAAGGCAACATCCAACTTAGTTAGTGGACTGACAGTCCTGTGATGGTTTAATCGTCCATGTAATCTTTTGCACATTTTGTGCCAAACCACAAAACATTGATGGGGGATGGGGGAAGGTGGAAAACACTACTTCACAGGAGTGTGAAGACAAAAAAAAAAATGAATTTGACACCGAGCCACATAAGAAATTACGGCAGATAACCAAAAGCTTGGTCAAAGAGATATGTTTTAAGAAGCGTCGTAAAGGAGAAAAGAGAGAGAGAGAGAGAGATGAAGAGGTTTAGGGAGGGAGTTCCAGAGTTTAGGGCCCAGGCAGCTGAAGGCACGGCCACCGACGGTTGAGCAGTTATAATCAGGCATGCTCAAGAGGGTAAAATTTGAGGAGTACAGATATCTCGGAGGGGGGGGGGGGGGCGGTTGTGAGGCTGAAGGAAATTACAGAGACAGGGAGGGGCAAGGGGATGCAGTGATTTGTAAACAAGGATGAGAATTTTGAAATCGAGGCATTGCATAACCGGGAACCAATGTAGCTCAGCGAGCACAGGTTTGATGGGCGAGTGGGACTTGGTGCGAGTTAGGACACGGGTTGCCGAGTTTTGGGTGACCTCTAGTTTACGCAGGGTAGAATGTGGGAGGCCAGCCAGGAGTGCGCTGGAATAGTCAAAGGAATGGATGAGGGTTTCAGCAGCTTACATCAAGAGGTTCAAAGGAGGGAATTAGATTGCAAAAAATCACTTCCTCCTGATACAAAACAGGGCAGTGGATAAACACAGCTTGTGGTGTGGTGGAAAACGCAGGCCACAAAAGCACTCAGGTTTGGTCTTTAATCTGTGCTATTAGCTAATCTTTACCAAGGCTGTCCTGAGGCAGTAAAAACTGTCTTCAGCGTTCCAAGCATGCAGGGAACAGTACCCTCACATTTCTGCACTCGACTGTTGTCCATGATCCCTCCTGGGAGTGCAAAACTGCCGGCATGCAGCTTAGGTCAAAAAACAGATGTTTATGTCAACACAGGACCGGATCCGGCTATTATGGTCTCCCGCAGCTGAATAATCTGCCAACACTCACTGCTGTGAGGCAGTGTCCTGGCCAATATTGATCCGTCAGCCAACATAAAAGAGACAGATTAACTGGTCGTTGTCACACTGCTGTTTGTGGGAGCTTGCTGTGCGCAAATTGGTTGCCGCGTTTCCTACGTTCCAATAGTGACTGCACTTCACTGGCTGTAAAGGGCTTTGGGATTTTGAGGTCGCGAAAGGCGCTATGTAAATGCAAGTGTCTGTGATTCTTTCCCAACTCTCACAGGACACTTGAATAATTTTGGCAAGAGACTGGACAGCCCTGATTTAGCATTGTTCCTCTTCTCTCCTGAAGGTTTTGTGTCTGAACAAATGAATGATTTTCTCCTGGCTACCTGACTGCTCTCTGCTAGGCACAGGACCAAACAGCACACTGTTTGTGTGGATCAAAACAGATCCCAGCACCTCATCTTTCGTTTATCTGAGGAAGGACAATCTTGCTATTGAGGGAGTGCAGCAAAGGTTCACCAGACTGATTCCCGGGGTGGCAGGACTGAGATATGAGGACTGGATCGACTAGGCTTATATTCACTTAAATTTAGAAGAATGAGGGGGGATCTCATAGAAGCATATAAAATTCTGAGGGATTGGACAGGTTAGATGCAGGAAGAATGTTCCCGATGTTGGGGAAGTCCAGAACCAAGGGTCACAGTCTAAGGATAAGGGGTAAGCCATTTAGGACCGACATGAGGAGAAACTTCTTCACCCAGAGAATTGTGAACCTGTGGAATTCTCTACCACAGAAAGTTGTTGAGTCCAGTTTGTTGGACATATTCAAAAGGGAATTAGATTAAGGCTAAAGGGATCAGGGGGTATGGAGAGAAGGCAGCAGTGGGGTACTGAAGTTGCATGATCAGCCATGATCATTTTGAATGATGGTGCAGGCTCGAAGGGCCGAATGGCCTGCTCCTGAACCTATTTTCTATGTTTCTATGTTAGACATTTTACAGCCTTCTGGACTCAACATCGAGTTCAGCAATTTCAGACCTTGAACCCTGTCCCTATTTTTTTTTTTCCTGTTTTTTTCTCTTTCCTACAGCAGCTGTTGATGATTCTGCCATTCCCATTTACACCCTATCTAGACTCATCTTTTGTTTCTTAACTTGTCCCATTACCATCTGCTTGCGCCTCACACCATTTTCCCTTTTGTCTCTTAATCTCTCCTGGCTTCCACCCTATCACAGACCTTCCCTTTTGTTCGTTCCTCCCCTCCCCTCTTTCCCTGCCCTTACACTTGTTTAAAAACCTGTTACATCTCGAACTTTTCCCAGTTCTGACAAAGGGTCATCGAGCTGAAATGTTTCTCTCTCCACAGATGTTGCCTGACCTGCTGAGTGTTTCCAGCGTTTTGTGTTTTTATTTCAGATCCCAGACTCAGCCGACTCTCCTGCCAACCCCTCGCCTCCGGTGAGCAATGCCACACAGCATGCAATAGAAAGATATTTTTGGGCCATTTTCGAATGATTTTCTTGGTCAGTCAGGAGAAGGGTTACACATAAGAAAAAGGAGCAGGAGTAAGCCATTCAGCCTTTCGAGCCTGCTCCACCATTCAACTGAACTCCACCTTCCCGCACTATCCCTCGGTTCCCTTAATATTCAAAATTCTGTCTTGAATATACTCAACAACTGAGCATCCAAAGCCCTCTGGGCTGGAGAATTACAAAAATTCACCATCCTTTGAGTGAAGAAATTTCTCATCTCAGTCCTAAATGGCTGACCCCTTATTCTGAGACTTTAAACCCTACTTATAGACTTCCCAGCATCTACCCTGTCAAGCCATGTAAGAATTATGTACATTTCAATGAAATCACCTTATTCTTCTAAATTCTAGCAAATATAGGCTTGGTTTCCTCAATATCGTCTCATAGGACAATCCCCCATTCCCAGGAATCAGTCTGGTGAACCCCTCTCTAAGAAACATAGAAAATAGGTGCAGGAGTTGGCCATTCGGCCCTTCGAGCCTGCACCACCATTCAATATGATCATGGCTGATCATGCAACTTCAGTACCCATCGATCCAGTCTTTCTTCATATGTCAGTCTGGTGAACCAGATTAGGAGGCAAATATATCCCTCCTTAGATAAGGAGACCAAAAGTGTGCACACTGCTCCATGTGTGGTCCGCACTATATGACTGTAGTAAGGTTTCTTTACTCTTGTACTCCAATCCTTTTGGAATTAAGCTTCCAGCAGAAATATACTGAGAATGGGCTCTGTAAACTTCTCCAAGCCAGCTCGTCCAGTTCCATCAATATAAAAATATAAACAACACATTGTTTAAACTGAAGAGAGAAAAAAAGATTGTGGTCAGTGGATTTAAAATGCACCTTTGTATTTTTGCAAAAGGTGCATCAATGCAGGACTGGTATCGTGGATTAAAATAATGCTTTTTCACCCAAGGTATCTGGATTCAGCTCAGAATAATGCGATGCAAGTCTCCTCTTTCTGACAACTGTCAGGGTGCAGTAGATTTGTGGAGTATCAATCCCTGGCAGGCATCGGCACAAACCTGTCTATACTTCAGTACAAATGAGAACCAGGCTGGGCCAAATGGTGGGAAACAGAAATATTCACACTGGTCTTGTAATGGGTGCTCTTGCAGTGGTTGTGGTTCGACATGTTGTTGGAGCCGAGCACAGTGAGCTTCACTCTGTACAAGAACATAACATAAGAATTGGGAGCAGGAGTAGGCCATACGGCCCCTCGAGCCTGCTCTGGCAATTAATAGGATCATGGCTGATCCGATCATGGTTTCAGGTCCACTTCCCTGCCCGCTCCCCATAACCCCTTATCGGTGAAGAAACTGTCTATCTCCGCCTTAAATTTATTCAATGACCCAGCTTCCACAGCTCTCTGAGGCAGCGAATTCCACAGCTTTACAACCCTCTGAGAGAAGAAATTCTTCATCTCAGTTTTAAATGGGCGGTCCCTTATTCTAAGATTATGCCCCGTGGTTCTAGTTTCCCCTATCAGTGGAAACATCCTCTCTGCATCTACCTTGTCAAGCCCCCTCATAATCTTATACATTCCGATAAGATAACCTCTCATTCTTCTGAAGTCCAATGAGTAGAGGCCAAACCTCTGTAGGGGGAGTGTTTGCTAGTGCTGTTGGGAAGGAGTTAAACTAATATGGCAAGGGGATGGGAACCAATGCAGGGAGACAGAGAGAAACAAAAAGGAGACAAAAGCAAAAGACAGAAAGGAGATGAGTAAAAGTGGAGGGCAGAGAAAACCAAGGCAAAAAACAAAAAGGGCCACTGAATATAAAGGGGCTGCAGGAGAGGTCAAAACTAAAAATCATGGTTTAAAAACTAGGATTAAAATACTCTCCCTAAATGCACGCAGCATTAGAAATAAAGTAAATGAGTTGACGGCACAAATCATTACAAATGGGTATGATTTGGTGGCCATTACAGAAACATGGTTGCAGGGTGGCCAAGACTGGGAATTAAACATACAAGGGTATCTGACGATTCGGAAAGATAGACAAGAAGGGAAAGGAGGTGGGGTAGCTCTGTTAATAAAGGATGATATCAGGGCAGTTGTGAGAGACGATATTGGCTCGAATGAACAAAATGTTGAATCGTTGTGGGTGGAGATTAGAGATAGTAAGGGGAAAAAGTCACTGGTGGCGTAGTTTATAGGCCCCCAAATAATAACTTCACGGTGGGGCAGGCAATAATCAAGGGAATAATGGAGGCATGTGAAAAAGGAACGGCAGTAGTCATGGGGGATTTTAACCTACATATCGATTGGTCAACTCAAATCGCACGGGGCAGCCTGGAGGAGGAATTCATAGAATGCATACGGGATTGTTTCTTCGAACAGTATGTAACAGAACCCACAAGGGAGCAAGCTATCTTAGATCTGGTCTTGTGTAATGAGACAGGAAAAATAAACGATCTCCTAGTAAAAGATCCTCTCGCAATGAGTGATCACAGTATGGTTGAATTTGTAATACAGATTGAGGGTGAGGAAGTAGTGTCTCAAACGAGCATACTATGCTTAAACAAAGGGGACTACAGTGGGATGAGGGCAGAGTTGGCTAAAGTAGACTGGAAACACAGACTAAATGGTGGCACAATTGAGGAACAGTGGAGGACTTTTAAGGAGCTCTTTCATAGTGCGCAACAAAAATCCAGCAAAAAAGGGCGGTAAGAGAAGGGATAACCAGCCATGGATAACCAAGGAAATAAAGGAGAGTATCAAATCAAAGACCAATGCATATAAGGTGGCCAAGGTTAGTGGGAAACTAGAGGATTGGGAAAATTTTAAACAACAGCAAAGAATGACTAAAAAAAGCAATAAAGAAAGGAAAGGTAAATTACGAAAGTAAACTTGCGCAAAACATAAAAACAGATAGTAAAAGCTTTTACAGATATATAAAATGGAAAAGAGTGACTAAAGTAAATGGTGGTCCCTTAGAAGATGAGAAGGGGGATTTAATAATGGGAAATGTGGAAATGGCCGAGACCTTAAACAATTATTTTGCTTTGGTCTTCACAGTGGAAGACACAAAAACCATGCCAAAAATTGCTGGTCACAGGAATGTGGGAAGGGAGGACCTTGAGACAATCACTATCACTAGGGGGGTAGTGCCAGACAGGCTAATGGGACTCAAGGTAGACAAAGTCCCCTGGTCCTGATGAAATGCATCCCAGGGTATTAGAAGAGATGGCGGAAGTTATAGCAGATGCATTCGTTATAATCTATCAAAATTCTCTGGACTCTGGGGAGGTACCAGCGGATTGGAAAACAGCTAATGTAACGCCTCTGTTTAAAAAAGGGGGCAGGCAAAAGGCAGGTAACTATAGGCCAGTTAGTTTAACATCTGTAGTGGGGAAAATGCTTGAAACTATCATTAAGGAAGAAATAGCAGGACATCTAGATAGGAATAGTGCAATCAAGCAGGCGCAGCATGGATTCATGAAGGGGAAATAATGTTTAACTAATTTACTGGAATTCTTTTGAGGATATAACGAGCATGGTGGATAGAGGTGTACCGATGGATGTGGTGTATTTAGATTTCCAAAAGGCATTCGATAATGTGCCACACAAAAGGTTACTGCAGAAGATAGAGGTACGCAGAGTCAGAGGAAATGTATTAGCTTGGATAGAGAATTGGCTGGCGAACAGAAAGCAGAGAGTCGGGATAAATGGGTCCTTTTCGGGTTGGAAATCGGTGGTTAGTGGTGTGCCACAGGGATCGGTGCTGGGACCACAACTGTTTACAATATACATAGATGACCTGGAAGAGGGGACAGAGTGTAGTGTAACAAAATTTGCAGATGACACTAAGATTAGTGGGAAAGCGGGTTGTGTAGAGGACACAGAGGCTACAAAGAGATTTGGATAGGTTAAGCGAATGGGCTAAGGTTTGGCAGATGGAATACAATGTCGGAAAATGTGAGGTCATCCACCTTAGGAAAAAAAAAAAACAGTAAAAGGGAATATTATTTGAATGGGGAGAAATTACAACATGCTGAGGTGCAGAGGGACCTGGGGGTCCTTGTGCATGAAATCCCAAAAAGTTAGTTTGCAGGTGCAGCAAGTAATCAGGAAGGCGAATGGAATGTTGGCCTTCATTGCGAGAGGGATGGAGTACAAAAGCAGGGAGGTCCTGCTGCAACTGTATAGGTTATTGGTAAGGCTGCACTTGGAGTACTGCGTGCAGTTTTGGTCACCTTACTTAAGGAAGGATATACTGGCTTTGGAGGGGGTACAGAGACGATTCACTAGGCTGTTTCCGGAGATGAGGGGGTTACCTTATGATGATAGATTGAGTAGACTGGGTCTTTACTCGTTGGAGTTCAGAAGGATGAGGGGTGATCTTATAGAAACATTTAAAATCATGAAAGGGATAGACAAGATAGAGGCAGAGAGGTTGTTTCCACTGGTAGGGGAGACTAGGACTAGGGGCCACAGCCTCAAAATATGGGGGAGCCAATTTAAAACCGAGTTGAGAAGGAATTTCTTCTCCCAGAGGGTTGTGAATCTGTGGAATTCTCTGCCCAAGGAAGCAGTTGAGGCTAACTCATTGAATGTATTCAAGTCACAGATAGATAGATTTTTAACCAATAAAGGGAATTAAGGGTTACGGGGAGAGGGCGGGTAAGTGGAGCTGAGTCCACGGCCAGATCAGCCATGATCTTATTGAATGGCGGAGCAGGCTCGAGGGGCTAGATGGCCTACTCCTGTTCCTAATTCTTATGTTCTTATGTTCTTATGTTCTTATGTAAACCTACTCAACCTTTCCTCATAAGTCAACCCCCTCATCTCCAGAATCAACCTAGTGAACCTTCTCTGAACTGCCTCCAAAGCAAGTATATTCTTTCTTAAATATGGAAACCAAAACTGTGCAGTATTCCAGGTGTGGCCTCACTATAACTGTAGCAAGACTTCCCTGCTTTTATACTCCATCGCCTTTGCAAGATTCCACTGGGTGTCCTGATCACTTGCTGTACCTGCATACTAACCTTTTGAGTTTCATGCACCAGGACCCTCAGTCCCGCTGTGCTGCAGCAATTTTTCTCCATTTCAATAATAACTTGCTCTTCGGGCTCTGCTGTACCCGAAATACATGTGCACACTGACTGCAACACTTCCAGCTTGCACCCTTGGTCATACTCAGCAAAGGCAAAACCAGAGGGAGAGGGGAGGTTGGTAGGGGGCAGTGTTCCCGGGTTTGGATGGGAAAAATCGCGCATGCACAAGTATTTAAATGGGCTGTGCAGCCCTTTAAAGGGGTCACACACCCAAAAAAAACAATTAAAGGCAGGGAGAGCATGATAAGATTCATGCACTATTGTAGAGGAGGAGATGAGGAAAGGAAGAGGGAGGAGAGAGGAAAAAGAAGATAATTCACAAGTATTCAATATTAATAATGGGTGTAAGAAGTCGAAAGAGTGCTCCATTCCCCAGCACCAAGCACTAACTGGAAAAACACATTTTAAATATATAAAAAGTAACACTTTCAATTCTAATGACAAATATCACAAATGAGAAAAGAAACTATATTTTCCAAAAAGTGAAGCACATACCTGTAAGACCCAAAAATGCAGCTAAGTAGCGAGTTTCAAGGCCATCTCTTACAGTCTGAATTGCACCATAGATAGGAGGTAGAATCATAATCAGGTTGCTAACAGTATTCCCTGCAGAATAGAAAGAACGAGAGCATGAGGGTTAGTGCCAAGTAGCCAACAACTGCTGCAGTGTTTGACCTGCACATAAATCACAGCTGAATTCCGAGTACAACTGTGTTGGCAGCTAACTATACATCTTGGCCAACAACCTCTACGAATGATTTAGAAAAATAGGGGAAAAGCGCCTCTGGTGACTCGATGACTTTAGCCAGTGAGTTGCAGAGCCACACGGACCAGGAGGCTACTGGGCCGCATGGAATGAGCTGGTTTCAGCCAATGTTCTTCTCATTGAGCTGCACGGCCGTCTGGAGGTCCTGCGCAGGCCACTCATCGGCTCACAAGGCCTCATCCATGCCTTTGTTACCTCTGTACTTGACTAATTCAACGCCTGGCTGGCCTCCCATATTCTACCCTCCCTAAACTAGAGGTCATCCAAAACTCGGCTGCCCATGTCCTTACTCGCACCAAGTCCACTCACCTATCACCCCTGTTCTCGCTGACCTTCATTGGCTCCTGGTTAAGCAACGCCTCGATTTCAAAACTTTCATCCTTATTTTCAAATCCCTTCATGGCCTCGCCCCTCCCTATCTCTTTCAGCCTCACAACCCCCCCCCCAGCCCTGAGATGTCTGTGCTCTTCTTATCCTGCTCTGCTGAGCATCCCTGATTATAATCACTCAACCATTGGTGTCCGTGCCTTCTGTTGCCTGGGCCCCAAGCTCTGGAGCTTCCAGCCTAAACCTCTCCGCTTCTCTACCTCCCTTTCCTCCTTCAAGACGCTCCTTAAAACATATCTCTTTGACCAAGATATTAGTCACCTGCGCTAATTTCTACTTATTTGTCTCGATGTCAAATATTTATCGCATAATACTCCTGTACCCTCTCCGCCTTGGGACATTTCACTACATTAAAGGCAATATATAAATGCAAGTTGCTGAGTTGGTTTATAATGGGAGAAACCGCGCACGCACGGAAATTTGAATGGGCTGCGCAGCCAGTTACAGGGACCGCGCACATAAAAAAATAAGATGGAACATTGATGGAGATAATACAATTGACCTCAGCATTCTACTGTTTGTTGGTGGTGGGGGAGGGGTACATGTTAGGCCAGGATAAAGACCTGCTCTACTCAGAATAATGCAACATCTTTAAAGTCCACCTGAACAGGCCTCGGTTTATTTTTGTGTTTTTAATAAATTCATTCTTTATATGTAGACACCACTGGCAAGGTTGGCATTTATCACGCATCGCTTAGGTTGTGGTGGGCCTCCTTCTTGAACCACTGCAGTCTGTGAGGATTCTTTGTAGCAGTATGATACTGAGTGACTTGCACTTCAGAGGGCACTTAAGCGTCAAACATGTTGGTGTGAGACTGGAGTCACATATAGACCCAGACCGGATAAGAAGGGTAGTTTTCCTTCGCTAAAGAAAGACTTGCATTTATATAGCACCTTTCACAACCACCGGATGTCCCAAAGCGCTTTACAGCCAATGAAGTACTTTTGGAGTGTAGTCACTGTTGTAATGTGGGAAACACAACAGCCTATTTTGCGCACAGCAAGCTCCCACGAACAGCAATGTGATAATGACCAGATAATCTGTTTTTGTTGTTATGAGGGATAAATATTGGCTTGGACACCGGAGATAACTCCGCTGCTCTTCTTCGAAATAGTGCCATGGGATTTTTTACGTCCACTTGAGTGAGCAGACAGGACCTCTGTTTAACATCTTATCCAAAAGACTGCACCTCTGACAGTGAGGCACTCCCTCAGTACTGCACTGGAGTGTCAGTCTAGATTTATGAGCTCGAGTCTCTGGATTATTGCCCGAGTAGCGAAAATGGTATTGTTGTAGCCACACTAGTGGCTAATCAGCAACTTCTAACGGACGATACTGATCCACAAGATGCACTGGTGCAACTTACCAAACTTACTTCGCCAGCATCTCTCAGCCTGTCAACCCCTACCACCAAGAAGGACAAGAGCAGCAAGATCATAGGACCACCGTTACCTGCAAGTTCCCTTCCAAGTCGCGCACCATCCTGACTTGCATATATACCGCCATTCCTTCATAGTCACTGGGTCAAAATCCTATAATTCCCTATCCCACACCTTCGTGGGGGCACCATCAGAATAACGTATTGAGGCTACAAAATAACTTGTTGAGGCTGGGTCAAATCGAAAATGTTAAAACTGAGATTGATAAGATTTTTGTTCGGCAAGGGTATTAAGGGATATGGAACCAAGTCAGGTAAATTAATACAGTTGAGATACAGATCAGCCATGATCTAACTGAATGGCGGAACAGACGAGAGGGACTAAATGACCTCCTCCTGTTCCAATGGCTCCTGTGCAATACGGAAGCGCTTCAAGAATAAGGTCCACCACCCAAGGGCAACTAGGAATGGGCAATAAAGGTAACTCTTCCAGTGTCACCCACACCCTGACAACGGATAATTATGATAACATCTTCGAAGTAGAAAAGTGTTCTTAGCATCAGGGGAAAAAAAGAGACGCCAAGCCAAAGGAGAAACCAGCAGAAAGGGTGACTAAAGGCTTTGTCAAAGAGTTGGGTTTAAAAGAGTATTCAAAAGGAGAAGGTGTCAGAGAAGCAACAGAAGAGATGATGAGGATACTTGGTGAGGAGGACCATGCCACGACCAGAGCAGCACCAAGAGAGAAATTAGAAAGATTTCAGTGAATTCCAATTCAGCTTACATCTCGTCTAAACTTCAAACAGCATAAAGCTGAAGATGTTCCTCAACCCGTTTGCAGATTATCAAGCCACGAATCCAAGGCAATTGTGTAACCATGGTTTCACTTGCACCACTTTACACTGCCAGAGTCTGCAGGCCTAACCACCAGCGGCAGGAGTTGAAGTCAAGGTAGCCCTGTGGCAGTTGCAACAATCACCTCAAGAGGGGAGCTTCACCAGCGCCCTCAGAAGTAGCAACGCCCCCATATCAAATCCAAATCCGTACTGTCTGATAGCGGGTGGACAGTGGGCTTCGCTTTCAAGCAACTGTGTGCAGACTCATTTGTCTTTCTCTTTTACGTCGCTGGCAAGACGGCATTTATTGCCCATCCCTGGTTGCCCGAGAAGGTGGTGGTGGGCCCTTTTTCTTGAACCAGTGGTAGCAGTTTGATACAAACCGAGTGGCTTGCTTGGCTGCTACAGATGGCAGTTAATAGTTAACTACGTTAGTATTGATTTGGGACTGGAGTCACATTTCTTCTTCTTAGGCAGTCCCTTTGGAGTCACATATAGGCCAGTTAAAGATGACAGGATTCCTTTCCTAAGGATATTAGTGAACCAGATGTTTTTTTTTATATAACAATTGTCATGCCACTTTTACTAATATCAGCCTTTCACTTCCAGATTTTCTGAAACTGCCATGATGGGATTTGAACTCACATTCTCCAGATTAGTCCATGCCTCTGGATTACTATTACGGGTTGAACCTCCCTTATCCGGAACCCTAGGGACCTGGCCTATTCTGGATAAGGGATTTTTCCGGATGAGGGGTGGTCACGTTAAATTGGATGGTACAGGTCATCATCATCATCATCATATACAGTCCCTCGGAGTTGAGGAAGACTTGCTTCCACTCTTAAAATGAGTCCTTAGGTGGCTGAACAGTCCAATACGAGAACCACAGTCCCTGTCACAGGTGGGACAGATTTGCCGCACGCTCCTTCCGCTGCCTGCGCTTGATTTCTGCATGCTCTCGGCGACGAGACTCGAGGTGCTCAGCGCCCTCCGGATCCACTCCCTCCACTTAGAGCGGCCTTTGGCCAGGGACTCCCAGGTGTCGGTGGGGATGTTGCACTTTATCAAAGAGGCTTTGAGGGTGTCCTTGTAACGTTTCCTCTGCTCACCTTTGGCTCGTTTGCCGTGAAGGAGTTCCGAGTGGAGTGCTTGCTTTGGGAGTCTCGTGTCTGGCATGTGGACAATGTGGCCTGCCCAGCGGAGCTGATCAAGTGTGGTCAGTGCTTCAATGCTGGGGATGTTGGCCTGGTCGAGGACGCTAATGTTGGTGCGTCTGTATTCCCAGGGGATTTGTAGGATCTTGCAGAGACATTATTGGTGGTATTTTTCCAGTAGACACCTCATGGTGCAGGGAATGAGCCAAGGGAATATTGGGGCTGACTGGCTTGGGGCTGAAGTGCAGGAGAAAGATCATGGGGGTGGGGGGTGGATCGCAGGGTCAGGCCAGTGACTGTGGGAGTCGGCAGCGAGGAAGGACTTCAATTTGTTCATGTCGGAGTTCTGCGCATGTGCCACCCGGTGGCCGGGAATGGTTCTGGACGAGGGGTGGTTCCGGATAAGGGAGTTCTGGATAAGGGAGGCTCAACCTGTATAGTAACAAGCACTAAACTACCCGCAATGTATTCTGCTCGATGCTATGAAGTCCACCCAGTTTCCTTAGCCTACCTTCATCAAAAAGATAGCTCTAGCACCACTCCACACGCCTTCTAGCAGATTAAAGCACGTTATTCCTAGAAACTATTCAACATATTCTGGCCTACTGTGCATTTCACCTTCTCCATCCCTCGAACTCTCGCACTAAATATCTTTTGCCTCTCCTCCTTCAAAAGCCTACTCAATAAACTACATCTTCAACCCAGCGTTCACATACCTCCCCATCAACATCTGCTCGGGATCCACCACTTCAACAACCTGCATTTATATAGCGCCTTCGATGTAGTATAATGTCCCAAGGCACTTCACAGGAGCGTTCCGAGACAAAATTTAACACCAAGCCAAATAAGGAGATATTAGGACAGGTGATAAAAGCTTGGTCAAAGAGGTAGGTTTTAATTATCGTCTTAAAAGAGGAGGGGTGGAGAGGTTTAGGCAGTGAATTCTAAATCTTAGGGGCCCAGGCAGCTGAAAGCACGGTTGCCAATGGAGGAGCGATGAAAATCGGAGATGCGCAAGAGGCCAGAATTGGAGGACAGAGATCTCGGGGGGGGTTGTAGGGCTAGAGGAGGTTACAGAGACAGGGAGGGGTGAGTGAGTACAGGGAGGGATTTGAAAACAAGTACGAGAATTTTAAAGCCGAGACGTTGCCGGACCGGGAGCCAATTATGTAAATTGAGTGCAGCACTTAGTTTACAAGACACTCTCTCGACAATAAAACAAATTTCTTTAAAAAAGCAAAATCTTACTCTTAATCCAGTCACTTCTATCTCCAGAGCCGAGGTGAGACATGTGGTAGTATACACAGCTCAGTCACGCTTGGGCAAAAGGCTCAGAAGAATGAAAGGAGAATTATTTTTAACTTTACGTTTTTTTTTAAATGAAACAAAACCAGTCGGTGTTAGAATCACCATGTAGCAATTCTACAACTGACGGCGGAAACGAGAGGCTCCGATAGAGCTCTTTTAATGTTCTACACACGGTTCGGAGCTGAAAAGGGACAAGCACAGATTATTCATTGTGCAAATTTTCAGTCAGTCCCAAAACAAAGTGAGAGATCTATTCTCGGCAATGGTGTTCTGTTTCTGGCAAAGAAAAGGAAGTACCGGCAGAATAAAGGGGTGAATATATTCAGTTGACAGCCTTAGGCTCACTGTATGCGAGCCACAAGCAGTCTGAAACCCTTCTATCCTAGTTACACTCCACAAATGTGTCAACTCTTAAAATCTACCGAGATGTTGGACACAGCTCAACTATAGCACAACACGCTACACATAGTCTCCTTTATCATATGTCAGTTTGAAGAACTGCGTGGCACAGTGGGCAAGCACACAGCTCCTTTCTCTTCACAGACCTGGCGAATCCATCCCCCACTGATGGGACCACGGCTCCCTCCCTTTGCCAGCTATAAAGCATATCGTGGGTATGCACAAAACTGCACCAATTAGAGAATACAGCTTTAGAGATTTGGAAATCATAGCAATTTATGGCACGAAAGGAAGCCATTCAGCCCATCGTGTCGCTGCCGTCTGAAAAAGAGCCATCTAGCCAAATGCCACTGTCCAGCTCATGGTCCGTAGCCGTGTAGGTTACAATACTTCAAGTGCATATCCAAGTACTTTTTAAATGCTCTGAGGGGTTCTGCCTCTACCACCCTTTCAGGCAGTGAGTTCCAGATCCCCACCATCCTCTGAGTGAAAAACGTTCTCAACCCCATCTAATCCTTTTACCAGTTACTTTAAGTCTATTCTCCCTGGTTATTGACCCCTCTGCTAACTGAAATCGATCCTTGCTATCCACTCTATCTAGGCCCCTCATAATTTTATACGCCTTAATCAAGTCTCCCTCAGCCTCCTCTGTCCCAAAGAAAACACACCATAGCTTATCCAAACTTTCCTCATAGCTAAAATTTTCCAGTCTAGGCAATATCCTCGAAAATCTCCTCTGTACCCTTTCTAGTGCAATCCCATCTTTCCTGCAAAGCAGTGACCACAAGTATGGGTATGGCCTAACTAGTGTTTTATACAGTTCAAGCATAACCTCTCTACTCTTGTATTCTGTGCCTCCGCTAATAAAGGAAAGTATCCCTTAACCACCTTATCTATCTATCATAAGAAAATAACATAATAGAAGCAGGAGTAGGCTAACCTGGCCCCTTGAGCCTGCTCCGCCATTTAATAAGATCATGGCTGATCTGATCATGGACTCAGCTCCACTTCCCTGCCCGCTCCCCATAACCCTTATTCCCTTATCAGTCAAAAATCTGTCTATCTCCGCCTTAAATATATTCAATGACCCAGCCTCCGCAGCTCTCTGGGGCAGAGAATTCCATAGATTTACAACCCTCAGAAGAAATTCCTCCTCATCTCTGTTTTAAGAGTGTTATGTTGCCCTTATTCTAAGACCATGCTCCCTAGTTTTAGTTTCCCCAATGAGTGAAAATATCCTCTCTGCATCCACCTTGTCGACTCCCCTCATTATCTTATATGTTTTGATAAGATTACCTCTCATTCTTCTGAACTCCAATGAGTATAGGCCCAACCTATCTTCATAAGTCAACCCCCTCATCTCCGGAAACAAACTAGTGAACCTTCTCTGAACTGCCTCCAATGCAAGTATATCCTTCCTTAAATACGGAGACCAAAACTGTACACAGTTGTAGCAGGACTTCTCTGCTTTTATACTCTATCCCCCTTGCAATAAAGGCCAACATTCCATTTGCCTTCCTGATTACTTGCTGTACCTGCATAATAGTGCTTCTCCGTCATGTTTTAGTGCTTCGGTAGGGATTCTATCTGCTCCTGAGGCCTTGTTGTTCTTCAGTTGTCGGATGGTCTTTACAACCTCAAGCTGGACTGGGGTTGTGCTGAGGTGGTGGCGGGTAGCATGATGTGGGATGGAGTCGAGGACACTTGTGTTAAGGAGATCTTTGAACTGCTCCTTCCAGTGTGGACTGACTGCCTCTCTGTCCTTGATGAGTACCTCTCCATTCTTGGCCTGCAATGGGATAGGACCTGGCTGTTTGGACCGTAGGTGGTCTTGACTGTGCTAAAGAATCCGCGCACGTCGTGGTTGTCGGCGAACTGCTGGATCTCCTGCGCTTTCTCCATCCACTATCTGTTCTTTAGGTCGCGAGTTTTTTGTTGGACCTCGGCCTTCAGATGTCTGTAGAGCTGCTTTCTTTCTCTTGAGTTGTGTTGCCGTTTCCAGTTCAGGAATGCCTTGCGCTTGCGGCATATTAGCTCCTGGATCTCCTGGTCGTTCTCGTCGAACCAATCTTGATGTTTCCTGGTCAAGTGACCGAGTCTTTTCGCAGGTCCTAATTATGGAGGCCTTGAGGGCAAACCAGGCGTTATGGACATTCTGCATCTCTGGATCATTGGGAGTTGTCAGGTTGGTCGTGAGGCGCTGGCTAAATAGGGCTTTCTTAGCAGGGTCTTTGAGAGCTCCAGCGTTGATTTTCCTGCGGCATTATTTCTGTTGCCACCACTGCTTTGGGGCTATATTGATGGAGATGATAGAGCGGATTAGGCGGTGGTCCGTCCAGCAGTCGTCGGCTCTTGACATGACATGGGTGATGTGGACATCTTTGCGGTCCCTCGCTCGGACAATGATGTAGTCCAGCAGATGCCAGTGCTTGGAGTGAGGGTGTTGCCATGAAGTCTTGTACTTATCTCTCTGACGGAACAAGGTGTTGGTCTCCAGATAAGGGGTTGGCCATTTAGGACTGAGATGAGAAATTTCTTCACTGAGGGTTATGAATCTTTGGAATTCTCTACCCCAGAGGGCTGTGGATGCTCAGCCAATGAGTGTATTCAAGGCTGATATCGAAAGGTTTTTAGGCATTAAGGGAATCGAGGGATTTGGGGATAAGAGTTAATGTACAAGTTCAGCCATTATCTTATTGAATGGCGGAGCACGCTCGATGGGCAGTATGGCCAACTCCTCCTATTGTATTCTTGTGTTTGAATGTTCAAGCCACTGACATTTGCATTGGACCTTGTTCCCCTTCTGTCGTTGCTTGTAGGGCTTCGATGTCGCCCTCGTGTCTTGTTGACCAAAATTGAACGCTGTCGTCAAGGTTCCACCTGACCAGACCAGCTACCTGCACATTAGTCCCTGTACTCTGTCTCTCCAATTAAATATTGGGAAGACCAAAGCCATTATCTTTGGCCCCTGCCACAAACTGCGTTTCCTAACCACTGACTCTATCCCTCTTCCGAGCATCAATCTGAGGGTTAATAAGACTGTTCGCAACCTAGGTGTCATATTTGACCTCCTCAATAGCCTTCTCCCAGTGACTGAAAAGCTCCTCCCAGAGTCGCAATGCGGATTCCGCTCACTAAAGGGCACAACGGACATGATCTTCACCGCGCATCAATTCCAAGAGAAATGCAGGGAACACCACCAACTCCTGTAAATGACCTTCTTTGACTTCACAAAGGCCTTCAACACGGTCAACCGTGAGGAATTATGGAGCGTTCGCAAGTTCGGCTGCCCTCAAAAGTTTGTCACCATCCTCCGCCTGCTTTATGATGACATGCAAGCCGTGATCCTGATCAACGGATCCACCACAGACCCAATTCACGTACGGTCCGGGGTCAAGCAAGGCTGCACCAATGCTTTTCTCGATCTTCCTTGTTGTAATGCTCCACCTCACCATCAGTAAGCTCCCTGCTGGAGTGGAGCTAATCTATAAAACAAACGGGAAACTGTTCAACTTCCGGCGCTTCCGATCCAGATCCAAGGTCGTCCCATCCTCCAATTGAATTTCAGTATGCAAACAACGCCTGCATCTGCGCACACTCGGCGGCCGAACTCCAAACCATCGTTAACACCTTCACTGAAGCGTACAAGAGCATGGGCCTTACACTAAACATCCGTAAGACAAAGGTTCTCTACCAACCAGCCCCCGCCACACAGTACTGCCCCCCGATTATCAAAATCCACAACGAAGCCTTGGACAACGTGGACCATTTTCCAGACCTCGGGAGCCTACTGTCGACAACGGCAGACGTCGATGATGAGGTACAACACAGCCTTCAGTCACCTGAGGAAGAGAATGTTTGAAGACGAGGACCTCAAACACGGCACGCAGCTCATGGTCTACAGAGTAGTAGTGATACCGCCCTCCTGTATGCTTCAGAGACATGGATTATGTACAACAGGCACTTCAAAGCACTGAAGTACAACCAACACTGCCTTCGCAAGATCCTGCAAATCCACTGGCAGGATAGTCGAACCAACATCAGTATTCACGCTCAGGCCAACATCCCCAGCATCGAAGCATTGACCACACTTGATCAGCTCCGACGGACGGGCCATTTCGACTGCATGCCCGATTCGAAACTCCCAAAACAAGTGTTCTACTCAGAGCTCCGACACGGCAAGCGAGCCCCAGGTGGGCAGCGGAAGGAGCGCACAACAAGCCAAGCACCCCACCCACCCGTCTCCTCATCCAATGTCCCTGCAACCACCGTCTGCCCCACCTGTGATAGACTGTAGGTCCGACATCGGACTCTTCAGTCACCCAAGAACTCCTTTTTAGTGTGGAAGCAAGTCATCCTCGACTCCGAGGGACTGCCTGAGAAAGAGAGAGGAGAGATAACACCTGAATTAGAAAGAAAGGTTATAAAAAAAAAGTACTCCAGCATTGAAAGGCGACAAAGAAGAAGGAGCTTCATACAAAATAGTGGACTAGAAAAGATTAATGGTGGGCACTATTTCATATTAAACCATGGGGCGGAGGCATGGGGAAAGGCTGTAACTGTTTGCAGAGTCGGATGCTGCATAGGAGAGTCTGGTTTGACTTGGTATCTGCAAACACAATTATTCTTCTGTTCATGGCATAGAATACAAGAGCAGGGAGGTTACGTTTGAACTGTATAAAACACAAGTTAGCCCACAGCTAGAGCACTGCGTACAGTTCTGGTTACATTACAGGAAAGATGTGATTGCACTAGAGGGTACAGAGGAGATTTACGAGGATGTTGTCAGGACTGGAGAATTTTAGCTAGGGAGGAAAGATTGGATAGGCTGGGGTTGATTTCTTTGAAACAGAGGAGGCTGAGGGGAGATTTAATTAAGGTATATAAATATTATGAGGGGCTGAGATAGAGTGGATAAGAAGTATCTATTTCCCTTAGCAGAGAGGTCAATAACCAGGGGACATAGAGTTATAGTAATTGATATAAGAATTAGAGGGGAGTTGAGGAGAAATGTTTTCACCCACAGAGTGGTGGGGATCTGGAACCTGAAAGCATTTAACAAGAGTGCTTGGATATGCACTTGAAGCGCCGTAACCTACAGGGCTACGGACCAAGAACTGGAAAGTGGAATTAGGCTGGATAGCTCTTTTTTGGCCGGCACTGAAACGATGGGCCGAATGGCCTTTTTCTGGCCGTAAACCTCCAATTCTATGCCATCGGTACAAAACGACATAGGCGCTTCCTGGGATGAGGGGGCTGTCTTATGATGAGAGATTGTGCAGAATGGGTCGATACTCTCTGGAGTTTAAATGAATGAGAGGTGATCTCATTGAAACATACAAGATTCTGAAGGGGATTGACAGGGTAGATGCTGAGAGGTTGTTTCCCCTGGCTCAAGTGTCTAGAACTAGGGGGTCACAGTCTCAAGATAAGGGGTAGGCCATTTAAGAGAGATGAGGAGGAATTTCTTCACTCAGAGGGTTGTGCTTCTTTGGAATTCTCTGCCCCAGAAGACTGTGGATGCTGAGTCTCTGAATATATTCAAGGCTGAGATCGAAAGATTTTTGGAGTCTAGGGGAATCAAGGGATATGGAGAACGGGCGGGAAAGTGGAGTTGGGATCGATGATCAGTCATCATTTTATTGAATGGCAGAGCAGGCTCGAGGGCAAGTATAGCCTACTCCTGCTCCTAATTCTTGTGTTCGTTTGTAGGTGCAAACTGGTAAAAAGCCATGTCCGGGAGCACTTCTTCCAGCAAGGATAACAGCAAGTAGTCTCCAATAGCTTTCCTTTCCTATACTTTTAGTTTCAAGTTATAAAATCCCAACAAATTTCAAGCAAATATTTAAAAAAATGTACACAAAAAATGGAGACACAGATAGATATTATATCCTGCAAATTAACCTGCGTGAAATAACTGGGTTTCCTCTTTTGAATTTAATAGTAGGATTTATTTTGTTTCCTTGATTTTCTGTGCTAACGTTCTAATAGATAATTGTTAAATGTCTGTTAGTTTGGAATATGCAGTAACAATGTGTCGTTTCAATGGCCGATTAAAATCTAATTTTTTGGTGAGTTCAGTCAGGTATAAGATCTATCAGACCCAACGGTATTATTCTGGCAACTATAGTCCTTTCATTATTGAGCCACGGTTAATAATGCCAATAGATTCTACGGCAAATCAGTTCTAACCTGGTACAAAAGCAAAATACTGCAGGTGCTGTAAATCTAAAATAAAAACAGAAAATGCTGGAAACGCTCAGCAGGTCAGGCAGCTTCCGTGGAGAGGGAAACGAGAGTCAACGGCCTGGATTTTGCGATCGGCGGCGTACCTACGAGGTATGCCACCGGCATCCGAACAGAATGCACACTTCGCCGACAGGGAACCTCCTTCGCGAACTTGCTGCGTACTCGAGGGCAGCGTAGTGACCCAGGGATCCCAGGGCCACTCAGTGTGCGCATGCGTATCTGGGATCATGTGAGCCGGTGCTCCAATCAGGGAATTGATTTAACAAGCTTTCTCAGAGAAAGAATAAAAAAGGAAGAAAAAAAACAGGAAAAGGAATAAATAAATCTACGGGGAAAAAAAAAGAGGCGCGGCAGGTTCCAATAATTTAATGGCACTCGGGAGAACCAGGGTGAAATTCAGTTGCATTAACATCTGCCAAATTCACATTTCTTTTAAAGCAGCACAAATATTACAACATCCACTTTAAGCTCTTAGATGATTCTGTGTGTACGCTGTCCCAAATGGGACACTCCAGTTCCACAACTTTATACTTCCTGGATGTCATCTAATTGAAAAAAAGCATTTTTTTTTTCATTCCAATACAGTAATAAAGCATCAGATGAAGAAATTTTATTGACGGGTATCCCCTTATGCTGGATGAACAGGCTCTGCCCTGCGCCGGTTCGCATCAGCCGTAACATTTTTCGTATGTAATTGCTGAACAGTTGGTGGGCAATTAGGTTTTCAATGTCGGTGTGGATGATCTGGCAAGTTCGGGCTTTAGCACATGCAGAAATTTCGAATTTGCGGTCCATTGCGGTATGATGGCCTACTTTCAAGAGTACACAGTCATACCTACCGCAAAGTCTGCCCCAATGTTTCAGGCCGGTGACTTTTTAAGCCTTCAAAAAGATCATCGACCAGAAACGTTAACTCTCATTTCTCTCTCCAGATGCTGCCTGACCTGCTAAGTGTTTCCAGCATTTTCTGATTGTATTTCTGAGCCTGGTAAGGATTGCTTGCATTTACCTAACAAAACAGTGCAGCAGGTTGTTGCAGAGTCACGGGTCTTGTGCCGGCAGGCAGATTACAGTTCCATGAAAATTCACATGCAAAACGTATTTATCTTTCAGATGACAATTGACCTACTTTGCGTATCGAGCACGTTTACAAATATTAACTGGGTCCTTACACAATACACTGCAACTTACTTGGGTTGATTGTGTCGTCACACGACTTGGTACAGCTTCTGTTTGTCCCTTTCACATAACGTAAATATTAATTTCCTTCTGTAGCTTAGTTTAATCCTCTATCTCATCATCATAGGCAGTCCCTCGAATCGAGGATGACTTGCTTCCACGTCAAAAAGTTCACAGGTGTTGAAATGAAGGACCTAAAATTCCAGGTCCAAACTAAATCTTGAAGGGTGGAAGATTCCCATGCTTGGATTTTTTTTAACGTGTGGTGACTGTTGCACACCAACCACCACACAGGTTTGACAGAGCTAAGTCTTGGCCCAGTAGCAAGGATTAACCAAGACGACTGGAGACCAAGACTCTATCTACCTATCGAGGACTGTAAGTTTCAGTTGCTCAGCTATGAAAACGTTATTGTGATCGGAGAAACATGCCTCTTCCAAGCAGATTATTCTCGTACTCTATTTTCTATTCATCAGCTAAAATTTTATGGTTGTTTCCGCACCAATTTAAACAGCTGATAGAAGATCGTAGACTCTGGTATTAGTGGAAATATATTGAGCGGGATTCAGAACTGGCTGGCAGGACGCAGGCAAAGAGTAGTTAGAGATGGATTTGAATCTGTTTGGAGACCGGTCATCAGTGGTGTCCCGCAGGGATCAGTGTTGGGACCGTTGCTTTTTAATATTTTTTATTAATGATCTGGATTCAGGGGTTGGCGGCACAATTTGCAGATGATACCAAGATCTGTGCAAGTGCTAGAACTGTAGAAGAGGCTCGTCAGATTCAGGCAGATCTTAATGTGTTGGGAGATTGGGCTCAAGACTGGAAATGATGTATAACTTAGATAAGTGGTGTGTTATGCATGTGGGCAAATGCTCAACATTCATACACCCTCCAGGGAAAGGCATTAAAGATAGTGGAGGTAGAAAGAGATTTGGGCATTCTAGTGCGTACATCCTTAAAAAGGTACACGAGCAATGCCTAGCAGTGATAGCTAGAGCAAATACGGTGTTGAGGTGCATCAATTGAGTTAGGACACTTAAGTAGAAGGCAAGGTATACTGTTTTGTCCTTGTACAAGATCTTAGTCAGGCCGCACTTGGAATTCTGTGTCCAGTTTTGGTCTCCTCACATGGTGGGTGATATTGAGGCTCTGGAAAGAGAGCCATTAGACTAATTCCAAGTCTAAAGCACCTTATTTATCAAGATAGGTTAAAAGAGTTGGGACTCTTTGGACTGCATTTTCGGGTCATTTGCGACCCAGTTTTCGCCAGGCTTAGAAGCACTGCCGGGGAGAGCTGCGCCGGGTGTGCAACGGCTCGCATTGCGACACCGCTGCGAGCTTAGAGTCTCACCCGACCCGCACGCCGCGAAACGTGCCCTGCGATGACCGTCAGGGAAAACACAGCAGTGCAGCCCTGCTGGCGGCGGTGAGGTGGATAAACTGCAAAAAAGGTAAGTTCCAGTTGTTATTTTTTTATATTTTTGCAGCGATTTGTGAGGCAGAGTGATGGTAATTTTTTTTTTATGTTTTTCCCCCCCCCCTCCCAAGGCCTCTCTCAGAGCGCTCCTGGCCCTGCACTAAAGTTGGTGAGGTCCCGTTTTAGCGGCACAAAAGTAGTTCAACGCCTCCATTTACACTGGCGCGGAGCCCAAATGATGAAAGTTAAGCAATTAATCGCTAATGTTAATTGGCCCGTAAATTTCCTGCCCCGCCTCAGTTTTCATCCCAAAAACGGCAAAGCCAAAAAGCCAGCCCTTTACCTTAGGGTAGACTTAGGAGGGATATGATTGAGGTTTATAAGATAATGAAGGGAATAGACAGTGGTCCAGCTGACAGTTTATTTCAATTAGACAGGACCAGGGGGCACAAATTTAAGTTGCAGAAGTCTAGGTCTAGGTTAGATGTCAGGAGGTGGTTCTTTTCACAGAGAATAGAATAGCAGACCCTCTGGAACAAGCTGCCCTTTCATGTGGTGGATGCAGACTCACTGAATTCCTTCGAGCGAAAGCTGGATTTGTTTCTGGCTGCGGCAGATCACCTCTTACAGAAGGTAGGTACTGCAAGGAATTTAATGGCCGTAGTGATCTCCTGGACAAGTTTCGATCGCCTAGATGGGTCGGAGAAAAATTTCCCAGATTTTCTTTTCCCCCAAATCGGCCTGGGTTTTTTTAATCTGGTTTCAGATTTAAAATTTAAAAAGTGTGTATGGATATAGATGTTCCCAGATTCTCCTTCTCCCCACATCTAGAAAAGTAAATCTCAGTACAGGTACCCCCATTCAGAAATGTCTAATTCTGCCACTGTCTGCATCAGCATCCCTCTCCTCTTCTCCTTTCTGCCCACAGCCTGGTCTGAGTCATCATCATAGGCAGTCCCTCGAAATTGAGGAAGACTTGCTTCCACTCTAAAAGTGAGGTCTCAGGTGAATGAACAGTCCAATACAGGAACTACAGTCTCTGTCACAGGTGGGACAGACAGTGGTTGAAGGAAAGGGTGGGTGGGACTGGTTCCCTTGGCAGCTTTCAGTTACCAAGGCTAAGAGTTGGTCAGGATGCGTTGCCTCCCCAGACTTGTTACAGAGCTAAGAACAAAGATTGCGGAGCAGGGTCATCCGATTACATTGGAAATGGTTCACCATAATGACTGGATACCTTTGGTCGTGACTAAAACCTGCCCTGTGGCTGGGATCCATTGCTATTCACCCTATGGGTAAGTGACGAGAGATATTTTGTTAATCAATTCTGCTGCTCCAACATTAGAACTTAGTTCACGTTAGTATGAATTCAAAATTAAAATCCATATTGCAACTCATAATATATTTTGGAACTTCTCCGCTGGTTGTTATGTCAAGATGTTAATCTGACAACCTTAGTGAAGTACCGTGCATATATACTAGTGATATTTATGTAAGTGTAAAGAGAAGGGACTTGCATCTATATAGCTACATAGAGAGAGAATGGAGAGGATTGGGCAATTCCCCCGTCAATCCCACACGGCTGCAAGTGACCTGGGATTGATTTTACGCACATAATTTATATTATGTAACTATTGTGGAAATATATTTTTATCTAAGCTGATACCATACAGTATTTGTGTGCCCCTTGCAATATATATCAAAGTGGAGTCCTGGTCTTTCCAGAACTTTCTGCTTTTTAGCAGTCAGCTTGCATAAACAGCTAAACCTGGTTTGAGATGGCTGATGGCCATCAGACAGCTAGGAGACAAGTCATGCTGAGACAAGTACCCCCCCATGGTGCTCTCCTATTGTCTACATGACACCAGTTCCATGTCACCCCACCTTTCCTATGTACTCCATTCCACCAGCCACTATCTCTTGTAGAGAACTCATCCTTTTGATGTAAACGATAAACTGACCAGGAAATTGAACAATCCTGACACAATACAAGACAGGTGATAGCCCATTACCTATGACTCATGGAGTAATGGCCGGCTGGCCAACTGATAACCCTGACAAAAGGAAATATCTGTAAATCATGTCAGGACCAGGATATAGTAATTAACTCTTTATCTGTATTCACTGACTGTGAGACAGAGCAATACACAGGGAGAGGCCATAACTTGGGTTTTACTGTATAAATATCTCGTGAAACTGTACCATTGCGGAGGTGTTCACTTAGCCCTTGACTGACTGTGACCTACCCCTTGCTAGCAAGCGAATTAAAGAAACTTCTGCTGGAGCTGTAAGTGTCGGAGTCATTCTTTTCGGAGGTCGAGATTTCAACACTATCCTCCACTCACTGTGTGTTGCTGGAGAAATTACCCCACTTTTAAATCGGGAGAAGTTGCTGCAGTTTCAATCACTAGTTCGGTTTGCTGTAGTTCGTAGAGACGCTTTTTAAATAGACTCTGCTATTAGCTGAGTAAACAGACTTTCTTTGCAGTAAAATACACTGTTTGCTGCCAAGTCCTGCCCCGTCGCCAACTCACTGGCTGACACAGTGGTGTCAACCAGTGTGTCAGCCAATGAGTTGGCGATGGGGCAGAGACACACTGCATTTATATAGCATGTTATTGCGAGTCTCAGAAATGCCCCAAAGGGGTTCATGTACCACAAATTAAATGGAAGATTCTGAGGGAGTATTAAAGCAGTGCACATTTGTGTCCTTGCTCTTTAATTAATATTGACTGAGCTTTAATTTCCGTGTTGTATTTATTTCTATGCAGCAATTTGAAAACTCTTACACAATAATGATACCACAGAAAGCTCAAGAGCAGTTACTTGGTGAGAATTATGGTTAGCTAGGGCTAACTCGTGATTGCTTTCTCAGCAAATGCGCAGCTATGTTCTCTCTCCCTCTTCGATGTCCACTCTCTCCCCCTTCGATCTCCTCTTTATCCCCTCATTCGATCCTCTCGCTCTTCCCACCCCCCCCCCCGCCCCCCCGGAAGGTCTCTCTCTCTCTCTCCTCCTCTTCCCACCCCCACCCCTCCGATCGATCCTCCCTCCCATATTCTCCTCCCCCGAAGTCATGGAGTCTTGCTGGGGTATAGTTCCACCCAGTATTCCCGCACGTGCCCACTGCAGCAGGAGTCAATGGACAGCAATCAGGGCTAGTTTTTCTTCCCTCCTTGCCCAGCACCACTTGGACCAACTGCAGCTCTAGCTGAGATCAGCTAATTCAGCGTACAGCGCCAGAGCTCGTACAGAACTGCTTCAATACAGCTCTGTCAGCAGAGGTGGTCACAAGGATTCCGAGCAAGCCTCTTTCCAATTGTATTACTCTGCAAAAATTGTTAAATGGCACTATTGTTCCACGGGGAGCTGTTGGTTTGTAAATCTGATTCCACACAACAAAGCACAATACGATCAATAGCCTTAGAGGCAGCACGTAAAATTCAGAATTTTATGCAACAAAGCAAGTATATGCCCACCACTGCTTCAAGTTTTGAGAACAGATTTACTTTTGCCCAGATTACACATTCCTGTATTGCTACATTACAAAAGTGACTACACTTCAAAAAGTACTTTATCGGCTGTAAAGCACTGTGGGACATCCGGTGGTCATGAAAGGCGCTATATAAATGCAAGTCTTTCTTTTTATACCAGATTAAACTTCAAAACTACAGTCTCCCCCACAGTGACATCAAATTCCACTCCAGTGGCAACGTGAATAGAAATGGTGGACACTTTAGAATCAACATTAATAACTGCACTTTAACTATTAGGGCATAATACAGTGCAGTAGGGCTCTTTTCTCTGGAAAAGAGAAGACTCAGAGGTGACCTGATAAAGGTCTTTAAAATTATGAAAGGGTTGGATAGGCTAGACATAGAGAGCACGTTTCTACTTCATAGAATCATAGAATAGTGCAGCACAGAAGGAGGCTATTTGGCCCATCCCGTCTGCACCGATGTGGGGAGTCGAAAATTAGGGGCCATAAATATAAAAGATAGTTACTAATAAATCCAATAGGGAATTCAAGAGAAATTTATTTAACCAGAGTGGCGAGAATGTGGAACTCACTACCATATAGAGTGGTTGAGGCGAATAGCATGGATATATTTAAGGGGAAACTAGGTAACTGCATGAGAGGGAGAAAGGAATGGAAGGTTATGCTGATGGGGTGAGATGGCACAGGAAGGGAGGAGGCTGGTGTGGAACATAAACACTGCCATGGACCTGTTGGGCCAAATGGTCTGTTCCTGTGCTGTAAATACTCTGTAATTTTATATGGGCATGGTTGTATGTACTAGGAGGTACATACTAATTTAGCTAAATTATTGTTCCACTTCAAACAAGACCTCCAAGTAGCAGCATTTTAATTAGTTGTGTTTATCAAGAAGCTCGGTTTACTCTTTTGTGCCAAACACTTCCCTCACCTCCCTCCCCCTGCAAATCAGCAATTAACTCTTTATAAAGGTGCCAAGACTTCAACTCTGTTCCCATATCTGGGCGTGAGGTTACACAAAAGGTGAAACAATCTTTGATCTCCAATAATTTCTCTAGACACTCGTGCTTATTGGCATTTCTGCAGCTAGAACAGGAGATCAACATGCATACACCAGCTCACTGACATTGCTAAAAGCAGTTCCCTTATTCCAATGGCAGAATTGTGGATCAACAAACATTATTCCTCTCTTGTAACTTTTCCCAACTCTTAATTTTACCTCGGCTAGTATGCTCCTTTATCCTCTCTTTAGTGTCAGCCATGGCTCAGTGGGCAGCTCTCTCACCTCTGTCAGATGGTTGTGTGTTCAAGTCCCACTCTACAGACTCGAGCACCAAATCTAGGCCGACACTCCCAGTGCAGTACTGAGGGAGTGGGGAGGTGCCATCTTTCAGGTGGACGCAAAAGATCCCATGGCGCTATTTCGAAGCAGAGCATGGGATCAGGAACAGCAGCTGCGTTTCCTACATTACTTCATTGGCCATGTAGCACTTTAGAACATCCTGAGGTGGTGAAAGGTGCTAGAGAAATGCAAGCTTTCTTTTCGCTTGTGCCTCCTATTCCCCACATGAATTGACCTGTGCTTCTTCACTGTTGACATCGAGAAGTCCAATGCATAGTCCTCACACTTTAAAACATTGCAACACCTTACCTCCCTCAGTCTATCTTCCTTCCTACAATAAGGTGACCAATTCTATTTGGACGTGGCTCTGGAGGACCATCACATGACCTCCCACCACCTTGCCCAGGCAAACAGCCTTTCTTAATTATAAAAATATTTTTTATAATTAATAAACTAGTGTTCAAAAGAAAATGAATGAAGCACACGATTTTTTAAATGCCCTTATGATTTTTCCCCGGGACTACCCTCAACAGTATCCTGGAGATTCACCTTCAATTCTCATCCTTGTTTTCAATCTCTCCATGACCTCGCCCCTCCCTGTCTCTGTTATCTCCTCCAACCCCACAACCTGCCAAGATATCTGCGTGCCTCGAAGTCTGGCCTCTTGAGCATCCTTTCTAATTGCTCAACCATTGGCGGCCATGCCTTCAGCTGCCTGGGGCTTAAATTCTGGAACTACCTCCCTAAACCTCTCTCTCCTCCTTCAAGACCCTCCTTAAATCCTAACTCTTTGAGCAATCTTTTGGTTAATCTGCCCTAATATCTCCTCGTGTGGCTCAGTATCAAATTTTGTTACATAAATGCAACTTTGAAATGTCTTGGGACATTTTATTACGTTAAAGGCACGACTGCATATAAATACAAGTTGCTGTTGAGATTCCAGGGCAGTCCTGGGAGGTTGGCAAAATTGCAGCCCAATCCTACCAACACAAGTCTAGCATAATCAATCTACTACTTTCTCAGCCTTCCATCGCGATTTTTAAATTTTAGTTAAAAAAAAGTATGGAATGGTGCAGGGCACTCTTGATGCTTTTGCAATTTCAGCCACATGTCCTGGAGTTGTGGGAAGGAGCCGAGTGGATGGAAGAAGGGACACTGGCAACGGCTTGGGAACAAACTGGCAACAGGAGGTTCATAGTTCAGCAACGAATGAGGCTTCTATTCCTCCTCTCAGCAATTTGCTCACTTTCCGTTTTAGCACAATATATTTTGCCCTTCCAAACTTGGGTTGCGTATTTTGATCTGCATAACACAGTAAGGTTTAATACTGGCATTTACGCATCTGTCGATGGCACCGAGACTAATTGGAGGCGATGAATTAAAAGTATGGCAACATTTAAATGCCTTCGCATTTTCCCTATAAATTAATGGCACCAATATGCTAAAAACAACCCACGAGACAATGGTGACATTCACATTTAATTCATCTGAGAAACTGGAAACAACAATATCTGATTTATATTTCTGTAATTAAAAACATCTTTTGCAAACTGCTTTAGGGAGGTACAGGCTGATCTGGACCATAAAGTTTATCAGAACTACAGCCAACAAGACTTTCTGCTCCACTGGTAAGTGAACCAAGAGTTAGCACACTCCAAATCTCCTCTCGCGAATAGAGAGTTTCCACTTTTTAAAATTACTAATGTTTGAAGATGTGGGCGCCGCTGGCAAGGCTGATATTTATTGCCCATCCCTACTGATACAACTGAGCGTCTGACTGGGCATTGAGGAGAGGGGCACCAACTGCACCAACACCATGGTTCGAAGACAAAGGCAAAGGCTGGGGACACTACAACAAGTGGCTCACCACTTGAACCATCAAAAAAAAGGTAAGCTGCTTTCTTCAGAAGTTGAGGGTTTGCTCGGGATATGCAAGCAGCCACCAATTTATAGAGAAACGTCCCAACAACAGAGGACTCTCTCTGATTTGTCCAAGGCAATTAAACTCAAATGTCCTCAGTATCTATATGGCAACATAGTTGCGTGATACTTTTGCACTTTCCACCTCAGATAGGTCCCACCCAGTGACGGGCCTCTAACCACCAGTACTCCACCCTAGAATAATAGTTCAAAATGCTTGCTCCAGATACAACTCAAGTTTGGGAGGCAATACTTACACAACTGTACTGGGTATTTTTACAGATCCAAAGGACTTAATAATAAAATTGTGCATTCCTGGCATTACACTTTATTCGCACACACTTTGCAGTGCTCAAGAGCATATTTTTTTAAAGAAAGATGTTACACAACAACATGTATTTATATAGTGCCTTTCGTCCCAAGGCGCTTCACAGGAGTGTTACAAGACAAAACAATTCAATTTGACACCGAGCCGCACAAGAAGAAATTGCGGTAGAGCTTGGTCAAAGAGGTAAGTTTTAAGGAGCGTTGTAAAGGAGGAAAGAGAGGTACGGTAGAGAGGTAGAGAGGTAGAGAGGTTTAGAGAGGGAATTCCAGAGCTTAGGCAGCTGTAGGTACGGCCACCAATGGTTGAGTAGTTATAATCAGGGATGCTCAAGAGGGCAGACATCTCGGGGGGTTGTGCGGCTGAAAGAGATTACAGAGATAGGGAGGGGCGAGACCATGGAGACAAGGATGAAAATTTTAAAATCGAGGCGTTGCTTAACCGGGAGCCAATGTAGGTTACGGAAGCAGTGCTGGTAGTACTTCTCCAGCGTTTTGAGGTGTCTGCTGTATGTGGTCAACGTCTCTGAGCCATACAGCTTGGTGCCGGATTTGAAGTCCTGGTCTTCAAACACTCTCTTCCTCAGGTGACCGAAGGCTCTGTAAGATCCTGCAAATACATTGGCAGGACAGATGCACCAACGTCCGTGTTTTCACTCAGGCCAACATCCCCAGCATCGAAGCACTGACCACGCTTGCTCAGCTCCATTGGGCGGGCCACATCGCCCGCATGCCCGACACGAGACTCCCGAAGCAAGCGCTCTACGCGGAGTTTTGACACGGCAAGCGAGCCCCAGGGGGGCAGAAGAAATACTTCAAGGACACAATCAAAGCCTCCTTGACAAAGTGCAACATTCCCACCGACTTCTGGGAATCCCTGGCCCACAACCACCCAAAGTGGAGGAAGAACATAAGAACATAAGAATTAGGAACAAGAGTAGGCCATCTAGCCCCTCGAGCCTGCTCCGTCACTCAACAAGATCATGGCTGATCTGGCCGTGGACTCAGCTCCACTTACCAACCCACTCCCCATAACCCTTAATTCCCTTATTGGTTAAAAATCTATCTATCTGTGATTTGAATACATTCAATGAGCTAGCCTCAACTGCTTCCCTGGGCAGAGAATTCCACAGATTCACAACCCTCTGGGAGAAGAAATTCCTTCTCAACTCGGTTTTAAATTGGCTCCCTCGTATTTTGAGGCTGTGCCCCCTAGTTCTAGTCTCCCCGACCAGTGGAAACAACCTCTCTGCCTCTATTTTATCTATCCCTTTCATTATTTTAAATGTTTCTATAAGATCACCCCTCATCCTTCTGAACTCCAACGAGTAAAGACCCAGTTTACTCAATCTACCATCATAAGGTAACCCCCTCATCTCCGGAATCAGCCTAGTGAATCGTCTCTGTACCCCCTCCAAGGCTAGTATATCCTTCCTTAAGTAAGGTGACCAAATCTGCACACAGTACTCCAGGTGCGGCCTCACCAATACCCTGTACAGTTGCAGCAGGACCTCCCTGCTTTTGTACTCCATCCCTCTCGCAATGAAGGCCAACATTCCATTCGCCTTCCTGATTACCTGCTGCACCTGCAAACTAACTTTTTGGGATTAAAAGAGTTTCATGCACAAGGACCCCCAGGTCCCTCTGCACCGCAGCATGTTGTAATTTCTCCCCATTCAAATAATATTCGCTTTTACTGTTTTTTTTCCAAGCTGGATGACCTCACATTTTCCGTCTGCCAAACCTTAGCCCATTCGCTTAACCTATCTAAATCTCTTTGCAGCCTCTGTGTCCTCTACACAACCCGCTTTCCCACTAATCTTTGTGTCATCTGCAAATTTTGTTACACTACACTCTGTCCCCTCTTCCAGGTCATTTATGTATATTGTAAACAGTTGTGGTCCCAACAACGATCCCTGTAGCACACCACTAACCACCGATTTCCAACCTGAAAAGGACCCATTTATCCCGACTCTCTGCTTTCTGTTAGCCAGCCAATTCTCTATTCATGCTAATACATTTCCTCTAACTCCGCATACCTTTATCTTCTGCAGTAACCTTTTGTGTGGCACCTTATCGAATGCCTTTTGGAAATCTAAATACACCACGTCCATTGGTACACCTCTATCCACCATGCTCGTTATATCCACAAAGAATTCCAGTAAATTAGTTAAACATAATTTCCCCTTCATCCGGGAGGGCGCCGAGCACCTCGAGTCCCATCGCCGAAAACAAGCAGAAACCAAGAGTAGACAACGGAAGGAGCGTGCGTCAACCCAGGCTCCCTACCCATCATTTCCTTCAACCACTGTTTGTCCCACCTGTGACAGAGACTGTAGGTCCCACACTGAACTCATCAGTCACCTGAGAACTCACTTTGAGTGGAAGTAAGTCATCCTCGACTCCGAGGTGCCGATGATGATGATGATGAATGTAGGTCAGCGAGCAGAGGGGTGATGGGTGATGGGTGAGCGGGACTTGGTGGGAGTTAGGACACGGGCAGCTAGTTTTTTTGGATGAGCTGAAGTTTATGGAGGGTGGAAGATGGGAGGCCAGCCAGGAGTGCGTTGGAATAGTCAAGTCTAGAGGTAACAAAGGCATGGATGAGAGCTTCAGCAGCAGATGAGCTGAGCCAGGGGCAGGCGGGCAATGTTACGGAGGTGAAAATAGGCAGTTTTAGTTCCATTACTAACTTACCCACTCTCAATTAAGCCCCCATCAATGGTCAGCAATAATGTCATATCACTGTTACATCGTCACTTAACTAGAATTAAATGACAGAAAGGTAATCACTGACTAAGCCTTTTTTAAATAACTACTCCAAATCAAAACATCAACAAGCCAGCTTCCTTTGTAAACAATATACTTTAAAGTGATAGTTATTAATCATGATATATTATATATATATCGTGCATTGATCTGCACCAGTCATCGCATTTCATGCTGTCACACACTGTTGTAAATGCAAAATAATCTTAAATGAAAATATAATAATGGCCAGCATGGATTTCAAAAGGGAAAGTCTTGACCAAGCTCATTTTTTGAAGAGGTAACAGAGAGAGCAGACAGTGGTGATGCAGCAGATGTAATTTATTTAGATTTTCAAAAAGCCTTCTATAAGATCATCATCAGTCAGTCATAGGCAGTCCCTCGGAATCGAGGAAGACTTGCTTCCGCTCTTAAAATGAGTTCTCAGGTGGCTGAACAGTCCAATACGAGAACCACAGTCCCTGTCACAGGTGGGACAGAAAGTCGTTGGGGGTAAGGGAGGGTGGGACAGGTTTGCCACACGTTCTTTCTGCTGCCTGCGCTTGTTTTCTGTATGCTCTCGACGATAAGACTCGAGGTGCTCGGCGCCCACCCGGACTCCCAGATGTGAGTGGGGATGTTGCACTTTATCAGGGAGGCTTTGAGGGTGTCCTTGTAACGTTTCCTCTGCCCACCTTTGGCTCGTTTGCTGTGAAGGAGTTCCGAGTAGAGAGTTTGCTTTGGGAGTCACTTGTCTGGCATGTGAACAGTGTGGCCTGCCCAGCGGAGTTGATGAAGTGTGGTCTATAAGATACCCCATAGACTGATAAACAAGGTCAGAGAATGCAGAGTCAGGGGACAAGTAGCAGGATGGATAGCTAGCTGGCTTCAAGACAGAAAGTAGAGAGTTGGAGTAAAGGGTGGCTATTCACAGTGGCAGAAGGTGGGTAGTGGTGTCCACAAGGATCAGTGCTGGGACCACTGCTATTCACAATTTATATTAATGATTTAGACTTTGGAATCAAAAATATTTCTCAATTTGCAGATGACACCAAATTGGGGGATAGTCAATACTGAGGAGGACTGCAACAAATTACAGGAGGACATTAATAAACTTGTAGAATGGGCATATAATTAACAAATGAAATTCAAGACAGATAAATGTGATGTACTTGTATTACATTTTGGAAGGAAGAACAGGGGGGTCACTTATTACTTGGAGAGTGTGAGACTAGGTGGGTAGAAGAACAAAGGGATCTCAGAGTACAAATACACAAATCACTAAACGTTGCGACACAGGTTAGCCATGAAAAAGCAAACCAAGCACTAATGTTTATTTCTAGAAGTATAGAATTGAAAAGTAGGGAAGTTATGCTAAACCTGTATCGATCCTTGGTTAGACCACACGGAGTACTGCGTAGAGTTCTAGTCGCTATATTATAAAAAGGATATAGAGGCACTGGAGAGGGCGCAGAGAAGATTTACAAGGATTTACAAATGCGAGGGTACACACATCAGGAAAGAATGAACAGGCTGGGTCGCTTTTCTCTTGAAGAAAGACTGCTGAGGGGTGACCTAATAGAGGTCTTTAAAATTATGAAAGGTTTTGATAGAGTGGATAAAGAGAGAATGTTTCCACTTGTGGGGAAGAGCATAACTACAGGATAATCAATACGAGATAGTCACCAAGAAATCCAAGAGAGAATTCGGAAGAAACTTTTTTTTTTACATCAACTAGTATTTATAAAGCGCACTGCTGCAAATGAAGGGGATTAATTTTACGCACGTAATTATATTACGTAACCATCCTCCACTCCCTGCACTTTACTGGAGAAATAATCCTTCTTATATCAGGAAAGTACTGCAGTTCCGGCCACAAGTTCTGTTTGCTGGAATACAAAAAGATTCTTCAAATATACTGCGCTGAGTAAATGGAGAGCTTTCTACAAGTCCTGCCCCTCCTCCAACCAATTGCCGAACATAGTTCTGTCAATACTCACTCTGAACACTGAACTTCATCATAAAGCTATTATTTGATACAACACGTGAACTAATCAGCATTGGCTTACTTAAGGTGGAATATTTTTCAAATCACAGAACACTTGTAGGTTCACGTTAAAAGACAATGCCTATTACACTATAATCTTCCAAAATTCCATAGATTCTGGAACGGTTTCCACAGATTTAAAGATAGCTAATGTAACCCTGCTATTTAAGAAAGGAGGGAGAACTACAGACCAGTTATCCTGACATCAGGGGTAGGGAAAATTATTATTTTCTTATTACAGGCTGTAGTAAGGATGTGGTAACAGGACACTTAGAAAATAATGATAGGATTGGGCAGAGTCAACACGGATTTATGAAAGGGAAATCAACTTTGACAAATCTGTTAAGAGTTTTTTGAGGTTGTAACTAGTAGAATAGATATGGGGGGGGCGACTAGTGGATGTGGAATCGATATATGGGTAGAGCTGCGAAACAGCAAAGGGTAGTGGGAGTTGTGTACAGACCACCACACAGTAGTAGGGAGGTTGGGGATGGCATCAAACAGGAAATTAGGGACGCGTGCAATAAGGGTACAACAGTTATCATGGGTGACTTTAATCTACATATTGATTGTGCTAACCAAACTGATAGCAATAATGTGGAGGAGGATTTCCTGGAGTGCATAAGGAATGGTTTTCTAGACCAATATGTCGAGGAACCAACTAGAGAGCAGGCCATCCTAGACTGGGTCTTGTGTAACGAGAGAGGATTAATTAGCAATCTGGTCGTACAGGGGAAGAGTGACCATAATATGATAGAATTCTTCATTAAGATGACACAGTTAATTCAGAGACCAGGATCCTGAAAAAGAAAGGAAACTTTGACGGTATGAGACCTGAATTGGCTAGGATAGACTGGAGAATGATACTTAAAGGGTTGACGGTGGTTAGGCAATGGCAGACATTTAAATATCACATGGATGAACTACAACAATTGCACATCCCTGTCTGGCGCAAGAATAAAACAGGGAAGGTCGCTCAACCGTAGCTAACAAGGGAAATTAGGGAGTGTTAAATCCAAGGAAGGGGCATATAAATTGGCCTGAAAAAGCAGTAAACCTGAGGACTGGGAGAAATTTAGAATTCAGCAGAGGAGGACTAAGGGTTTAATTAAGAGGGGGAAAATAGAGTATGAGTGTAAGCTTGCAGGGAACATAAAAACTGACTTCAAAAGCTTCTATAGATATGTGAAGAGAAAAAGATTAGTGAAAACTAATGTAAGTCACTTGTAGTCAGAATCAGGTGAATTCATAATGGGGAACAAGGAAATGGCAGACCAATTGAACAAATACTTTGGTTCTGTATTCACTAAGGAAGACACGAATAACCTCCCGAAAATACTAGGGAACTGAGGGTCGAGCGAGAAGGGGGAACTGAGGGAAATCCTTATTAGTCAGGAAATGGTGTTAGGGAAATTGAAAGGACTGAAGGCCGATAAATCCCCAGGGCCTAATAGTCTGCATCCCAGAGTACTTAAGGAAGTGGCTCTAGAAATAGTGGATGCATTGGTGGTCATTTTCCAACATTCCATGGAGTCTGGTTCAGTTTCTATGGATTGGAGGGTAGCTAATGTAACCCCACTTTTTTAAAAAGGAGCGAGAGAGAAAACAGTGAATTATAAACAGGTTAGCCTGACATCAGTGGTGGGGAAAATGCTGGAATCAATTATTAAAGATGAAATAGCAGTGCATTTGGAAAGCAGTGACAGGATCGGTCCAAGTCAGCATGGATTTATGAAAGGGAAATCATGCTTGACAAATCTTCTAGAATTTTTTGAGGATGTAACTAGTAGAGTGGACAAGGGAGACCCAGTGGATGTGGTGTACTTGGACTTTGAAAAGGCTTTTGACAAGGTCCCACACAAGAGATTAGTGTGCAAAATTAAGGCACGTGGAATTAGGGGTAATGTATTGATGCGAATAGAGAACTGGTTGGCAGACAGGAAGCAAAGAGTGGGAATAAACGGGTCCTTTTCAGAATGGCAGGCAGTGACTAGTGGGGTGCCACTGGGTTCAGTGCTGGGACCACAGCCATTTTCAATATACATTAATGATTTAGACGAAGGAATTGAATGTAATATCTCTAAGTTTGCAGATGACACTAAGCTGGGTGGCAGTGCGAGCTGCAAGGAAGATGCTAAGAGGTTGCAGGGGGACTTGGACAGGTTAGGTGAATGGGCAAATGCATGGCAGATGCAGTATAATGTGGATAAATGTGAGGTTACCCACTTTGGTGGAAAAAAAGAAAGGCAGATTATCTGAATGGTGACAGATTAGTAAAAGGGGACGTGCAACGAGGCCTGGGTGTCATGGTACATCAGTCACTGAAGGTAGGCATGCAGGTACAGCAGGCAGTAAAGAAAGCAAATGGCATGCTGGCCTTCATAGCGAGGGGATTTGAGTATAGGAGCAGGGAGGTCTTACTGCAGTTGTATAGTCAGTTATAGGCAGTCCCTCTGAATCAAGGAAGACTTGCTTCCACTCCTAAAGTGAGTTCTTTGATGACTGAACAGTCCGATACATGAGCCACAGACCCTGTTACAGGTGGGACAGACATTCGTCAGGGGAGAGGGTCGGTAGGGCTGGTTTGCCCTGCGCTCCTTCCCCTGCCTGCGCTTGACCTCTTCATGCTCTTTGCGTTGAGCCTCGAAGAGCTTGCTATTGAGGGAGTGCAGCAAAGGTTCATCAGACTGATTCACAGGATGGCAGGACTGACATATGAGGAAAGACTGGATCGACTAGGCTTATACTCACTGGAATTTAGAAGACTGAGAAGGGATCTCATAGAAACTTATGACGGGACTGGACAGGTTAGATGCAGGAAAAATGTTCACGATGTTGGGGAAGCCCAGAACCAGGGGGTCACAGTCTAAAGATAAGGGGTAAGCCATTTAGGACCGAGATGAGGAGAAACATTTTCACCCAGAGTTATGAACCTGTGGAATTCTCTGCCACAGAAAGTGTTGAGTCCAGTTCGTTGAAAATATTCAAAAGGGAGTTAGGTATGGCCCTTACAGCTAAGGGGATCAGGGGGGTATGGAGAGAAGGCAAGGTGGGGTACTGAGGTTGCATGATCAGCCATGACCATATTGGATGGCGGTGCAGGCTCGAAGGGCCGAATGGCCTGCTCCTGCAGCTAATTTCTATGTGGTATTTGGATTTTCAGAAGGCATTTGATAAGGTGCCATACAAGAGGATATTGAACAAAATTAGATTGGGATTGGGGGTAATATACTAGCATGGATTGAGGATTGGTTAATGGACAGAAAACAGAGTAGGAAAAAACTGTTCATTTTCAGGTTGGCAACAACAACTTGTATTTATATAGTGCCTTTAACGTAGTGAAACATCCCAAGGCACTTCACAGGAGTATTATGAGATAAAACAATTTGGCACCAAGCCGCATAAGTAGAAATTAGTACAGGTGACCAAAAGCTTGGTCAAAGAGGTAGGTTTTAAGAAGCGTCTTGAAGGATGAAAGAGAGCTGGAGAGGCAGAGGGGTTTAGGCAGGGAGTTCCAGAGCTTGGGGGCCTCGGCACGGCTACCAATGGTTGAGCGATTATAGACACAGAAAATAGGTGCTGGAGTAGGCCATTTGGCCCTTCGAGCCTGCACCACCATGCAATAAGAATGGCTGATCATTCACCTCAGTACCCCTTTTCCTGCTTTCTCAGGTTAACAACTCTCTGAGTGAAGAAGTTTCTCCTTATCTCAGTCCTAAATGGCTTACCCCTCATCCTTAGACTGTGACCCCTGGTTCTGAACTTCCCCAACATCGGAAACATTCTTCCTGCATCTAACCTGTCCAGTCCCGTCAGAATTTTATATGTTTCTATGAGATCCCCTCTCATCCTTCTAAACTCCAGTGAATACAAGCCCAGTCGATCCAGTCTCTCCTCATATGTCAGTCCTGCCATCCCAGGAATCAGTCTGGTGAACCTTTGCTGCACTCCCTCAATAGCAAGAACGTCCTTCCTCAGATTAGGAGACCAAAACTAACACAATATTCCAGGTGAGGCCTCACTAAGGCCCTGTATAACTGCAGTAAGACCTCCCTGCTCCTATATTCAAATCCCCTAGCTATGAAGGCCAATATACCATTTGCCTTCTTCACCGCCTGCTGTACCTGCATGCCAACTTTAAATGACTGATGTACCATGACACCCAGGTCTCGATGCACCTCCCCTTTTCCTAATCTGCCACCATTCAGATAATATTCGGCCTTCGTGTTTTTGAAATGAGGGATGCTCAAGAGGGCAGAATTAGAGGAGTGCAGACATTTCGGGGGTGAAAGACATTACAGAGATAACGGCGAGGCCATGAAAATAAGGATGAGAATTTTGAAATTGAGGTGTTGCTTAACCGGAAGCCAATGTATGTCAGCGAGCACAGGGGTGATGGATGAGCGGGACTTGGTGTGAGTTAAGACATGGGCTGCCGAGTTTTGGATCACTTCTAGTTTATGTCGGGTAGAATGTGAGAGACCAGCGAGAATGCGTTGCAATAGTCAAGTCTAGAGGCAATAAAAGCATGGATGAGGGTTTCAGCAACGGATGAGCTGAGGCAATGGCAGAGACGGGCGATGTTATGGAGGTGGAAGTAGGAGGTTTTAGTTATGCTGCGGATATGTGGTCGAAAGCTTATTTGAGGGTCAAATGTGACACCAAGGTTGCGAACAGCCTGGTTCAGCCTCAGACAGAAGTTGGGAAGAGGGATGGAGTCAGTGACTAGGGAACGGCGTTTGTGGAGGAGACCAAAAACAATGGCAGTCTGTAACTAGTGGGGTGCCATAAGGATCGGTGCTTGGGCCCCAGCTATTCACAATCTATATCAATGATTTGGATGAGGGGACCAAAACCAAGTTTGCTGATGATGCAAAGCTAGGCGGGAATATAAGTTGTAAGGAGGATGCAAAGAGACTTCAAGGGGGTATAGACAGGCTAAGTGAGTGGGAAAGAATATGGCAAGTGGAATATAATGTGGAGAAATGTGAAGTTATCCACTTTGTTAGGAAAGTAGAAATGCAGTGTATTTTTTAAATGGCGAGAGATTAGAAAATGTTGCTGTCCAGAGGGATCTGGGTGTCCTTGTACACAAATCGTTGAAAGTTAAGAGGCAGGTACAGCAAGCAATTTAAAAAGCAAATGGTATGTTGGCCTTTATTACAAGAGGATGTGAGTTTAAAAGACGTCTTATTGCAATTATATAGGGCCCTTGTGAGACCACACCTGGGATATTGCGTACAGTTTTGTTCTCCTTACCTAAGGAAGGATACACTTGCTATTGAGGAAGTGCAACGAAGGTTCACCAGACTGATTCCTGGGATGGGGGGGGGGGGGGGGGATTATCCTAGGAGGAGAGATTGAATAGACTAGGTCTATATTCTCTAGAGTTTAGAAGAATGACAGGTGATCTCATTGAAACATACTAAATTCTTACAGGGCTCGACAGGGTAGATGCAGGGAGAATGTTTTCTCTAGCTGAGGAGTCCAGAACTAGGAGGTCACGGTCTCAGAATAAGGGGACTGAGATGAGGTGAAACTTCTTCACTCAGAGGGTGGTGAATCTCTGGAATTCTCTACCTTAGAGGGCTGTGGGGGGCTCAGTCTTTGAGTATATTCAAGATAGAGATCAATAGATTTTTGGATATTAAGTGGATCAAGGGTTATGGGGAAAGTAGAGTCGAGGTAGAAGATCAGCTGTGATCTCATTGAATGGCTGAGCAGGCTCGAGGAGCCGAATGGCCTACTCCTGCTCCTCATTCTTATATAATCTCCGATGTTAATGTTTTTCTTTTCAGCTTTCTCTTCCCCTCCCTCCTCCATCAGCAGATAGCAAGTCATGCTGGGAGACAGTCCCACTAACCATTGGTACCACATTCAGATGACCAATCACACAAGCATAGGCACTGATGGCAGAAAACTATGAGGTCAAACAAGGCCAGGCCACAGCCTGTCCTCACGCAACATCAATGTAGCAAGAGTCATTGGTTAACAATCAGGAACAGAAAGAACATAGGAACAGGAGTAGGCCATACGGCCCATTAAGCCTATTCAATAAGATCACGGCTGATCTTCAACTTCAACTAGCCGAGGCATAGAACACAAGAGCAGAGAGGTAATGCTAGAACTGTATTAAACATTAGTTAGGCCACAGCTAGGCTACTGCAGAGTTCTGGTCACCATATTACAGGAACGATATGAGTGCACTAGAGAGGGTTCAGAGGATGATACCGGGACTAGAGAATTTTAGCTATGAAGATGGATAGGCTGGGGTTGTTTTCTTTGGAGCAGAGGAGGCTGAGGTGACTTAATTGAGGTGTATAAAATTATATGAGGGGTTTAGATATAATTGATAGGGAGGATCTATTTCCTTTAGCAGAGAAATCAGTAACCAGAGTGCATAGATTTAAAGTAATTGGTAGAAGGATTAAAGGGAAGTTGAGGAGAATTGTTTTCACTCAGAGAGTGGTGGTAGTCTGGAACTCTCAGCCTGAAAGTGTGGTAGATAGAAACCCTCACTGCATTTAAAAAGTACTTGGATATCATAGAAATGTACAGCACGGAAGGAGGCCATAAACTACAGAGCTGGGAAGTTGGATTCGACTGGATAGCTCTTTGTCGGCCGACATGGTCATGATGAATCAAAGTACGTCCTTCCATGCTGTAAATTTCTATGATTCTATAACTCCACTTTCCCACCCGATCCCCATATCCCTTGATTCCTCTAGAGTCCAAAAATCTAGCGATCTGAGCCTTGAATATACTCCATGACAGTGCATCCACATCCCTCTGGGGTAGAGAATTCCACAGATTCACAACCCTCTGAGTGAAGAAATGTCTCCTCATCTCAGTCCCAAATGGCCAACCACTTATCCCTGAGACTATGCCCCCACTAGTTCTATACTCTCCAGCCAAGGGAAAACAGCTCCTCAGCATCTACTGTGTCAATCCCCCTCAGAATCTTGTATGTTTCAATCAAGGTCTCTCAGAATCTTTTATGTTTCAACAGAAGATTTTTGTTACTCCATACCCTACGGTTGAAGGTGGGAGCACCTTCACCATACGGACTGCAGCGGTTCAAGAAGGCATCTCAGAAACCACCTTCTCAAGGGCAATTAGGGATGGGCAATAAATGCCAGCTTTTCAATGACGCCCACATCCCGTCAATGCATAAATCATCAGCTGTAGCTTCTATTAGGTGGCACAAATTGAGGCAAATCAATTCACACAAAAGTGGCCCGATTTATTTTTCACTGAGGTGTCCCAATTCAGCGGCTTTTGCATTAACTAAGAAATGTTTTAGCTATTTTGTACTAATCCGACAACATGCTCACAAGATTGCCCCACCCCCAGACTGAAGTCACCAGCTGCAGAATGACTGCATCTCAGTATAGCAGTCTGTATCACGGACCATGCAGCAGTCTGTATCACGGACCATGCAGCAGTGTTCTGCCATAGCAAATCCCTACAGAATGAACATGCGAAAAACATCGACAGGAAAAGACCTACTGGTCCAGCCAGCCTGTCCCGTATAATTGTGACACTTCCCACCACACCTGGGAGTCATGTAATCTCCTGGGAGAGGTTAATTAGGGGAAATTCTCACTCTGCGTCCCCACCCCAACGCTTGGGCAACTAATTAGACCAGAACACCACTCTGGCCAAGGTGATTGCCGCCCCCCCCCACCCACCCACCCAGCCAGAAGACATCATGCTGTCCCAATCTTTTTGTAATTAGTGCACTCTCGCCTGTGAGTCAGAAGGTTGTGGGTTCAAGTCCCATTCCAGGGACTTGACCACATAAATCTAGGCTGACACTCAAGTGCAGTGCTGAGGGTGTGCTGCACTGTCAGAGGTGCTGTCTTTCGGATGAAACGTTAAACCAAGGCCTTGTCTTCCCTCTCAGGTAGACGTACAAGATATCCCATGGCACTATTTCGAAGAAGAGCAGGAAAGTTGTCCCCGGTGTCCTGACCAATATTTATCCCTCAATCAACATAACAGATTATCTGGTCATTATCACACTGCTGTATGTGGAAGCTTGCTGTACGCAAATTGGCTGCCGCTTTTCCCATATTACAATAGTGACTGCACTCCAAAAGGACTTCATTGGCTGTAAAGCGCTTTTGAGACATCCGGTGGTCATGAAAGGTGCTAAATAAATGCAAGTCTTTCTTTCTTCAAAAAAAATCGGCTTGTAAAATAAGCCAACATGATATAAACAAGGTACACAACAGAGTGTGTGGTTTATGGAAAGCAGCATAACTCACGAGCTCAGAAAACTGAGTTACTAAGGTGTAACCACCTGAGAAGTTATGGTTTCCGAAATAGATTGCGGCTTTGCTTGAGATAAGAATCTATTAATAACACTGCACCACAATTCAGTCAATGGCTCTTCATTCAAAGACAATTAATTCAATTTAGCTGAATTCAGTTTTTAGCTGTTTTGCAGCATTATTTACATAGCTTCATTCAATTTATTGGACAACTGACATTTTCATTTTGTGCAAAGATTTAACAACTTGCCAAAAAGTAGTCTGTGTCGCAGATTTAGTTGCTGCTAAAACGCTATTTAAACAGATTTGTAAAAAAAAAAATTACACAAGATGCTGGTAAACAAAAAAAATATATATTAATTGCTGGAAACATCCTGTATGCAATGGAATAGAGCCGCTTTTATATTCTACGAGACCTGTGCTACTGCTGTTAGCTCCATCGTAGCTAGTGGCAACTTCAAAGTAAATTTTACAGGCTCAATGAGACTTGCTATCCAGAAGATCCCAAGAGAGAAAAGAATGGGCCTTCCCAGCTGCCGGCCGTAGCAAATCTGATAAGTTTACTGTCGCGTTTTACTGCTGGATGCACGCGACACATGCGTTGGGAGCCAGCAGCCGGCTCACACAATATTGAGACAGCTGAATATAAAAAGACTTGGATTTATATAGCACCTTTCATGACCTCAGGACATCCTAAAGCACTTTACCAATGAATTACTTTTGAAGTATAGTCACTGTTGTAATGGAGGAAGTCAATATGCGCACAGCAAGCTCCCACAAACAGCAAATGACCAGATAATCTGATTTAATGTTGAAGGATAAGGGATAAATGATAAATGTTGGACTGGACACCGGGAAGAACTTCACTGCTCTTCTTCGAGATAGTGGCTGTGGGATCTTTCACATCCAGCTAAGAGAGCAGACGAGGCCTCGGTTTAACATCTCTCTAGCTCTTCTTTGAAATGGTGTTATGGGATCTGATATGCCCAGCTGAGGGGGCAGATATCTGAGCTCATCCAAAGTACGGCACCTCCGACAGTGCTGCAGTCCCTCAGCACTGGAGTGCAAGCCTAGATTTTGGTGCTCAAGTCTCTGGAGTGGGTCTTGAACCCACAACCCTCTGACTCAGAGGCGAGAGTGCTGGGTTAATATTCAGGGCAGAAACCTTCCGCAAGGCTATGGCTGTACTGGCCAAATCTAGGGAGCAAGAGGAGAAAAATACAACAAGCAAGGTCAAGATTACAAATTCACTAACCCCTTTCACAAGCAGGCAGCTAATTGGTTCATTAAACCGTAAATAAATCGCAAATTGCAGGAAGCAGAGGGAATGGGCTATATACTGAATAAAAACTACCTCTATTTAAATACCAAAGCTGGATGGAATTTTACTGTGATAAAAGCTGCAAATGCAGGAAGTCTGAAATAAAAACACAATTTGCTGGAAATACGCAACAGATTCGGACCACCATCAGCCCATGGACTTTCAGCTTTATCAAAATGTTGTTTTTCTTTTCAAATACTAATCTTATTTTGAGGGCGTGTCAGTAACACCTTATCTTGACCCACTTGGATCCAATTTACATAGCAGTATTTTAAATGATGCAAGATGACCTTGGATTGCTTGATGTTCCAGTACAGTCCCAAAACTGGCATCTAACCGATAATGTGGAAAACTGCCCGGGTATGTCCCGTCCAGAAAAGGCAGGCCAAATCCACTCGGCCAATTTCTGCCCCATCAGCCTACTCTCAAAATCATCAAAGTAATGGAAGGTGCCGACAGTGCTGTCAAGCTGTACTTACTCACCAATAACCTGCTCACCAGCACTCAGTTTAGGTTCCGCCACAACCTGTCGGCTCCAGACCTCATTACATCCTTGGTCCAAGAGCTGAATTCCAGAGGTGAGGAGAGAGTGACTGCCCTCGACATCAAGACGGCATTTGACCGAGTGCAGTATCAAGGAGCCCGAGCAAAACTGAAGTCAATGGGAATCGGGGGGAAACTCTCCACTGGCTGGAGTCATACCCAGCACAAAGGAAGGTGGTTGTGGTTGTTGGAGGTCAATCATTCCAGCCCCAGGACATCTCTGCAAGAGTTCCTCAGGGCAGTGTCTTCGGCCCAACTGTCTTCAACTGCTTCATCAATGACCTTCCCTTCATCATAAAGGTCAGAAATGGAGCTATTCTGATGACTGCACAGTATTCAACTCTATTCGCAGTTCCTCAAATAATGAACTAGTCCCTGGCCGCATGCAGCAAGACAATGAGAGTCCAACCACCTCTCCATGACATTCAATGGCACCGTCATCATCGACATTCTGGGGGGGTGGATCACACTGACCAGAAACTCAACTGGACCAGCTTCTTAAATGCCATAGCTACTAGATCAGATCAGAGGCTGGGTATTCTGGGGTGAGTGACTCACCTCCTGACTCCCAAAAGTATCTCCACCACCTACAAGCAACAAGTCAGGAGTACGATGGAATACGCTCCACTTGCCTGATGGGTCCAGCTGCAACAAGAAACTCAACACCATCAAGGACAAAGCAGTCCACTTGATTGGCAGCCCAACCACCAGCTCAAACATCCACTCCCTCCACTGTGGCTGCAGTGTGTACTATCCACAGGATGCACTGCAGCAACTCACCAAGGTTTCTTCGATAGCACCTTCCAAACCTGCAATCTCCACCACCTAGAAGGACAAGGGCAGCAAGTGGATGGGAACACCACCACCTCCACGTTCCCCTCCAAGTCGCTCACCTTTCTGACTTGAACAGGACTACTTCGTCGCTGGGTCAAAATGCTGTAACTCCCTACCTCAAGAGGATTGTTGCAGTACTTTCACCACACAGACTTCAGCGGTTCAAGAAGGCTCACCACCACTTTCTCAAGGTCAACTGGGTGGCCTTGCCGGTAACACCAACACCCAGAGAATGATTTTTTTTCTTAAACTTGAACAAAACTTATCAACTCGTAAGTGAATATCCCTTCTGCCGTAATGTTTTCAGTTGATATCCAAATCATTCAGTTAATAGGTACAGATAACAAATGTAATTTTATGAATTAATAGTGAGTTAATGGTACTAAACAGACAAGAATACAAGGTAAATCAGTGTTAAGAAAAGGTCATCCATTACCTGTCCCATCTGGGTATCCAATTGTATTTTGAACAACCCAATGTTTTAGCCTGGTGCATTATCCTCCTTGATAGCTGTGGCTCAGTGGATAGCACTCTCACCTCCAAGTCAGAAGGTTGTGGGTTCAAGTCCCACTCCAGGGACTTGAGCACAAAAGAAAATCTAGACTGACACTCTAGTGCAGTGCTGAGGGAGTGCTGCACTGTCAGAGGTGCCCGTCGTTCAGATGAGACATTAAACCGAGGCCCGCCTGTTCTCTCAGGTGGACGTAAAAGATCCCATGGCACTATTTCAAAGAAGAGCAGGAGAGTTATCCCCGGTGTCCTGGCCAATATTTATACCTCAACCAACATAACAAAACAGATGACCTGATCATTATCACATTGCTGTTTGTGGGAGCTTGCTGTTTGCTAATTAGATGCCACATTTCCCACATTACAACAGTGACTCCACTTCAAAAGTACTTCATTGGTTGTAAAACACTTTTGAGACACCCAGTAGTCGTGAAAGGCACTATATAAAGGCAAGTCTTTCTTTCTCTCTCAAGTTGCTTGACTCTGCACTTGAAGTGCTGTAATCTACAAGGCTACAGACCAAGACCAAGAGCTAGAAAGTCGGATTAGGCTGGATATCTCTTTCGACCGACATAGACACAATGGACCGAATGGCCTCCTTCTGTGCCATTAATTTCTAAGATTCTATGAACCAAGCTACGTTTGACCCCATAGTCTATACTCTATCCATTACCAGAGTTGCCAACTTCCATTTATGCCCACCTCCACCTCACTTTATTTCCACCAAAACCTATACTTGTCCCTTCGTTACCTACTGGCTGAACTTTTCTATCTTAAAAGCAATTTATAAATGTATGATTGTGTTGTCCTATATTTTTGGCATACTCTGAATTAATCTGGGTTTAATTTATCAATATCATTTTATATAGTTTGTATATTGTTAAGATCAATCTCCAGAATATCCAACTGCCAAAACTCTACTTTCAAAATTTGCTTTGGAGCAATTGTAATAAATATTGTGGCACAAATGACTATATTGTGGCAACATTTTTCCCCCAAATATGGTGTTAATTTAATATGTTTTATCTAAACATAAAATTTACCACCAGCTTCGTCATTGTGCATACCTGGCAGAATGGTACTGTGTAGAGGTAATTTTAATAGCTTCATGGCTTCCATCACTGAAAGTGCCAAAAGAAAGAAAAGACTTGGATTTATGTAGCACCTTTCACAACCACGGAACGTCTCAAAGCGCTTTACAGCCAATAACATACTTTGAGTGTAGTCACTGTTGTAACATGGGAATCAACCAGATAATCTGTTTTAGTGATGTTGGTTGAGGGATAAATATTGGCCAGGACACCAGGGAGAACTCCCCTGCTCTTCTTTGAAATAGTGCCATGGGATCTTTTACATCTAGTTGAGAGAGCAGACATCGCCTTGGTAATGTGTCTTACCCGAAAGACAGTGCTCATCAGTACTGGCACTGGAGTCTCAGCCTAGATTTTTGCACTCAAGTCTCCGGAGTTAGGCAAGGGTGAGGATCATGGAAACATAGAAAATAGGTGCAGGAGTAGGCCATTCGGCCCTTCGAGCCTGCACCACCATTCAATGAGTTCATGGCTGAACATGCAACTTCAGTACGCCATTCCTGCTTTCTCGCCATACCCCTTGATTCCCCCTAGTAGTAAAGACTATATCTAACTCCTTTTTGAATATAATTAGTGAATTGGCCTCAACAACTTTCTATGGTCGAGAATTCCACAGGTTCACCATTCTCTGGGTGAAGAAGTTTCTCCTCATCTCGGTCCTAAATGGCTTAACCCCTTATCCTTAGACTGTGACCCCTGGTTCTAGACTTCCCCAACATTGGGAACATTCTTCCTGCATCTAACCTGTCTAAACCAGTCATGGAACCACCCTAGATACACAGCATCTTGACTTAGACATACAACACCATCTTTCATTACTGGGTCAAAATGTTGGAATCTCCACCTAATACCATCACCACAAGGACTGTCGCGGTTCAAGAAGACCACCTTCACCAACTTCGCAGGGAACTAGGTACGGGCAATAAAAGTAGCCCAGGCAGTGTCATCCTTATCCCAAAAACAAATATTGAAAAAAAACTAGGAGGCTGCAAATTCAAAAAAGGCCACCACAATAGTGAGGTTTTAAAGAAACAAAGGAAGTAGTTTTATGCAACAAAAACAGAAGATTCTGGAAAGACTCAGCAGGTCAGGCAGGATCTGCGGAAAGAGAAACAGATAACGGCCTTGACATTACGGTGTCTTCGAGGGCGTACGCTTAGCGCACACTGGAATAATACTTCCGAAAGGCCCCGCAACTTCCGGGTTTCTGCGCGAAAACCGGCCTCGACAGATCTACCGAAACGAAAGTAAAACCCGTTTCACTGGGGCAGAATTGGGCTATTTAGCCAACAACTGCCCACAAAACACTTGTAAAAGCAGGCATAGGGCCTGCTTTCATAGAAACATAGAATATAGGTGCAGGAGCAGGCCATTCTACCCTTCGAGCCTGCACCACCAGTCAATATGGTCATGGCTGATCACGTAACCTCAGTACCCCATTCCTGCTTTCGCTCCATACCCCCTGATCCCTTTAGCTGTAAGGGCCACATCTAACTCCCTTTTGAATATGTCCAATGAACTGGATTCAACAACTTTCTGTGGCAGAGAATCCCACAGGTTCACAACTCTCTGGTTTCTCATCAACGCAAGAGTTATTATAAATCTTAAATTAAACATGTCAAACTAAAAAATGATGCACAAACACGTAAAATTAGTTTATGAAAATATTGGCCTGAATTTAAATATTTAAAATTATTTTTTAAAAAAATGTTTGTTTTTTTTAAATTGTTTTTGGTGTAATGAAGGTGGTGGTGACTGGGTGGGGAGGGGGGGGGGGAGACTTTTAATTACATTTGAAAATCAGAATATTTATATTTATTAGAATTTTGTAAATTGTTGAATTATTTGGGGATTCCATAGCAGGTCAATAGGAAGTGACTGCAACAGAATCCTACTTTGTGGTTTTGAGGAACTGGCCCATGTGATCCCAGGGACGCTTCGGAACTCTGTGTTTCCGAACTCGCCGCAGTCTGGGAGTCTGGAGGCAAGTTCAGAAATGTTTGCTGGGTGGGAGGCGTATTCCGGAAGTACGTCCACCGACCGCAATGTCAGGAGCCAAAGTTTCAGGTCGATGACCTTTCGTCAGACCTGTTGAGTATTTCCTGTATGGATCTGAGGCATGGACGATGTATTAAAGGCACCTCAAGTCTCTGGAGATAGATCACCAACGATGTCTCCGCAAGATCCTGCAAATCCCCTGGGACGACAGGCACACCAACATCATGTCCTCGACCAGGCTAACATCCCCAGTATTGAAGCACTGACCACACTCGATCAGCTTCGCTGGGCAGGCCACATAGTACTCATGCCAGATATGAGACTCCCTAAGCAAATGCTTGATGCGGAGTTCCTTCATGGTAAGCGAGCCAAAGGAGGACAGGGTAAACGTTATAAGGTCACCCTGAAAGCTTCGCTGGTAAAGCGCGACATCACCACTGACAACTGGGAGATCCTGGCCGCAGACCGCCCGAGGTGGAGAAAATCCATCCGAGAGGGCGCTGAACTCTTCGAGTCTCAACGCAAAGAGCATGAAGAGGCCAAGCACGGGCAGCGGAAGGAGCGCGCGGCAAACCAGCCCCACCAACCCCTTCCCTCAACGAATGTCTGTCCCATGTTTCCTACATTACAACCGTCACTACGCTCCAAAAGTATTTCATTGGCTGTTGAGCGCTTAGAGATGTCCGGTGGTCGTGAAAGGCGCTATATAAATGCAAGTCTTTCTTTTAATTCACAGAAGTCATTCAAAGGACACATGATAATTCACGGAAGCCATTCAAAGGACACATAAAATGCAACCAGTGTCCAAGGGCAAACCCGCAATAACATTTCCATGTGGGACATTAGATCCTGGCACATTTTTTATTTATGTTTTAGAGAAAAACAATGAAAAGAAAAGCTCTGCGAACATAACACAACAATTTCTTTCAATTTAAGAAAAACTTATAAAGCCAGGAGGGGGTGCAGGACTGACATATGCTCAGTGACATACATTTTTTTTTAAGAAATAAATTCTTAATAGTTAAACATTTTGGGGGGGGGAGTTTCTTGTTTTAATTTAGTGAAAGGGGGGTTTGAAGGATGACGAGTGCGAAGCTGAAGGGCTGCCTGGAGTTAGGCCTTCAGCCGGCTGCTCACACCCCGGCGCTTTCTCCATTTACAGACACTGCTAGCGGATCATGGCTCTTTCGGATATTCCAATAAAACTTACAGAACTCGGCGACGTAATAGGACACGGCGTAGTTCTCCTCGCACCAGTCCAGAGTGGAGGTGGGCTCCCCCCAGAAGCCAGGCCTGTCATGGACGGGCGCCATGTTTGGAGTCTGAGGCGGGCGGGCGGGAGGGAGGGAGAGTGAGGGAGGGCTGGGGGAGGTGGGGCCTGTCACCATAGCAACCCGCCGCGGCCCCACCCCCTCAGTGCTCATCACAGACCTGCCCCAGCCTTCACTCACACTCACACCCTGAAAATAGCCTTTGCTATATTTATTAAACAGAATACACTTTAAAACTTTTCTTGCAAAGAGCATACTCTCATACTTTTTTTTTAAAAGAGAATACTCTTTAATAGCTTTTTTTAATAAAGATAAATATTCTTTAATGCTTTTTTAAAAAAGAAAATACTCTAATACCTTTTTTTTTAAAAATTTTTAATACAATACACTTTAAAACTTTTCTTGCAAAGAGAATACTCATACTTTTTTTAAAAGAGAACACATTAATATTTTTTAAACAGAATACACCTTAATACTTTTTTTTAAGCAGAATACACTTTAATATTCCCACATTACAACAGTGACTACACTCCAAACGTACTTCATTGGCTGTAAAGCATTTTGAGACGTCCGGTGGTTGTGAAAGACACTATATAAATCCAAGTCTTTCTTTCTTTTAATAACTTTTTTTAAAGAGAATATTCTTTAATACTTTTTTGAAAAGAATACTTTTTTTTTAACAGAATACTTTAATACTTTTCATACAAGGAAAATACTCAGGTAAGGATTAAAGGTGCCTTGGGCCCCGAGCAGTACCCCGGCCATGGGACCCCTTCCCATTCACATACTGCAGTAAATGACATCATCATCATCATAGGCAGTCCCTCGGAATCGAGGAGGACTTGCTTCCACTCCCTAAGTGAGTTCTTTGATGGCTGAACAGTCCGATACGAGAGCCACAGACCTTGTTACACGTGGGACAGACATTCGTCGGGGGAAGGGGTCGGTAGGGCTGGCTTGCCGCGCGTTCCTTCTGCTGCCTGCGCCTGGCCTCTTCATGCTCCTTGCGTCGAGACTCAAAGAGCTCAACGCCCTCCCGGATGGACTTTCTCTGCCTCGAGCGGTCTGCGGCCAGGGTCTCCCAGGTGTCAGTGGTGATGTTGCACTTTACCAGGGAGGCTTTGAGGGTGTCCTTATAACATAGAAACATGAAAAATAGGTGCAGGAGTAGGCCATTCAGCCCTTCGAGCCTGCACCGCCATTCAATAAGATCATGGCTGTTCAATCCCTCAGTAACCCTTTCCTGCTTTCTCTCCATAACCCTTGATCCCCTTCTAGTACCACCAAGCTAGTAAACTGGATGAATTCACTTTCAATCATAGGTTCCAGATCTTTGGGATAGGAGTGGGCAAGATTTGCTGTGGCTTGCTTGATCTCATGAGTCGAGAGAACGGCTAGCTTGGACAGGAATCCAAACTTACAGTTAGTTTCCTGATATGCTTCAAGGCGGTGTTTCAAGGTACTGATTAGTTGATCCATGATGACAAGGAACACTTCAGATTTGAATTTCTCCTTGAGTGACAGGAAAATGTTTTTAGCATCTCCATCGTCATAGCGGCGGTTGCGTACCCAGACACGCCTCTAATCTGAATTGTACTCATTGTGATCACATAGTTTAACCCTTAGGTCTTCGAAGTCCTTAAACTCTGTCCACTGGGTCTTGGCAAAATCGACAAGGGACTCGAGTAAGGATACTATGACATTCAGATTCAAGCCAGTCTCTTGAAGCGAGAGATTGGTCAGGTGGAAGTGCTTCAAGACTGTGTTCCAAATAACTATCAGAATAGCTGAATCCAGTTCACCCAGTTTGTCAAGGAGCAACTGAGCTTTATTTCGGCATTCAACGTTTAGTTCCATGTCAGTTGCCAGGGATTCCAAAACTTTGCATATGGGAGTGTAACCTTTGAGCAGAGCTGACACTGCTTCATACCATGTTGACATCGAGTAGCAGAAAGCTGTTTGATGACAGACAGCCCAAAAGGCTTTAGTTTTTAATAAAGCAGTCACCGGCAATAGGTCGATGCAGAGAGAAAATTGTATAACTTTTGTACAATATCAAAAAATCTGAGGATCACTGGGCTGCATTCGGTACTGTTTTTCCCCACAAGGTTGAGTAAGTGCACTGCGCATAAGAAACATAGAAACATAGAAACGTAGAAAATAGGTGCAGGAGTAGACCATTCGGCTCTTCGAGCCTGCACCGCCATTCAATAAGATCATGGCCGATCATTCCCTCAGTACCCCTTTCCTACTTTCTCTCCATACCCCTTGATCCCCTTAGCCGTAAGGGCCATATCTAACTCACTCTTGAATATATCCAATGAACTGGCATCAACAACTCTCTGCGTCAGGGAATTCCACAGGTTAACAACTCTCTGAGTGAAGAAGTTGCTCCTCATCTCAGTCCTAAATGGCCTACCCCTTATCCTAAGAGTATGTCCCCTGGTTCTGGACTTCCCCAACATCGGGAACATTCGTCCCGCATCTAACCTGTCCAGTCCCGTCAGAATCTTATAAGTTTCTATGAGATCCCCTCTCATTCTTCTAAACTCCAATGTATAAAGGCCCAGTTGATCCAGTCTTTCCTCATATGTCAGTCCTGCCATCCCGGAATCAGTCTGTTGAACCTTCGTTGCACTCCCTCAATAGCAAGAACGTCCTTCCTCAGATTAGGAGACCAAAACTGAACACAATATTCCAGGTGAGACCTCACCAAGGCCCTGTACAACTGCAGTAAGACCTCCCTGCTCCTATACTCAAATCACCTAGCTATGAAGTCCAACATACCATTTGCCTTCTTCACCGCCTGCTGTACCTGTATGCCAACTTTCAATGACCGATGAACCATGACACCCAGGTCTCGTTGCACCTCCCCTTTTCCTAATCTGCCGCCATTCAGATAATAATCTGTCTTTGCGTTTTTGCCCCCAAAGTGGATAACCTCACATTTATCCACATTATACTGCATCTGCCATGCAATTGTCCACTCGCCTAACCTGTCCAAGTCACCCTGCAGCCTCTTAGTGTCCCCCTCACAGCTCACACCGCAATCCAGTTTAGTGTCATCTGCAAACTTGGAGATATTACACTCAATTCCTTCATCTAAATCATTGATGTATATTATAAAGAGCTGGGGTCCCAGCACTGAGGCCTGCGGCATTCCACTAGTCACTGCCTGCCATTCTGAAAAGGACCCGTTTATCCCGACTCTCTGCTTCCTGTCTGCTAACCAGTTCTCTATCCACATCAGTACATTACCCCCAATACCATGTGCTTTGATTTTGACACCAATCACTTGTGTGGGACCTTGTCAAACGCCTTTTGAAAGTCCAAATACACCACATCCACTGGTTCTCCCTTGTCCACTCTACTAGTTACATCCTCAAAAAATTCCAGAAGATTTGTCAAGCATGATTTCCCTTTCATAAATCCATGCTGACTTGGACGATCCTGTCACTGTTTCCAAATGCGCTGCTATTTCATCCTTAATAATTGATTCCAACATTTTCTCCGCCACCGATGTCAGGCTATAATTCTCTGTTTTCTCTCTCCCTCCCTTTTTAAAAAGTGGTGTTACATTAGCTACCCTCCAGTCCATAGGAACTGATCCAGAGTTGATAGACTGTTGGAAAATGATCACCAATGCATCCACTATTTCTAGGGCCACTTCCTTAAGTACTCTGGCACGGTATAAACGTTGCATATGGGCATTGCTCTTTGATGATAGTTTGGACACCAATGTATTTCCCACTGATATTTGAAGCATTATCATAAAATTGTCCACGACAATTTTGTATGTCAATCCCGTTCTCATCCAGAAAGACCAGTATTATTTCTGCTATTTCTTGACCAGTATGACAGATTATCGGCAAGATCTTTAGGAACCTTTCCTTAGGACCAGTCGGTAGAACAAAGCAGACGACAAATGTCAGCTGATCTGAGTGTGTGACATCTGGCATTGTATCATAGAAAATAGGTGCAGGAGTAGGCCATTCGGCCCTTCGAGCCTGCACCGCCATTCAATGATTTCATGGCTGAACATGCAACTTCAGTACCCCATTCCTGCTTTCTCGCCATAACCCTTGATTCCCCTAGTAGTAAGGACTACATCTAACTCCTTTTTGAATATGTTTAGTAACAGATACAACTTCGCTGATTTCAATTCCTGGACAATCGTCTCAAGTACTTAGCCACCCATCAGGCTAATCAGTTTTTCACAAGTGGTAGAAGACAAGTATGAAGTATGCCCCTTGCCTCTGTTGGCAAACCGCTTGATGTGTTCAGCAGGAAATGTGTCATAGTTTGGAAGAACCTCCAACACACCCAGATAATTACCATTACTTGGAGACCCAACGATCTCGTCTTTGCCTCGCAATGAAAGACCTCGTTCACAGAGAAACATTATCACACGGACAGCCCGCTCTAGCACCTTGAGCCAGTACTGCCGTTCATTTTCAAACTGGAAGACAATATGACCATCCACACAACCAGTGCCTGCTTGTCTAGTGCACATTACTACTATGGCTTCTCTATGCTGGTGGCTGCTTTTGTGAGATGAAATCCTCTCATCTCCATGCTTCCAGTCGTTAAACCCATGAGTAAAGTTGCTACTTGTTTGTGCTGTGACCTTTCAAGCAAGCAGTGTTACTGTACCATTTGAAGGTGAATAACAGAGCATCATACGCTCCACACGTTCCCCTGTCAGTGGGTGCACACATGTGAAGAAGGACTTTGAGCCGTATCAGCGACATCCTTCCTTGGCATGAATCACGCCGGAGTTTTGGAAGTCTTTATCACAGTTTCAGCAGTCCTCACTATCTTTTGCAATCCAATGGCTTTGCATGTCTTCTGAGATATTGTCTCACCACAGCCCAATGTCACTCGTAAGTTGCGCCTTTTTCAGCTCAGTATGCGCCAGTTGGTTTTCATCTTCTTCAACCTTTTGGATTTGGAGCTCCAACTCGGCCAACTCCGGGTCTGGTGCCACTTGTGGTTCTGTTGTTGAAGTTGATTGAACAGCGTCATCTTGGCCTTCATCTTCATGATCTTGAGTTTTCAGTTGAAAACAATTATCTAGTTTAAGCAGTTTAGCTACTTCTCGTCTCTTCTGCTCCTCACGTAGCTGGTGCTTTTTCCTTTTTTTTCACCCCCGATTTGTGTGTAGAATGCATCTCTAGAAAAAGGGCGTCTAGAGTCTGTTCACATCAGGTCGGCACTGCGATATGTGTGCGTACTAGGTCGGTGCAGCAGAGCTGGTCTCCAGTCGTCCTGGTTAACCCTTGCAAACCACTGGGCAAAGGCCTAGCTCTGTCGAGCCCGTGTGGTGGCTGGTGTGCAACGGTCACCACACGTTAAAAAAATCCACGCACAGGCATCTTCCACCCCCTCAATTGGAGTTCCGGACTGGAGCATCGGGTCCTCCATTGACACATCTGTGAACTCATGTCATCCTCGTTCGAGGGACCGCCTATGATGACATCAAGTCGAGAATAACATGCGCTTGAGCCTTCGCGGCTCTGTTCCGTTCTTGCTACGCCACTTCACCATCTTTGTCATAGGCAGTCCCTCGAAACGAGGATGAGTTCACAGGTGTTTCAATGAAGGACCTAATATTCTAGGTCCTGAACTACATCCTGAAGGGTGGAAGATGCTCGTGCGTGGATTTTTTTAATGTGTGGTGGCCGTTGCACACCAGCCACCACACGGTCTTGACAGAGCTGGGTCTTGGTCCAGTGGCAAGGGTTAACCAAGACGACTGGAGACCTGCTCTGCTGCACGGACCTAGTGCGCACACATATCGCAGTGTGGGCTGGCACGTGCTGCCCCGAACTCACGCCGCCACTGGGTTCCATCACATCCCTCCACAGTCTCTCGTCGCTCCTGCTGTACCTGCCCACCCTCCAATCACCAACCTGGACCTTGATGACGTCACTCTTCGCTGCCGTCGCCCTCCTGCACCAGCTCGCTCTGCTCCCTGGAGTGGCTGCTCCCGGGTGCTGAACCTCCGCTCCTTTTATGGCCCCGACCTGCCGCTGGTGTTCTCACGCAGGTCGGGGCCTCCACATATTGACAACAGTATGTTAATACTGTTTATCCTTACCCTTAATCCCATCCTGTAGGCTTGGGCCCTGGGCAACTGCCCCATCTGCCCACCCGCCCCCCCCCCCCACCCCCACCGCCCCTTAATCCGTCCGTGAGAATACTCTAACATATTTATTAAACAGAATACAATTTAATGCTTTTCTTACAAAGAGAATACTTCCATACATTTATTTTTAGAAAAGAAAATACTCTTTAATACTAGTGATGCAGATTGAGAAATAACTAGTGAGCCAGGATACCCGGGAGAACTTCTCTGCTCTTCTTCGAAATAGTGCCATAAGAAAGAGAGAGGAAGAAAGAGAGAAAATTAAGAACAGAATTTCCATTTCAAATTTGACATTTTTTAAAAATCTCCCCAGAAAAATTCAAATAAAACCTGAAGAGATGAGACTCTGCACTTGTAATACTTAATATTCAAAGCCAGAGAGTTGATTAGGTGTAATTAACCACTATTGTGTCATTCAAAGAGTGCTTATGCTACTAATTGGGATGGCTCCAGTTGGGGTGGTGTGCCGATGTTTTTAGTATAAGGGGTGTGAGGCGGACTGGTTGGGCTGGGTGCTTTTTACCTTTCCGTTATTGTGCATGGGTTTGTATGTAACCTTTAGGGCTGCTGATGAAGTGCGGTGCAGCTCTTTGTCGGCCGGCGCGGACACGATGGGCCAAAATGGCCTCCTTCTGCGCTGTAAATTTCTATGTTTGTATGTTTAATTCCTAGCCCTAAATATCTGCAGTTGGTTTATTTCGTATCTAGCGTAAGAGTAAACATTTCTACACTTCCTTCTGTGACACATTTAGTGGTGCAGTGCTAAAGGTACTAGAGTAGGAACCCAAAGTGTTGGTAAATTTAAATCTCATAATGGTAAATTGGCTTCAATGCTTCGTAAATGGTTTGTATTGCTATAGCGCCTTTCACGACATCGCAAATCGCTTTGCAGTTAATTAAGTACAGGTACTTTTGGAATGTAGTCACTGTTATAATGCAGAAAATGCGGCTATGTTGTCCAACAAGTTGCGAATTAATGTCCAGCCAAACCCACCACTGGCTAGGCACTGACAGTGCTTGTCAGCGTCAGGCCAGCCCTTAATTTTCATGCCTTCCAAGCTCTCATTAAAAATAGACATGCAGGTGTATAAATCAGGTGATGTTTTGTTCACAACAGGAATCCAGTTCACCACATTCCCCATGGACAACCAGCAGCAGCATGAGAGAAGTGTACATTTCTTCCAGACAGCAGGATGTGCCAGAGTTGACGGCCTCACTAATGACACTCGATTTGCTTAGCGCCGCCATTGGCAGCCGTGCCTTCAGTTGGTTATATCACAAACTCTGAAACTTCCTCCCTAAACCTCTCCATCTCTCCACCGCCCTCTCTCCTCCTTTAAGACGCTCCTTGAAACCTAACTCTTTCACCAAGCTTTTGGTCACCTGTCCTAATATCTCCTTATGTGGCTCGGTGTCAAATTCTGTCTGTTCTGCTCCTGTGTAGTGCCTTTGGGATGTTTTATTATGTTAAAGGCACTACATAAATGAAAGTCATTGTTGTGGTGTTATGTTGTTATTACTCTAAAGAGAGACATAAATATAATATTGTCTTCCTCGATTTCGAGGGACTGCCTATGATGATGATGAGCACTAAGAAGGAATTCAGAGAGTTGTTTGAATGTGGAACTTGCAACCACAAGGAAAAGTTGAGGCGAATAGTATAGATGCCTGTCATTGAATTACAGTATGTAGACGATGCTTACATTTGTGCACACTTGGAGGCCGAACTCCAAGCAATCGATGATACCTTCACTGAAATGTACGAGAGTCTGGGCCAAACATTAAACATCCGTAAGACAAAGTTATTTTTTAAATGGAGAAAGATTGCAAAGTGCTGCAGTACAGTGGGACCTGGGGGTACTTGTGCATGAAACACAAAAGGTTAGTATGCAGGTACAGCAAGTGATCAGGAAGGCCAATGGAATCCTGGCCTTTGTTGCAAAGAGGATGGAGTATAAAAGCAGGGAAGTCTTGCTACAGTTATACAAAGTATTGGTGAGGCCACACCTGGAATACTGCGTGCAGTTTTGGGTTCCATATTTAAGAAAGGATATACTTGCTTTGGAGGCAGTTCAGAAAAGGTTCACTAGGTTGATCCCGGAGAAGAGGGGGTTGACTTATGAGGAAAGGTTGAGTAGGTTGGGCCTCTACTCATTGGCATTCAGAAGAATGAGAGGTGATCTTATCGAAATGTATAAGATTATGAGGGGGCTTGACAAGGTGGATGCAGAGAAGAGGTTTCCACTGATGGGGGAGACTAGAACTAGGGGGCATGATCTTAGAATAAGGGGCCGCCCATTTAAAACTGAGATGAGGAGGAATTTCTTCTCTCAGAGGGTTGTAAATCTGTGAAATTCGCTGCCTCAGAGAGCTGTGGAAGCCGTGACATTGAATAAATTTAAGACAGAGATAGACAGTTTCTTAACCGATAAGGGAATAAGGGGTTATGGGGAGCGGGCAGGGAAGTAGAGCTGAGTCCATGATCAGATCAGCCGTGATCGTATTAAATGGCGGAGCGGGCTCGAGCGGCCGTATGGCCTACTCCTGCTCCTATTTCTTATGTTCTTATGTTCTTAAATACAAAGGTTCTCCATCAACCTTCCCCCGCCATACAGCACTGCTCCCCGATTATCAAGATCCATGATGAGACATTGGACAATGTGGATCACTTTCCAGACCTCAGGAGCCTACTATCAGCAAGGACAGACATCGATGACGAGGTCCAACACCGCCTTCAGTGTGCCAGTGCCGCCTTCGGTCGCCTGAGGAAAAGAATGTTCAAAAACGAGGATATCAAACCCGGCACCAAGCCCATGGTCGACAGAGCAGTAGTGATACCTACCCTCCTATATGCCTCAGAGAGGTGGGCCCCGATATTGGTGGCCTTACCGCCCACTGCCACTTGCTGCCGCCGAGTTTTGCTGCCATTTTCCTCTCTTTGTCATTTTCCACTTGGGCTGGAGCAGGCAGGAGGGGAGTACCGTCGGGAACCGCCCGCTGATGTCCTCTAGCGTAAGTGGCCTCCTGCCCGCCGAGCTGCCAGATTGGTGCGGGCGGGAGTCGGCGGGAGTCGGCAGGGGGAAGGACCACTGCGTGGAGGCTGTTCTAACCCGAACGGCATGTATAAAGAACAGAAAAAAAAGGTTAGTGACCATATTTAAAAACATTTTTTTGCAGCGACGTAACTGGATGGGGTCCCCTGAGGGTGTTCCGATGTTTTTTGAACTTGGTAATGATTTTTATTTGCAGGTCTTCCGCCCTCCCTGAGCCCAACTTCATTCTCGGCGGCACTTGGGCAGCAAGAGCCTTTGCCACCAAGATTGAGAGCTCCCGCTCGCTGCCGCCCAGGTTGACAGTGTAAGCTGTTGTTTTGCCGCCGGGTGGTACCACCATTTCTTTTAGAGGAATCTTCCTGGCAAAGTACCACCCGGTCTCTCAGCGGCCATCGACAGTCCTTTGGGCGGCACTTGGGCAGGCCTTGGCCTTCACCGATTTTGGCTCCGTGGACTATATACAGCAGGTACCTCAAAGCACTGGAGAAGTACCACCATCGCTGCCTTGGCAAAATCCTGCAAATATATTGGCAGGATAGACGCAACATTCTCTCTCAGGCCAAAATCCACAGCATCTAGGCATTGACCACGCTCGATCAGCTCCAATGGATGGGCCACATTGTCCACATGCCCGATACTAGACTCCCGAAGCAAGCGCTGTGCTCTGAGCTACTTCACGGTAGGCGAGCCCCAGGATGGCAGAGAAAACGCTTCAAGGATACCCTCAAAGCCTTCTTGAAAAAATGTAACATCCCCACCGATTCTTGGGAATCCCTGGCCCAAGACTGCTCAAAGTGGAGGAGGAGCATCCAAGGAGGCACCGAACACCCTGAGACTCTTCGTCGGGAGCACGCGGGAGCCAAGTACAAACAGCGAAAGGAGCATATGACAAATCAAACACCCCACCTGTTATGTTCAGAATAAATCCACAGGACTGTATCGCAAGCTCAAACTGTTGTGACCTTGGTCTCTTTATTCAGACTCCAGAGTGGGGAAGGAGATGGTGAATCACCTTTTATACCTGCTTGCCCCAGGGTGCACAGGTGACCCTTAGGTCTCCCACAGGTGTGCCCCCTAGTGGCAAGTCTTACATTTGGGTAAGGTCTACATACATGCATAACATCACTCCCCCCCAAAGTCTTATTGTGCAAGTTGTTTGCAAGTTGAGGCGATCTGGCGCCCTGTGTCCCCGGGTCGATCGCCTGGGTTGAAGTCCTGACGTGGTGGGTTCATCCTCGTGGTTGACGGCGAAGTTGATCGTGTTAGTGGGTCGCTGGGGGCCAGCTCCTTTCACAGTGGTTCCTGGTTATCTGTAGTTCGCAGTTTGGTCTTGTCCAAATGTTTTACTCGTTAGCCCGGTACATGGTTTTACAATCAAACGCTCCGTTTTCATCACATACACTCCATTCCCCCCCCCCCCCCCTTGGCTAATGCGGTGCTAGCGGCCCAACTGGGACCCTGAACATGGTCTACATCATTTATTCTGATGTCGCATGGAGGGGCCATGCCATTATGCTGCATTCTCTGCTGATGGCATACGGAAGGCTCGGTTCTGAGTGATTCTGTCTGGTGACTGCGTAGCACCCCGGATAGCCGGGTCTGTAGGGAGTCTACCGAGACACGCGTGGTGCTAGGTTTAGTGATTTGGGCTACCTGCTCCGGGCTATTGTCGCTGATCCTGAGGTCTGGCAAGCCCAGGATGGCCGCAATGGCCTTGAGACTTTCGGTAGTGGCAGGAGGCCTGGTGGTCCCCGTGGACATTGGGCCGTAGTATGGGGGCCCCGGACCACCGACTGTGTGTAGCCGCCCTGCCTTGCTTTGCAATGTTGGGATGGGTCTAACGTCTCTGCAACGGATAGGTTGCCACATCCCGTCTAGCAGTTCACCTTTTGCAGGTGGTAACGTGGGATCCTGGCTGGTCCAGGTCCGAAGCTGGGGGGGCCGTTACGGTTGACCCCTCGCTTTCTAGCACTTCCACGACCACGAGTGGGTCTGCAGGCTGCGCCGTTTCCACTCCGGGGGTGGACAACGATGGCCAACTGAGAGCATTAGTGCCGCTCTCAGTGCCTGGCCCGTGGCAGATCATGTTACAGTGCACAGGCAGTGTTAGACATTCTCGAAACAATGCATCGATAATGTTGCCTCAGCTCCCCCAAGCTTGTGGGATGAGCAGCTTGTCTGACTCGAGCACATATTGGGACACTCTTTGGTATGTCTCTTTAGTCCCGTGAATACAGGCTGCTGCCCTGTTTAACTTATTTGATACATGTTCAATCGTTTGGGGCTCGCCCGCTACTTTTGCTTGCTGCACAACACTCCCGATCCCGTGAGGTAACATTTCACTTGCTACGAATACTTTGTTAGATACATATACAACTGGTTGGGGCTCGCCCGCTACTTTGCCTTGCTGTACAACACACCCGACCCCATGCGATAACACATCACTTGTTACAAGTACTTTGTCAGATACATATACGACTGGTTGGTGTTTGCCCGCTACTTTGGCTTGTTGTACGGTACCCCCAACCCCATACAATGGTACATCATTGGCCGCGAAAGACTACTCGCAAGGGTTACATGGTGCACACAATTTATTGGAGCGTAGTGGGTTCCTGGCCTTCACCACGGCCGCCCCTTTACCTTTGTCTCAAACCCAGTCATCTTCCTTGCTGGGTGACACATTCCTCCATTCCGTTGCGGCGACCTCCCATGGTCTGGACGCTATCTCGTCCCATGGTCTGGATGCTCTCTCGTCCCATGGTCTGGACGCACCTTCGACCCGTGGTCTGGATGCACCTTCGACCCGTGGTTTGGACGCATTCTCGTCCCGTGGTCTGGATGCTCTCTCGTCCCATGGTCTGGATGCTCTCTCGTCCCATGGTCTGGATGCACCTTTGACCCGTGGTCTGGATGCACCTTCGACCCGTGGTTTGGACGCATTCTCGTCCCATGGTCTGGATGCACACTCGTCCCATGGTCGGGACGCTCTCTCGTCCCATGGCCTGGACGCTCTCTCGTCCCGTGGTCTGGACGGCTTCTCATCCTGTGGTCTGGGCGCCCTCTCGTCCATGTCCGTGATGCCGACTGCCGTGATCTTCCTCCCCAGGTATTTTGCCTCTGGCGTCGGGAAGACACATACAGATTGTTTCGGCCAGAGTCCCACTCCGCATGGTCGACCTGGAACCTCTTCCATCGTCGCGAAGGGGTCGTCGGCTTTGGGTGGTGGGTACCGCGCCTGTACCGCTGCTTGGTTGAACTTTAGCTCCTCGTGGTTGTGATGATCGGCCTGTGCCTTGGGGATCTGCGAATGGATCTGCACTTCGATGCCTGGTTCAGCTGGAAGTGGGGGTTTGCTCGGCTTTTGAGAAGGGGAGGCCTCGTTCGCCGGAGAAGGTACGTAGAGGTCTTCCCAATTCCATCGAATCTTCCCCATCCATCTCCTGCCAAGCAGAGTTGGTCCATCATCTGAAACAATCCACAGTGGTAAACCGTGCACTGCTCCGTCATGGTATACTCTTATGTCCGCACTACCAATAACTGGTATCAGTTCCTTGGTGTAGGTGCGCAGTTTTGCCTGAATCGGGATCAGCTTGGGTCGCTGTGCTTCGTCGCTCCACAGCCTCTCGAAAGCCTTCAGGCTCATAACTGATTGACTCGCCCCCGTGTCTAGTTCCATGGAGACTGGAGTGCCGTGAAATTCAACTTTTAACATTATCGGATGGCTTTTGGTGGTGAAGGTGTGCATCCCATGTACTTCCTCTTCATCCTCAGGTTCAGTTGCCTCGCCTGCTCGTTCATCGTGATCCTCGCTGGATCAGTCGTCCTCTGCTGACTCTGCCACATGGTGAGTCAAAGATCGTTTGCACATGGAACTGCCCCATTGTTCCACAGCTCTTGCGCACATAGGGCTTGAATCTACATTGATGAGCTCTATGGCTGCCCCCGCAGCGCCAACACGGTGCTAATGGATACGCATTCACGCCCCACAGCGGACTCTGAGACACCCTAGGTCTAGGTCTGGCCTCTGCAATCAGGTGGGCCCTGCCCTGTGCCGTTCTGCCTACTGCAAACATTATTTTGTGCACGGTGCTTGCCGGTGAGCTTCGATTCTGTGAAGTTATCTCTTTTGTTTTATCACTCATGGATATGAAGGATTGGGCTATCGTGCTGGCCTTGCTCAGATCTAGGAATTCGGCAGACGGCAGTTTGCGAAGGATGACTTCACGGCCAATTCCAAGCACAAAAAAGTCCCGCAACATTTCCCCCAAGGATCCTGCAAATTCGCACTGCCTCGCAAGGTGTCTTGGTCGGCGACAAAACTCAGCCCTCGGAGCGACGGTGCGTGTAAAAGCGATACCTGGCCATCAGGATGCTCTCCTTTGGCTTGAGGTGTTCCTTAGCCAGCATACACAGCTCTGTGTAAGACTTGTCCATTATTTTGACCGGTGCCAGCAAATTTTGAAGGAGGCCATATACACTGGTATGGACCAGTTGGCCTATTTCTGTGCTGTAGATCCTACAGCATTCCATGAATATCCAGTTCGGTTCTCACACTGCAGCTAGTCAAGCTGCTCCCCACTTCCTTCCCCGAGAACACGCACACTGCTGCCACTGCTTCGAAAAGACCAGTACCCAATCCAGGCTGCCACGTTCACTGCCTCAGGTCACCATGTCCTGACCCACGTGGCTGCTTCTACCGCCCAACACTGTTGCTATTGTTCCCAACGATCCTCCAGCTATCCTTCCAAGGACCATAGCTACTTCTCCCACACAAGCACAATCAATACGAAACTGGAAGGAAAAAAAGCGCTAAATCCTGTGAGGCTACGAATGCTTTAAAAAAAAAATCTTTGACATATCTACAATTCACAATAGAGGTGTTCAAAATGATGAAGGGTGTTGATAGAGTCGACAGGAGAAATTATGTCCACTGGCAGGAGGGTCGGTAACCAGAGGATTTAAGATAATTGGCAAAGAACCAGAGGAGAGTTGAGATTTCTTTTTTACGCAGCAAGTTGTTATGATCGGAATGCACTGCCTGAAAGAGTGATGGAAGCAGATTCAATAGTAACTTTCATAAGGGACTTGGATATATACTTAAAGAGGAAAAAAAATTGCAGGACTATGGGGAAAGAGTAAGGAAGTTGGGTTAATTGAGGGGCTTGGATATAGTGGATAGCAAGGGCCTATTTTCATTGGTGGAGGGGTCTATTACGAGAGGCTACAGTGGTTGGTAGAAGGTTTAGAGGGGATTTGAGGAGGGGCTTCTTCACACAGAGGGTTGTGGGGGTCTGGAACTCACAGCCTGGCAAAGTGGTGGATGCATAAACCCTCACCACATTTAAATGGTGCTTGGATAGGCACTTGAAGTGCCGTAACTTGCAGGGTTATGGACCTAGAGCTGGTGATTGGGATTAGATTGGATGACCTTTTGTTGGCCGACGCAGATATGATGGTAAGTACTGCAGGGAATCGAATACAGCCAGGGTGATCTCCCGGACTAGTTTTGATCGCCTGAATGGGTCAGAGAGGAATTTTCCCAGATTTTTTTTCCCCAATAGGCCTGGGTTTTTAACTGGTTTTTGCCTCTCCCAGGAGATCACATGGCTCCGGTTGGGGTGGAGTGTAGAGTGTTTTAGTGTAAGGGATGTCGCAGTTGTGTGAGGCGGACTGGTTGGGCTGGGTGCTCTTTGCCTTTCCGCCATTGTTCATTGTTCATAGGTTTATATGTAATCTTCAGGGCTGCTGACCGAGGGCCGTGTGGCTCTTTGTCGGCCGGCACGGACACGATGGGCCGAAATGGCCTCCTTCTGCGCTGTAAATTTCTATGTTTCGATGTTTCTAATTGGATAGCTCTTTCAAAAAGCCGGCACAGACACGATGGGTCAAATGGCCTCCTTCTGTGCTGTGTGATTCTATCTCATAACTGTAATATTTGTCATTTTTCTCTTCTGATCTAAATGTTTTTTGAACTTTGAAATCTGTTATATGAAGGAATCACTCCAAGCAGCGTGAAGCCTATCTCTGGGTCACTGAATATATTTAAAGCGGAGATAGGCAGATTTTTGAACGAGAAGGGAGTGAAGGGTTATGGGGAGCGGGCAGGGAAATGGAGTTGAAGCCAAGATCAGATCAGCCTTGATCTTATTGAATGGCGGAGCAGGCTCGAGGGGCTGAATGGCCGACTCCTGCTCCTATTTCTTATGTTCTTATCACAGGTCTGGGAGCACATAGCCTACACGCTCACTTTGAACAAGGCAAGCGGCAAAAGAGAGAATGGGCCCAACATATTATACCTCACCTGGTGTTCCATTCGCCACAGAAAAATAAATCTAAAAAAAGGAAACTAGGGAATAAACACAATCGGTGCTTATTCTCAGAAGCAATAAAAAATAAACCAAAAATCCGATACAGACTAAGCTACGGTTTGATGGAATGTTTATTCCAGCATCTTCTTATACATTGGGGGTAATATATTAGTATGGATTGGCTAACTAACAGAAAACAGAGAGTCGGGATAAATGGGTAATTTTCCGATTGACAAACAGTAACTAGTGGGTGCCACAGGGATCGGTGCTGGGGCCTCAACTAATTGCAATCTATATTAATGACTTGGATGAAGGGACTGAGTGTAATGTTGCCAAGTTTGCTGCTGATGCAAAGATGGGTGGGAAAGCAAATTGTGAGGAAGACACAAAAAATCTGCAAAGGGATATAGACAGACTAAGTGTGTGGGCAAAAATTTGGCAGATGGAGTACAATGTGGGAAAATGTGAGGTTATCCACTTTGGCAGAAATAATAGAAAAGCAAATTATAATTTAAATGGAGAAAGATTGCAAAGTGCTGTAATACAGAGGAATCCTTGTGTATGAAACACAAAAAGTTAGTATGCAGGTACAGCAAGTAATCAGGTAGGTAAATGGAATGTTGGCCTTTATTGTAAGGGGGATAGAGTATAAAAGCAGAAAAGTCCTGCTACAACTGTACAGGGTATTGGTGAGGCCACACCTGGAGTACTCCGTACAATTTTGGTCTCGTATTTAAGGAAGGATACACTTGCATTGGAGGCTATTCAGAGAAGGTTCACTAGGTTGATTCCAGAGATGAGGGGGTTGACTTATGAAGATAGGTTGAGTAGGTTGGGCCTCTACTGATTGGAGTTTAGAAGAATGAGAAGTGATCTTATTGAAACTTATACGATACTAAGGGTTGGCGCTGCTCCCTGCAGTTTTCCTGCAACTATCGCGCTGCAAAGATCATGTCTGTTGTGCCCTGTAGGGTACGAAATCCACATTGTAATTCTGGGAGGAGCTCCTCGGCCACAGAGAGAAGACGATTGAGGAGAACTCGAGTGACAACTTTCCCAGTGGCTGATAGCAGGGAGATACCCCGGTAGTTGCCGCAGTCGGACTTGTCAACCGTGAGGGTCTATGGAGCGTCCTCCTCCGTTTCGGATGCCCCCAAAGGTTTGTCAACATCCTTCGCCTGCTTCACGTGATCCTTACCAACGGATCCATTACAGACCCAATCCACGTCCGGACCAGCGTCAAACAGGTTTGCATCATCGCTCTAACCCTCTTCTCAATCTTCCTCACCGCCATGCTTCACCTCACAATCAACAAGCTCCCCGTGGAGTGGAACTAAACTACAGAACCAGTGGGAAGCTGTTTAACCTACACCGCCTCCAGGCCAGGTCCAAGATCACCCCAACCTCTGCCATTGAGCTGCATTATGCGGTCGACGCCTGCGTTTGTGCCCATTCAGAGGCTAAACTCCAGGATATAGTCAATGTATTCATTGAGGCATATGAAAGCATGGGCCTTACACTTAACATCCATAAGACAAAGCTCCTCCACCAGCTCAAGGTAATGGCACAGTATTCAAAATTCCTGAGAGCACCTCTTATCAACAAAGGCAGACATTGATGCGGAGATTCAGCATCGCCTCCAGTGCGCCAGCGCAGCCTTCCGCCGTCTGAGGAAAAGAGTGTTTGAAGACCAGGCCCTCAAATCTACCATCAAACTCATGGTCTACAGGGCTGTAGTAATACTCGCCCTCCTGTATGGATCTGAGGCATGGACGATGAAGAGAAGGCACCTCAAGTCGCTGGAGATATATCACCAACGATGTCTCCGCAAGATCCTGCAAATCCCTTGGGAGGACAGGCGCACCAACATCAGTGTCCTCGACCAGGCTAACATCCCCAGTATTGAAGCACTAGACCACACTCGATCAGCTTCGCTGGGCAGGGCCACATAGTACGCATGCCAGATATGAGACTCCCGAAGCAAATGCTTTATGCGGAGCTCCTTCATGGTAAACGAGCCAAAGGAGGACAGTGGAAACATTATAAGGACACCCTCAAAGCCCCCCTGGCCGCAGACCGCCAAGGTGGAGAAAGTCCATCCGGGAGGGCGTTGAGCTCTTTAAGTCTCAACGCAAAGAGCATGAAGAGGCCCAAGCGCAGGCAGCGGAAGGAGCACGTGGCAAACCAGCCCCACCGACCCCTTCCTTCAACGAATGTCTGTCCCATCTGTAACATGGTCTGTGGCTCTCGTATCAGACTGTTCGCCATCAAAGAACTCACTTTGGGAGTGGAAGCAAGTCCTCCTCGATTCCGAGGGACTGCCTATGATGATGATGATAAGATACTGAGGGGGCTCGACAAGGTGGATGCAGAGAGGATATTTCCACTCATAGGGAAACTAAAACTAGGGGACATAGTCTCAGGATAAGGGGCCACCCATTTAAAACTGAGATGAGGAGGAATTTATTCTCTCAGAGGATTGTAAATCTCTGCTCCAGGAAGCTGTGAAGGCTGGAGAGCTTTGTGAAAGGGTGGGCAGTTGGATGGGGTCCGGAGGAGTAAATCGTTTCTGTGAATTGCAACCAGAACTGTTGGATATGGGAGTGAGATCTCGGAAGTAACTATTAGGAAAATGATGATCTAGTTAATCTGTTGAAAATCCAAATATCCCTTTGTCTTTGCTTTTTCAGATTGATTCCCTGTGAAATGTGAAGGATAAGAGTACTTAGAATGTATCGGTTTTAATGCCTGCCCCAGAACATAAGAACATAAGAAATAGGAGCAGAAGTAGGCAATTTGACCCCTCAAGCCTGCTCTGCCATTTAATATCTTGGCCTCAACTCCACTTCCCTCCACTCCTCATAACCCTTGATCCTCCTGTAGTTCAAAAATCTGACGAACTCCACCTTAAATATATTCAATGACCCAGCCTCCACAGCTCTCTGGAGGAGAATTCCACAGATTCATGACCCTCTGAGAGATGAAATTCCTCCTCATCTCTGTATTAAATGGGCGACCCCTTATTCTGAAACTATGCCCCCTAGTTTTAAATTCGCCCATGAGAGGAAACATCCTCTCTGCATCTACCTTGTTGAGCCCCCTCAGAATCTTATATGTTTCAATAAAGTCACCTCTCATTCTTCTAAACTCCAATGAGAGGCCCAACCTTCTCAACTTGTCTTCATAAGACAACCCCTTTGTTATATATGTGGACTTGTATTTATCCTGTACAGCCACCAGAGGGCTCATCCCCTGGAGTCCCAAGGGATCCCGTAATCCCTTGGGTGCACAGATATTTAAAGAGGCTTCACAGGTTGGAGAGGCACTCTGGAGACCTGCAATAAAAAACTACGGTCACACTGTACTTTGAGCTCACAGTGTTCAGTTTGACTCTTTCTCCATACACAATAACTGGCGACGAGATTCAGATAGCGAACCCAAAGATGTAGAGAACAGTGGGCATCCTGGAGAAATTCTCGGAGGGAGATGATTGGGAAAGTTTTGTGGAGCGACTTGACCAATACTTCGTGGCCAATGAGCTAGATGGGGAAGAAAGCACTGCCAAATGTAGAGCGATCCTCCTCACTGTCTGTGGGGCACCAACGTATGGCCTCATGAAGAATCTGCTCTCTCCAGCGAAACCCACGGAGAAATCGTACGACGATTTGTGCACACTGGTCCGGGAGCATTTGAACCCGAAGGAAAGCGTTCTGATGGCGAGGTACCGGTTCTACACCTATAAAAGGTCTGAAGGCCAGGAAGTAGCGAGTTATGTCGCCGAGCTAAGACGCCTTGCAGGACATTGCGATTTTGAAGGACATTTGGAGCACATGCTCAGAGACTTTTTCGTACTTGGCATTGGCGACGAAACCATACTTTGCAAACTTTTGACTGTTGAGATCCCAACCTTGAGTAAGGCCATAGTGATAGCCCAGGCGGTCATTGCCACCAGTGACAATACGAAGCAAATCTCTCAGCACACAAATGCTGCTACAAGTACTGTGAACAAAGTGATGCTGCTTTCGAATCGTAACGTACAGGGCAGGTCACACATAACTGCAGCTGCACATACGAGATGACTCAGAGTCCACCATCAAGGGTGATGAATGCAAGGCCATTATCACCTTGTTGGCGCTGCGGGGGCGATCATCGTTTCCATTCATGCCAATTCAAAGAGTACATTTGCAAGGGCTGTGGAACAATGGGACACCTCCAACGAATGTGCAGGCAAGCTGCAAAGCCTGTTAAACCTGCAAATCACCATGTTGCAGAGGAGGACAGATCCATGGAGGATCACGATGAACCAGAGCCTCAGACCGAGGAGGCAGAGGTACATGGGGTGCACACATTCACCACGAATTGTCCCCCGATAATGCTGAATGTTGAACTAAATGGAGTCCCGGTGTCAATGGAGCTGGACACGGGCGCGAGCCAGTCCATCATGGGCAAAAAGACTTTTGAAAGGTTGTGATGCAACAAGGCCTCAAGGCCAGTCTTAACTCCAGGTCGCACGAAACTAAGTACCTACACGAAAGAACTGATTCCTGTAATCGGCAGTGCTACCGTAAAGGTCTCCTACGATGGAGCGGTGCACAAGCTACCACTCTGGGTGGTACCGGGCGATGGTCCCACGCTGCTCGGCAGGAGCTGGCCTGGGATGATACGCTGGAACTGGGACGACGTCCGAACTTCGTGTGCCCAGGTCTTAAACAAATTTCCTTCGCTGTTCAAACCAGGCATTGGGAAATTCCAAGCAGCAAAAGTGCAGATCCACCTAATTCCAGGGGCGCGACCCATCCATCACAAGGCGAGAGCAGTACCGTACATGATGAGAGAAAGGGTAGAGATTGAGCTAGACAGGTTGCAACGAAAGGGCATCATTTCACCAATCGAGTTCAGCAAGTGGGCCAGTCCTATTGTCCCAGTCCTCAAGGGAGACGGCACCGTCAGAATCTGTGGCGATTACAAAGTAACTATCAATTGTTTCTGTCATGTATATAACCTTCATGTAACTGTAACCTTCATGTAACAACACTGCATACTATAGACACCTAAAAAATGCACACCTTGACCACAGGGGGTGAACTTGTGGGAGACACTCCTCACCTGGTCATCCAGGTATATAAAGGGAGGTCCCACGCAGGGTCATCACTTCTTGGTCCTGTAAATAAAGGTTCAGGTCACAGAGTGACCTTGTCTGCAGAATGTGCCTCGTGTGAATTTATAGTAGTGTGTAAAGACATTACATTTGGCGATGAGAAACGGGAATCAATGACTCACGAGAATGGCTACCGGTAGCACAGAGGAACGGTACTGTGTTGGTGAGGAATGGGACGATTTCGTTGAGAGGCTCCAGCAGAGCTTTGTCACGAAGGACTGGCTGGGAGATGCAGTGGCTGACAAGCGAAGGGCGCATCTACTGACCAGCTGTGGACCTAAGACGTACGCGCTGATGAAAGACCTGCTCGCACCCGAGAAGCAGGTGGACAAAACCTTTGAAGAGCTCAGCAAACTGATCAGTGAGCACCTCAAACTGACGAGCTGTATACACATGACCCGACACCGATTATATACACACAGACGTTGGGAAGGTCAGAGCATACCGGACTTCGTTGCAGATCTTCGGCGCTTGGCCAGCCTCTGTAAGTTCGCAGACACCTGCAGGGGGGAGATGTTAAGGGATTTCTTTATTGGGGGCATTGGTCATGCCGGGATTTTCAGAAAGCTAATTGAGACCAAGGACTTGGCCTTGGAAGCTTTGCGTTGATGGCTCAGACCTTCATGGCGGGGGAGGAGGAAACCAAGATAATATAAGCACGCAACTCTGCTTCCAATGTGGCGATGGATCAGGGAGTTAACATTGTAAGAGCGACTCAGAACCCTGCAGGCAGGCAAGGGCAATTCAACACCACCCAGGCAGCAACAGACATAAGAACATAAGAATTAGGAACTGGAGTAGGCCATCTAGCTCCTCGAGCCTGCTCCGCCATTCAACAAGATCATGGCTGATCTGGCCGTGGACTCAGCTCCATTTACCCACCCGCTCTCCGTAACCCTTAATTCCCTTATTGGTTAAAAATCTATCTATCTGTGATGTGAATACATTCAGTGAGCTAGCCTCAACTGCTTCCTTGGGCAGAGAATTCCACAGATTCACAACCCTCTGGGAGAAGAAATTCTTTCTCAACTCGGTTTTAAATTGTCTCCCCCGTATTTTGAGGTTGTGCCCCCTAGTTCTAGTCTCCCCTGACCAGTGGAAACAATCTCTCTGCCTCTATCTTGTCTATCCCTTTCATTATTTTAAATGTTTCTATAAGATCACCCCTCATCCTTCTGAACTCCAACGAGTAAAGACCCAGTCTACTCAATCTATCATCATAAGGTAACCCCCTCATCTCCGGAATCAGCCTAGTGAATCGTCTCTGTACCCCCTCCAAGGCTAGTATATCCTTCCTTAAGTAAGGTGACCAAAACTGCACGCAGTACTCCAGGTGCGGCCTCACCAATACCCTGTACAGTTGCAGCAGGACCTCCCTGCTTTTGTACTCCATCCCTCTCGCAATGAAGGCCAACATTCCATTCGCCTTCCTGATTACCTGCTGCACCTGCAAACTAACTTTTTGGGATTTCATGCACAAGGATCCCCAGGTCCCTCTGCATCGTAGCATGTTGTAATTTCTCCCCATTCAAATAATATTCCCTTTTACTGTTTTTTTTCCCCAAGGTGGATGATCTCACATTTTCCGACATTGTATTCCATCTGCCAAACCTTAGCCCGTTCGCTTAACCTATCTAAATCTCTTTGCAGCCTCTCTGTGTCCTCTACACAACCCGCTTTCCCACTAATCTTTGTGTCATCTGCAAATATTGTTACACTACACTCTGTCCCCTCTTCCAGGTCATCTATGTACATTGTAAACAGTTGTGGTCCCACAGCACCGATCCCTGTGGAACACCACTAACCACCGATTTCCAACCCAAAAAGGACCCATTTATCCCGACTCTCTGCTTTCTGTTAGCCAGCCAAGACTCTAGAGTGGGTCCTCAACAGAGATAATGGCAGGTTGAACAGACATTTACGCCATCACGGTGGACAATCCGTCCCGGGATGGGGCCATTGAAACCCACTACCAGAGTGCTCAAGAGTAATCAAAGCGACAATCAGAGAGGAATGCCTGGTAACAGCCCTTTTGTTCACAACAATCTCAGCTCATGCTGGAGGTGTGGGGGCAGACATGCTGCAAAAGCCTGTAGGTTTCAACAATTTATCTGTAGAAATTGTAACTTCAGTGGACATTTAGCCAGAATGTGCAGGAAGCCCGCAGCGAGGCTAATTTATGAGGCAGATGAACCAGAAGAGGGGTTTGCAAGGCAGGTTGATGCTTGGGACAAAGCAATGGACGCTGAAGTTCAGTGGGTTCATGTGGCAAACATCCACAGCTCATTTACCAAAACGCCACCTATGATGATGAAAGTCCTATTAAACGGCATCCCGGTACGCATGGAGCTGGACGCAGGGGCCAGCCAGTCACTTATGAGTGTCCAACAATTTGAGAAACTATGGCCACTCAGAGCTAGCAGACTCAAACTAGAACGCATTGACACGCAATTACGGACGTACGCCAAAGAGATCATCCCAGTGCTAGGCAGTGCAATGTTGGTGGTCACACATAATGGATCAGAGAACCGGCTGCCACTCTGGATTGTCCCGGGAAATGGTCCCGCGCTTTTGGGGAGGAGCTGGCTAGCCGAATGAATGGGAAATGGGGGATGTGCACGCCATTTCATCTGTGGAGCGAAGTTCATGCTCACAGGTCCTACAGAAATTTGAGTCACTATTTCAACCTCGTGTCGGGACTTTCAAGGGTACCAAAGTAGAGGTACTCATCATCCCGGACGCCAGACCAGTGCACCACAAAGCCAGAGCTGTGCCATATGTGATGCGGGAGAAAATTGAGAGTGAGTTGGACAGGTTGCTAAGAGAGGGCATAATTTCACCCATTGAATTCAGCGACTGGGCAAGCCCCATCGTCCCTGTCCTAAAAACTGATGGCTCGGTCAGGAGCTGTGGCGACCACAAGTACACTATCGACCGAGTGTCACTACAAGACCAATACCCGCTTCCGAGAGCGGAGGATTTTTTTGCCACGCTGGCAGGCGGCAAGCTGTTCACCAAGTTGGACCTCACTTCAGCCTACATGACCAAGGAACTGGCCGAAGAATCCAAGCTACTGACCACCATCACCACGCATAAAGGGCTGTTTGTCTACAACAGGTGTCCGTTTGGCATTCGATCAGCGGCCACTATCTTTCAAAGGAACATGGAAAGCCTGCTTAAATCCATCCCTGGAACAATAGTATTTCAGGACGACATCCTTATCCCAGGTCGAGATACCGAGGAACACCTCCACAATCTGGAGGAGGTGCTACGCGGACTGGACCGGGTAGGCCTGTGACTAAAGAAGTCCAAGTTTGTGTTCTTAGCCCCAGAGGTCAAGTTTTTGGGCAGGAGGGTTGCCGCAGACGGGATCCGGCCTACCAAATCCAAAATGGAAGCGATTCGTCGTGCGCCCAACCCGGTAACACTCCGGAGTTGCGTTCATTTCTGGGATTCTTGAACTATTTCGGGAACTTTCTGCCGAACTTAAGCACATTGTTGGAGCCGCTACATGGGCTCCTGCATAAGGGTTACGATTGGTTTTGGGGGGACTGTCAGGAACGGGCTTTCAATCGAGCGCGGAACCTGCTTTGTTCTAATAAGCTGTTGACCCTGTACAACCCCTGTAAGAAATTGGTTTTGACATGTGATGCATCATCCTATGGGGTTGGGTGCGTGTTGTAGCAGAGTAATGATGAGGGCCAACTCCAAGCTGTGGCTTATGCCTCCAGGTCGCTCTCCCAAGCAGAACGGGGATATGGGATGGTTGAAAAGGAAGCACTCACATGTGTCTATGGGGTGAAAAAGATGCACCAGTACCTTTTTGGCAGAAGGTTCAAGTTAGAAACAGACCACAAGCCGTTAACATCCCTGTTGTCAGACAGCAAAGCTGTCAATGCCAATGCATCAGCTCGCATACAGCGATGGGCTCTCACGCTGGCTGCACCTGACTACACCATACAGCACCGGCCAGGCACCGAAAATTGCGCTGATGCACTCAGCAGGCTTCCACTGGCCACCACCGAGGGGGCAGCGGAGCAAAGCGCTGAGATGGTCATGGCCGTTGATGCCTTTGACAGCGCAGGCTCCCCCATCACAGCCCGCCAGATCAAAATCTGACCAACAGAGATCCCCTCCTATCCGTGATTAAGAAATGTGTCCTGACTGGGGATTGGGTGCCCGCACACGGAGCATGCCCAGAGGAGGTCAGACCGTTTCACAGACGGATGGATGAGCTCACCATCCAAGCCGACTACCTACTATGGGGCAGCCGGGTAGTCATGCCCCAGAGGGGCAGGGAAGCATTCATCAGGGAACTCCACAGCGAGCACCCAGGCATTGTGCTAATGAAGGCCATTGCCCGGTCACATGTATGGTGGCCGGGAATTGACTCAGACCTGGAACACTGTGTTCGCAGGTGCACGACGTGTGCCCAGCTGGGCAATGCCCCCAGGGAGGCCCCACTCAGCCCATGGCCCTGGCCCACCAGGCCATGGTCATGTATTCACGTAGACTACGCGGGCCTGTTCATGGGAAAAATGTTCCCCATTGTTGTTGATGTGTACTCAAAATGGATCGAGTGCATCATATTGAATTCGTGCACGACATCCATCACTGTGGAGCGTCTGCGTGCGGTCTTTGCGACCCACGGCTTGCCGGACATCCTGGTTAGCGACAACGGCCCGTGTTTCAATAGCTATGAATTCCGGGAGTTCATGTCGGGTAATGGCATCAAACATGTCAGGACAGCACCGTTCAAGCCGGCTTCCAATGGCCAGGCGGAACGTCCGGTCCAAATCGTAAAACAGGGCATGCTCCGGATTCAAGGACCCTCCCTTCAATGCCGCCTATCGCGCCTCCTGCTGGCCTATAGGTCCCGACCGCATTCGCTCAAGGGAGTCCCGCCCGCGGAACTACTCATGAAACATACACTTAAAACTCGGCTGTCCCTCATTCATCCAGTCCTGTCAGACATTGTTGAGGGCAAGTGCCAGTCCCAAAATGAGTGCCATGACTGTAACTCAAAGGGGAGATGTATAGAAATCGATGACCCTCTATTTGTTCTTAATCACGCTTTGGGGCCCAAGTGGCTTGAGGGTACTGTAATTGGCAAAGAGGGGAATAAGGTCACAGTGGTCAGACTTAACAATGGACAGATATGCCGCAAACATCTGGACCAAGTAACAAAAAGGTTCAGCATGGACACTGAGGAACCTGAGGAAGATCATGAGATGTTGCCCACACCACCATGAGTGAACGAGCAACAAGAACATTCAGCAGCATGCACAGTCCCTGCGGCCAGCCCGGACAGGCCGGAATCACCACAGGTGACAGAGATGCATGCCAAGGCTCAACAACCAGAGCCCCAACTGCGGCGCTCCACGAGAGAGCGTTGACCGCCTGAAATTCTTAATCTTTGACCCCATAAGATGTTGGGGGAGAGGTGATGTCATGTATGTAACCTTCATGTAACTGTAACCTTCATGTAACAACACTTCATACTGTATACACCTAAGAAATGCACACCTTGACCACAGGGGGTGAACTTGTGGGAGACACTCCTCACCTGGTCATCCAGGTATATAAAGGGAGGTCCCACGCAGGGTCACGACTTCTTGGTCCTGTGAATAAAGGTTCAGGTCACAGAGTGACCTTGTCTGCAGAATGTGCCTCGTGTGAATTTATAGTAGTGTGTAAGGACATTACAGTTTCTCCCTGCAGGACCAATACCCACTATCAAAAGCCGACGACCTCTTTGCAACGCTGGCAGGAGGAAAGACTTTCACGAAGCTGGATCTGACTTCAGCCTACATGACGCAGAAACTGGAGGAATCATCGAAGGCCCTCACCTGCATCAACACGTACAAAGGTCTCTTTGTTTATAACAGATGCCCATTTGGAATCCGATCAGCGGCGGCGATATTCCAGAGAAACATGGAAAGTTTACTGAAGTCGGTCCCGCACACCGTGGTCTTCCAGGATGACATCTTGGTCACAGGTCGAGCACCTGCAGAACCTGGAGGAGGTTCTTAGTCGAGTCAACCGCTTGGGGCTCAGGTTAAAACGCTCAAGGTGCGTTTTCCTGGCGCCTGAAGTGGAGTTCTTGGGAAGGAGGATTGCAGTGGACTGCATCAGGCCCACCAACGCGAAGAGGGAGGCAATCAAGAACGCACCAAGGCCACAGAACGTGACGGAGCTGCGGTCATTTCTGGGACTCTTGAATTACTTTGGTAATTTCTTACCGGGTCTCAGCACATTGCTAGAACCACGACATGTCTTACTACGAAAAGGGAGCGAAAGGGTTTGGGGCAAAAGCCAAGAAAATTGTTATGCTCAAACAAATTGCTTTTGTTGTATGATCCATGTAAGCGTTTGGTACTAGCATGTGATGCATTGTCATATGGTGACGGGTGTGTATTGCAACAAGCTAATGATTTTGGGAAACGCCAACCGGTTGCTTATGCATCCAGGCGTCTGTCTAAGGCGGAGAGAGCCTACAGCATGATTGAAAAAGAAGCGTTAGCGTGTGTCTATGGGGTAAAGAGAATGCATCAATACCTGTTTAGGCTAAAATTCGAATTGGAAACTGACCATAAGCCACTTATATCCCTGTTTTCCGAGAGTAAAGGGATAAATACCAACGCGTCGGCCCGCATCCAGAGATGGGTGCTCACGTTGTCCACATACAACTATGCCATCCGCCACAGGCCCGGCACAGAAAACTGTGCCGATGCTCTCAGTAAGCTGCCATTGCCCACCACGGGGGTGGAAATGGCGCAGCCCGCAGATCTAGCCATAGTTATGGAAGCATTTGAGAATGAGCAATCACCCGTCACTGCCCAGCAGATCAAAACCTGGACAAGCCAGGACCCTTTATTGTCTCTAGTCAAAAGCTGTGTGCTTCACGGGAGCTGGTCCAGTGTCCCAGTGGAAATGCAGGAAGAGATAAAGCCGTTCCAGCGGCTCAAAGATGAAATGTCTATACAGGCAGACTGCCTTCTGTGGGGAAATCGAGTAGTGGTTCCCAAGAAGGGCAGAGACACCTTCATCAATGACCTCCACAGTACCCACCCAGGCATCGTAATGATGAAAGCGATAGCCAGATCCCAAGTGTGGTGGCCCGGTATCGATGCGGACTTAGAGTCATGCGTTCACAGATGTAATACATGCTCGCAGTTAAGCAATGTACCCAGGGAGGCACCACTAAGTTTATGGTCTTGGCCCTCCAAACCGTGGTCTAGGGTACACGTCGACTATGCAGACCCGTTCTTGGGTAAAATGTTCTTTGTGGTTGTAGACGCGTACTCCAAGTGTATTGAATGTGGGATAATGTCGGCTAGCACGTCCGCTGCCACTACTGAAAGCCTGCGGGCCATGTTTGCCACACACGGCTTACCCGATGTCCTGGTGAGCGACAACGGGCCATGTTTTACCAGTGTTGAGTTCAAAGAATTCATGACCTGTAATGGGATCAAACATGTCACATCTGCCCCATTTAAACCAGCGTCCAATGGTCAGGCAGAGAGAGCAGTGCAAACCATTATGCAAGGCTTGAAGAGTGTAACTGAAGGCTCACTGCAGACTCGCCTATCCTGAGTCCTGCTTAGCTACCGCACGAGACCCCACTCACTCATTGGGATCCCACCTGCTGAACTGCTCATGAAAAGAACACTTAAGACAAGGCTGTCGTTAGTTCACTCTGATCTACATGAACAGGTAGAGAGCACGTGACTTCATGATAGCGCAAATATGTCACGCGAGATTGAAGTCAATGATCCTGTATTTGTATTAAATTATGGACAGGATCCCAAGTGGCTTCCCAGCACTGTCGTGGTCAAAGAGGGGAGCAGGGTGTTTCGGGCCAAACTTTCAAATGGACTCATTCACCTGAAACACTTGGACCGAATCAAACTCAGATTCACAGACTATCCTGAGCAACCCACCTTGGACCCTACCTTTTTTGATCCCCCAACATTAACACCAGTGGCAACCGGCACCACAGTTGTCCACGAAGCAGAACCCATCATCCACAGCAGCCCTGCAGGGCCCAACACACCAGGCAGCCCAGCAAGGCCAGCTGCACATCAAGAGCACAACAAATGATTCAACAACACCAGCTTTCACACCGAGATGATCAACCAGGGCAAGAAGGGCCCCAGATCGACTCACATTGTAAATAGTTACACTATTGACTTTAGGGGGTAGTGTTGTTATTTATGTGGACTTGTATTTATTCTGTACAGCTACCAGAGGGCTCATCCCCTGGAGTCCCAAGGGATCCCATAATCCCTTGGGAGCACAGGTAGTTAAGGAGGCTTCACAGGTTAGAGAGGCACTCTGGAGACCTGCAATAAAAGACTAAGGTCACACTTTACTTTGAGCTCACAGTGTTCAGTCTGACTCTTTCTTCATACACAACATCCTTCATCCCAGGAATCAACCTAGTGAACCTTCTCTGAACTGCCTCCAATGCAAATGTATCCCTCATTAAATAAGGAGACCAAAACTGTACGCAGTACTCTCGGGCAGAATCCCCTAGAAATGCCCCACTAATTTAATGGCCTTGAGATTTGGATTTCCCATTTCAGGCTTTGATGTACTTACATTTTATTTCTCTAATGTAAGTGAAGGAATGTAAAGTGCCGCCTGTTTAAGGTACAAAACCCAACTAATTACTTATTATCACATGTCAGACGTGTATGTAATCAGGATGTTTCCAACAATTCTCAACATTTTTTGAAACTGCTCAAGGTGGCCATTAACTGGTCCAGGCAGCGGGCGATCGAGGGGGCCCAACTGCCTGCCTCTCTTCCGCGGTTACATTCGCACCAGGGTGTCCCTGGAGATGGAGCACGCTGTGTCCACCGGCACGCTCGCGGCCTTCCGCGAGAGATGGGCGCCAGAGGAACTGGAGTTCATCATTGCACCCGGCAACCAAATTTTAATTTGATTTAAGTTGCAGTTAAAGTTTTATTTGGAAATGTGTGGGTTTTAATGCCCTTGCCAAAAGGGGGCATTTGATTTAAAGTTCTGCTAAAATAGTTGTAGAGCTGTTGCATTGTGAGTGGCTTAGTCAGTCACGTGATGTTCACAAGACTCAATAAAACCCCAGCCAGTTGGGTCTAGGTCATCCACGAAGAGATATGCTATTGCGAGCCTAGTGGATGAACTGGTAATGTGTAGCAGTGAACAGCCTCGGGAGCAGCGTGGAGGCCCCGACCTGCATGAGAACACCAGCGGCAGGTCGGGGCCATAAAGGGTGCGGCGTGGAGGCCTCGGGGCCAGCATGGAGGCACACCACTCCAGGGAGCAGCGTGAGCTGGTGCGGGGGGGGGGGGGGGTGGGCGACGGCAGCGAAGAGTGACGTCATCAAGGTCCAGGTCGGTGATTGGAGCGTGGGGCAGGTACAGCAGGAGCGGCGAGGTCGGGGCGAAGGAGCGGCGAGAGATTGTAGAGGGACGTGATCGGGGCCCAGGAGAGGCGTGAGTTCGGGGCCCAGAAGAGGCGCGGGCCCAGGGGCAGCACGGGCCCAGCCCACACTGCGATATGTGTGCACACTGGGTCCGTGCAACAGAGCCGGGCTCCAGTCGCCTTGGTTAATCCTGGACCAAGACCTCGCTCTGTCAAGCCCGTGTGGTGGCTGGTGTGCAATGGCCACCCCACGTTAAAAAAATCCACGCACAGGCATCTTCCACCCTTCAAGATGTAACTCGGGTCCTTCATTGAAACACCTGTGGACTCATCCTTTTTTGGTGTGGAAGCAAGTCATCCTCATTTCGAGGGACTGCCTATGATGATGATGAATGTGCAGTGTGATTGTTAATAACCCAACTCATTCTTAACAGCAACGTGTTGCTGTGACTGCTTAAGCGAAGAACCCATGAAGAAAATACATTACAATTACGATGGATGCTTCTTGGGACTGCCGCGCGCCCCCGTGGCACAGGCCTGACTGCCCCCACCATCTCCGCCGCCCCAACCTGGTAGGACCCAGCACCAGCAGAACAGACAGGAAAATGAGGCTCCATTACAGACCATAAGGCCTGTAATTCCATGTTGGACCTCAGAGCTCGATGGAGGGCAGCAGCCAAGAGGTAGTTTTTAACTTCCAATAACCTGCGGGGGGGTCCTCAAAAGTTTTTTTTTTAATCGGCATTTTGACCTGGCCCAGAGACCCCTCTGGACGCTCCCACCATCAGGGGTTCAGAGGCAGGCCACATCAGCATGTATTTTGAGTGTCTCTATGCTCAGGCATCAAGCCAGTCGCCCCAACAGAAAATAAGGCTGCCCTCTCGTGTGGTAGATGCAGACTCGCTGAATTCCTTCAAGCGAAAGCTGGATTTGTTTCTGTCTGCGGCGAAGATCACCTCTTACAGAAGGGTAGGTACTGCAGGGAATTTAATGTCCAGAGTGATCTCCTGGACTAGTTTCCATCGCCGAGATGGGTCGGAGAGGAATTCCCCAAATTTTTTGTTCCAAAGTGACCTGGGTTTTTTAGCTGTTTTTTTGCCTCTGCCAGGAGATCACATGGTTTTGGGAGGGGTGGAGTGTATATGTTGTGATACACAAGGTATCGCAATTGTGTGGGTCAGGCTGGATGGACCAGAGGGTCTTTACCTATCCGTCATTGTTCGTATATTCGTCAACCAGGAACATTCTCCCCTCCCGCCTCTTACAGGCCTCCGTGGGCAGGTCGAGCTTTGCTCCCTCAGGAAAGCCCTTAGCAAGCTTAAGGCGATGTAAAAGGGGTGGAGACAACAACAACTTGTGTTTGTATAGTACCTTTAATGTCATAAATCCTCTCAAGGCGTTTCATTGGAGCGAATATCAAACACAATTTGACACCAAGCCACATAAAGAAGATATAGGACAGGTGACTGAAAGTTTGGTCAAAGAGGTTGGTTTTCAGGAGCGTCTTAAAGGAGGAAAAAGAGAGGTAGAGGTTTAGGGAGTTCCAACATTTAGGACCGAGGCAGCTGAAGGCACGGCCGCCAATGATGGAGAGATGAAAATCAGAGACCAGAATTGAAGAGATCTCAAAGGGTTGTAGGGTTGCAAGAGGTTACAGAGCTAGGGAGGGGCGAGGCCATGTGTAGTGTATTTGCTTCATAGGTTCTTTGCTTAAGAATTCATAGCAACACATTTGCTGTTAAGACTAGTAGTTTTTTTTAGCAAAGGTTTAGCAATCACACTACACATTACCAGTCAATACACTAGGCTCACAACTGCACGCTTCATTATGAATGACCTAGACCCAACTGGCTGGGGTTTTATTGAGCCTTGTGATCATCACGTGACTGGCTAAGCCACTCACAATGCAACATCTCTACAAGTATGAGCATGCTCACAGGTGCATACATTACATTACATAATTGGAACTCCTACATGGCAAGTAATCCCCAGGTGGGCAGAAGGAATGTTTCAAGGACACCCTCAAAGCCTCCCTGATAAAGTGCAACATCCCCACTGACACCTGGGAATCCCTGGCCATAGACTGCCCTAAGTGGAGGAAGAGCATCCGGGAGGGCGCTGAGCACCTCGAGTCTCGTCGCCGAGAGCATGCAGAAACCAAGCGCAGGCAGCGGAAGGAGCGTGCGGCAAACAAGACTCCCCACCCACCCCTTTCCTTCAACCACTGTCTGCCCAACCTGTGACAGAGACTGTAATTCCCGTATTGGACTGTACAGTCACCTGAGAACTCACTTTTAGTGTGGAAGCAGGTCTTCCTCGATTTCGAGGGACTGCCTATGATGATGACATTACACCATGGATGAGGCAAAACAGATCTCCGCCCCTTTTTCTTGACTGTTGCGCTTGTGGAGCTAGGGTAAGGGTAAACCAGACCCTAGAGAAATGTTAGGAAGTTGGGATTAAAAAGACAGAACAGCTATGGCGAACAAAATGGTACAGAAGGCTCGATGGACTGAATGGCCCACTCTTATGTGCTATGTGCAATGTGTCGGAGGGGTACAAGGTTCATAGAAACATAGAAACATAGAAATTAGGTGCAGGAGCAGGCCATTCAGCCCCTCGAGCCTGCACTGCCATTCAATAAGATCATGGCTGATCATTCAACCTCAGTACCCCTTTCCTGCTTTCTCTCCATAGCCCTTGATCCCTTTGGCTTTAAGGGCCATATCTAACTCCCTTTTGAATATATCTAACGAACTGGCCTCAACAATTTTCTGCGGTAGAGAATTCTACAGGTTAACCACTCTCTGAGTGAAGAAATGTCTCCTCATCTCGATGGCTTACCCCTTATTCTTAGACTGTGACCCCTGGTTCTGGAACTCCCAGCAATGGGAACATTCTTCCTGCCTCTAACCTGTCCAATCCCGTCAGAATTTTATATGTTTCTATGAGATCCCCTCTCATTCTTCTAAACTCCAGTGTATACAAGCCCAGTTGATCCAGTCTCTCCTCATATGTCAGTCCTGCCATCCCGGGAATCAATCTTGTGAACCTTCGCTGTACTCCCTCAATAGCAAGAACATCCTTCCTCAGATTAGGAGACCAAAACTGAACACAATATTCCAGATGTGGCCTCACCAAGGCTCTGTACAACTGCAGTAAGACCTCCCTGCTCCTATAGCTATGGAGGCCAACATGCCATTTGCCTTCTTCACCACCTTCTGTACCTGCATGCCAACCTTCAATGACTGATGTACCATGACACCCAGGTCCCGTTGCACCTCCCCTTTTCCTAATCTGTCACCATTCAGATAATATTCTGTCTTCCTGTTTTTTGCCCCCAAAGTGGATAACCTCACATTTATCCACATTATACTGCATCTGCCATGCATTTGCCCACTCACCTAACCTGTCCAAGTCACCCTGCAGCCTCTTAGCATCCTCCTCACAGCTCACACCGCCACCCAGCTTAGTGTCATCTGCAAAATATTACACTCAATTCCTTCATCTAAATCATTGATGTATATTTTAAATAGCTGGGGTCCCAGCACTGAACCCTGCGGCACCCCACTGGTCACTGCCTAACATTCTGAAAAGGGCCCGTTTTTTCCGACTCTCTGCTTCCTGTCTGCCAACCAGTTCTCTATCCACGTCAATACATTACCCCCAATACCATGTGCTTTAATTTTGCACACTAATCTCTTGTGTGAGACCTTGTCAAAAGCCTTTTGAAAGTCCAAATACACCACATCCACTGGTTCTCCCTTATCCACTCTACTAGTTACATCATCAAAAAATTGTAGAAGATTTGTCAAGCATGATTTCCCTTTCATAAATCCATGCTGACTTGGACCGATCCTGTCACTGCTTTCCAAATGCGCTGCTATTTCATCTTTAATAATTGATTCCAACATTTTCCCCACCACCGATGTCAGGCTAACCAGTCTATAATTCCCTGTTTTCTCTCTGTCTCCTTTTTTAAAAAGTGGTGTTACATTAGCTTCCCTCCAGTCCGTAGGAACTGAACCAGAGTCAATAGAATGTTAGAAAATGATCCACTATTTCTAGGGCCACTTCCTTAGTACTCTGAGATGAAGCCTATCAGGTCCTGGGGATTTATCGGCCTTCAATCCCATCAATTTCCCTAACACAATTTCCTGACTAATAAGGATTTCCTTCAGTTCCTCCTTTTTGCTAGACCCTCGAACCCCTAGTATTTCCGGAAGGTTATTTGTGTCTTCCTTCGTGAAGACAGATCCAAAGTATTTGTTCAATTGGTCTGCCATTTCTTTGTTCCCCATTATAAATTCATCTGATTCTGACTGCAAAGGACCTACGTTTGTCTTCACTAATCTTTTTTCTTCACATATCTGTAGAAGCTTTCTCCTTGTCTGCCTTGGTCAGGAATCATCATAGGCAGTCCCTAGGAATCGAGGAAGACTTTCTTCCACTCTAAAAATTAGTTCTTAGGTGGCTGAACAGTCCAATACGGGAATTACAGTCTCTGTCACAGGTGGGACAGATAGTCGTTGAAGGAAAGGGTGGGTGGAACAGGTTTGCTGCACGCTCTTTCCGCTGCCTGCGCTTGTTTTCTGCATGCTCTCGGCAATGAGACTCGAGGTGCTCAGCGCCCTCCCGGATGCACTTCCCCCACTTAGGGCGGTTTTTGGCCAGGGACTCCCAGGTGTCAGTGGGGATGTTGCACTTTATCAGGGAGGCTTTGAGAGTGTCCTTATTACGTTTCCGCTGCCCACCTTTGGCTCGTTTGCTGTGAAGGAGTTCCGAGTAGAGCGCTTGCTTTGGGAGTCTCGTGTCGGGCATACGGACAATGCGGCCCTGCCCAGCGGAGCTGATCAAGTGTGGTTCGTGCTTCAATGCTGGGGATGTTGGCCTGGTCGAGGACTCAGTGAACATCACTGGCGTGAACATCACTGGCGTGAACAGTGGAACAACAGATGGACCTCTCTTTGCTCTCAGCAACTGTTCTTTGGAAGTCATCCAGAATGGATGGAGAAAATAATTACGTCATTGTGGAGCGTGCAGGGGTCGAACTTCGGGGGTGAAAGATTCTTACTTGTTTATAGCCATCTTGGCTTGTGGCTGTGGCTAAACCATTAATCACTATTCTACAGTGAATGTGCTTCAAAGCTTGTGGCGTACCTGTGAGTGTGTACCATGCTAATACAGACATTCTCCTCAACACAGATAAATCTGAATTTATCCTACTTACATAGCAGAAAAAATTCCAAATGTTCGCCTTCTATGTTTAGACAATGATTCTCCAGTCCGAGTACATCAGTACATCGGAATATGACATTACTAACTCTCAAATGTCAGCTGTTGTTTTCTGAATCGCTATGGTAACCCCTCTGTCAGCATTATGCATCAGCTGCAGCATTACGCTTGTCAGCCACTTCCAACCTCCTTAATTCAGAAATTAATGTGAATCAAGGGACACAGAAAGACCTGCATTATTGTAGCGCCTTCACAACATCAGACTGTTCCAAAGCGCTTTGCAGTCAATGAAGTCTTTTTGCCTCAGCTCATCCGCTGCTGAAACCCTCATCCACTCCTTTGTTACTTCTAGATTTGACTATTCCAAAGCACTCCTGGCTGGCCTCCCACATTCTACCCTCTGTAAACTTGAGGTCATCCAGAAATCTGCTGCCCGTGTCCTAACTCTTGTTCACCCAACACCCATGTGCTCGCTGACCCACATTGGCTCCCGGTTGAACAACATTTCGATTTCAAAATTCTCATCCTTATTTTCAAATCCCTCCATGGCCTCGCACCTCCCTATCTCTGTAATCTCCTCCAGCCCCACAACCCCCCTCGAAATATCTGAGTTCCTCTAATTCTGGCCACTTGAGCATCCCCGAATTCAATCGCTCCACTATTGGTGGCCGTGCCTTCAGCTGCCTGGTCCCTGAGCTCTGGAATTCCCTGCCTAAACCTCTCTACCTCTCTTTCCTCCTTTAAGACGCTCTAGTGTCAGCGTTTAGCACTTTCACCTCTGAATCAGTAGGTCGTGGGTTCAAGTCCCACTCCAGAGACTTGAGCACATAAATCTAGGCAGACATTCCAGTGCAGTGCTGAGAGAGTGCTGCACTGTCGGAGGTGCCATCTTTCAGATGAGACATTAAACCGAAGCCCCGCCTGCTCTCTCAGGTGGACGTAATAGATCCCATGGCACTATTTCGAAGACGAGCAGGGGAGTCCTCCCTGGTGTCCTGGGCCAATATTTATCCCTCAATCAATATAACAAAAAAACAAATTATCTGGATCATTATCACGTTGCTGTTTGTGGGAGCTTGCTGTGCACAAATTGCCTGCTGTGTTTCTTACACTACAAAAGTGACTACACTTTAAAAGTATTCAATTGGCTGTGAATCGACTTGGGACGTCTGTTAGTCTTGAAAGGCGCTATATAAATGCAAGTCTTACTTTTTAAAATCTACCTCTTTGACCAAGTTTTTGGTCATTTGTTCATATATCTCCTATTGTGGGTCGGTGTCAAATTTTGTTTTATGACACTCCTGTGAAACGCCTATGTTAAATACAAGTTGTTGTTATTGTTAAAGTGTAATCACTGTTGTAATATAAGAAGCGCAGCAAACAAATTGCGCAAACCAACAATGTGATAATGACCAAATAATCTGTTTTTGTCATGATGTTGGTTGAGGGATAAATATTGGCCAGGACACCAGGGAGAACTCCCCTGCTCTTCTTTGAAATAGTGCCATGTTCACCTGAGAGAGCGGACGGGGTCTCAGTTTAAAGTTTCATCTGAAAGACAGCACCCCCAAAGTACTGCGCTGGAGTGTCAGTCCAGATTTTGCATTCGGGTCATTGGAGTGGACTTGAACCCACGACCTTCTGACTCAAAGGTAAGAGTGCTGTCACACCTGACATCAGACCTACTGGGCTAAAGGCACTTCCCTGACCGATTGCACACAGTCACTGCGGCGACACAGTTTGCACACGTACAACCGTAACAATATCTGCTTTTAGACTGGCGCTGTATCAATTGGTATTCTGAGAGACCAGCACCTACGAGCCACTCCAGGAGTATTTAGGCCAGGAGTGCCTGTCCACCTCGGGCAGAATTTGCTCATGGTTAAAAAAAATTTCAAAGCAGAGACATAGCAGAACTTGACCCTGCCCTAAATTCTACGCTACGTAAACTAGAGGTGATCCAAAACTTGGCTGCCCATGTCCTACATAAGAACATAAGAATTAGGAACAGGAGTAGGTCATCTAGCCCCTCGAGCCTGCTCCGCCATTCAACAAGATCATGGCTGATCTGGCCGTGGACTCAGCTCCACTTACCCGCCCGCTCCCCGTAACCCTTAATTCCCTTATTGGTTAAAAATCTATCTATCCGTGACTTGAATACATTCAATGAGCTAGCCTCAACTGCTTCCTTGGGCAGAGAATTCCACAGATTCACAACCCTCTGGGAGAAGAAATTCCTTCTCAACTCGGTTTTAAATTGGCTCTCCTGTGCCCCCTAGTTCTAGTCTCCCCGACCAGTGGAAACAACCTCTATCTTGTCTATCCCTTTCATTATTTTAAATGTTTCTATAAGATCACCCCTCATTCTTCTGAACTCCAATGAGTAAAGACCCAGTCTACTCAATCTATCATCATAAGGTAACCCCCTCATCTCCGGAATCAGCCTAGTGAATCGTCTCTGTACCCCCTCCAAGCTAGTATATCCTTCCTTAAGTAAGGTGGCCAAAACTGCACGCAGTACTCCAGGTGCGGCCTCACCAATACCCTATACAGTTGCAGCAGGACCTCCCTGCTTTTGTACTCCATCCCTCTCGCAATGAAGGCCAACATTCCATTCGCCTTCCTGATTACCTGCTGCACCTGCAAACTAACTTTTTGGAATTCATGCACAAGGACCCCCAGGTCCCTCTACACTGCAGCATGTTGTAATTTCTCCCCATTCAAATAATATTCCCTTTTACTGTTTTTTTTTCCCAAGGTGGATGACCTCATACTTTCCGACATTGTATTCCATCTGCCAAACCTTAGCCCATTCGCTTAACCTATCTAAATCTCTTTGCAGCCTCTCTGTGTCCTCTACACAACCCGCTTTCCCACTAATCTTTGTGTCATCTGTAAATTTTGTTACACTACACTCTGTCCCCTCTTCCAGGTCATCTCTGTATATTGTAAACAGTTCTGGTCCCAGCACCGATCCCTGTGGCACACCACTAACCACCGATTTCCAACCCGAAAAGGACCCATTTATCCCGACTCTCTGCTTTTTGTTAGCCAGCCAATTCTCTATCCATGCTAATACATTTCCTCTGACTCCACGAACCTTTATCTTCTTCAGTAACCTTTTGTGTGGCGCCTTATCGAATGCCTTTTGGAAATCTAAATACACCACATCCATCGGTACATCTCTATCCACCATGCTCGTTATAACTCACACCGAGTCCCACTCACCCATCACCCCCTGTGCTCGCTGACCTACATTGGCTCTCGGTTAAGCAATGCCTCGATTTCAAAATTCTCATCCTTATTTTCAAATGCCTGCATGACCTCGCCCCTCCCTGCAGCCCCACAACCCCCCCGAGATGTCTGTGCTCCTCTAATTCTGCCCTCTTGAGCATTCCTGATTATAATCGCTCAACCATTGGTGGCCATGCCTTCTGTTGCCTAGGCCCCAAGCTCTGGAACTCCCTGCCTAAACCTCTCCGCCTCTCTACCTCGCTTCCCTCCTTCAAGATGCTCCTTAAAACCTACCTCTTTGACCATCATCATCATATCATCATAGGCAGTCCCTCAAAACTGAGGAAGACTTGCTTCCACTCTAAAAGTGAGTTCTCTAGTGTCTGAATAGTCCAATACGGGAATTACAGTCTCTGTCACAGGTGGGACAGACAGTGGTTGAAGGAACGGGTGGGTTGGGGAGTCTGGTTTGCCTCACGCTCCTTCCGCTGCCTGCGCTTGCTTTCTGTATGCTCTCGGCGACGAGACTCGAGGTGCTCAGCGCCCTCCCGGATGCACTTCCTCCACTTAGGGCGGTCTTTGACCAGGGACTGCAGTGGCGGGTGGGGGTGGAACCTTGGACTAAGATCTTGACGATGTCATCTTGACTAATAACAGAAAATGCTGGTAATCTCAGCAACATCTGTGAAGAACAGATGCTGCCTGACCCGCTGAGATTTCCAGCATTTTCCGATTTTATTTCAGATTCCAGCATCCGCGGTAATTTGCTTTTGTGTTGTTGCAGAGTGTGACTTTTGTGAAAGTAACGATCTAGTTAGCCTCTTGAATATAAATAATGCAAAATGCCACTGATATTTTTAGATTTAAAAAAAATCTTTCAGTATTTGAGGTAAAAAATTATTTTTAAATGAACCAAAATTCTAAAAGCCCTGGAGCAACTTGCCCGGGGACTCCCCAGGAATGGGTGAGGGACTCAGGGAGTGGGGAACAGGCTCCCCTTGTGTACAATTCTACATTTGTTACAAACACCTCTGATTGTACATAAAGCAATTTAAGGCATTTTCTGAGTGGTGTGACAATGCCCTGTGGTGATGTTCAGTCTTTCTAATCCATTGTCGCTCCCGACCCATCAAAGGGAACTCCCTCACCTCCGCTTCCTCTTTTGTGCCCAGCACTTCTTACTTCACTGTAAAGCCCGAGGCTGTGAGATTCAATGAACCACGATAGGGTTCTGCCGGCGTAAAATGGATGCCAAAGCGTTCAATATGGCGCGCCGTGCGCGTGTACATTCTGAGCTGGAAGTGCGCCGCCCGCCATATTGGTACAGGCATCAAAAGAGGCGTCCAGGACCCGTGCCCGAAACTGGCGTTAAGCCCTCTGCTTATGAAAGTAATTAAAACCAAGGACCGCTGACAGGCACTACTTACTCCCCAGCACCACTGCCCCCCCCCTCCCATCTACCCCGATCGCCACCTCACCCATCATCCCCTGATTGCCTCCTCGACCCTCACCCACCCCCCAATAATCACCATAACCCCACCCCCTGATTACCACCTCAACTCACCCATCGCCTGATCAGTGCCTCGACCCTCCCCCCACCACCAATCACTGCCTCAACGCCCCCCCCACCCCAGATCACCACCTCAACTCCCCCCCCCCATCCCCGATCACCACCTCAATCTCCCCCCCACCCCCAATCACCACCTCAACTCCCCCCCCACCCCCGATCACCACCTCAACCCCCCCCCCCCCCACCTCCCAATCACCTACTCAACTCCCCCACCCCCAGAACATCATCGGGACCCTCCCCCCGCCCCCCCCCACGATCGCCACCTCAACTCACCCATCGCCCAATCGGTGCCTCCACCCACCCACCCACTAATTGCCACCTCAACCCCCCCCCCCAACCCCCAAACACCATCTCGACCCCTCCACCCCCAGATCAGTGCCTCGACCCCCTCTCGCTCGTGCAATCAAATTCTGCATACTCGTGAAAATGTTAAAGATCGCTATCAAGTTCTGTATCTCCCTTCCTTTCTCCAGAGAGTACAGTCCCAAGATAGTCAAGCTCTCCACAGTGCTCAGCCTCTAAGTTCAGTAAAATGCCTCCCATCTCTATCTTTGCTGCCATGCGGAGACCAAAACTTAAACTCAACACAATACCCCAGATGCAGATTAACGAGGGTCAGCTCCTTAGGCTTGTAAGTCACACGCATAGTGTCAGCTGTGGCTCAGTGGGTAGCACTCTCGTGCCTCTGTTGTTCAAGTCCCACTCCAGGGAATTAAGCACATAATCCAGGCTGACACTCCAGTGCTGAGGGAGTACTGCACTGTCGGAAGTACCTTCATTCAGATGAGACGTTAAACCGAGGCCCCGTCTGCCCTCTCAGGTGGACATAAAAGATCCCATGGCATTATTTCGAAGAAGAGCAGCGGAGTTATCCCCAATGTCCTGGCCAATATTTATCCCTCAATCAAAAAAACAGATTATCTGGTCATAAATCACCTTGCTGTTTGTGGGAGCTTGCTTGTGCGCAAATTGGCTGCCGCGTTTCCTACATTACAACAGTGATTACAGTCCACAATTATGGTCCAGTGGTTGTAAAAGGCGCTATATAAATCCAAGTCGTTTTTCATAGCTATACAAACAGACATTTATTAATTAAACCTCGCTATTCCATTTTCATGCCATTTTCAGATATAATAGTGGAGGAAAATTCAACCCTTTTCTTGCTTTCAGAAGAACATAAGAACATAAGGAATAGGAGCAGGAGTAGGCCATATGGCCACTCAAGCCTGCTCCACCATTTAATAAGATCATGGCTTAGGTCTCAGGTCCAATTGAGGTCCACTTCCCTGCCCGCTCCCCATAACCTCTTATCCCCTTATCGTTTAAGAAACTGTCTATCTCTGTCTTAAATTTATTCAATGTCCCAGCTTCCACAGCTCTCTGAGGCAGTGAATTCCACAGATTTACAACCCTCAGAGAAGAAATTCCTTCTCATCTCAGTTTCAAATGGGCGGCCCCTTATTCTAAGATCATGCCCTCTAGTTCTAGTCTCCCCCATCAGTGGAAACATCCTCTCTGCATCCACCTTGTCAAGCCCCCTCATAATCTTATACGTTTCGATAAGATCACCTCTCATTCTTCTGAATTCCAATGAGTAGAGGCCTAATCTACTCAACCGTTCCTCATAAGTCAACCTCCTCATCCCCGGAATCAACCTAGTGAACCTTCTCTGAACTGACTCCAAAGCAAGTATATTCTTTCGTAAATATGGAAACCAAAACTGCATGCAGTACACCAGGTGTGGCCTCACCAATACTTCCTTGCTACAAGAAGCAGTAGTATGAGGCTGTTTGCAGGAAGGTTAGATTTGGGAGAGAAAAACGACTTTCCCTCTGACTTTTGCTTTGGTGATGCTGATGAAAATTCATTAAGAATCTTGCTACCTGTAGCTGCAATAATTATAGCATCATAGACTAGTACAGCAGAGGAGGCCACACTGGCTCTTTCGAAGAGCAATTCAGTTAGTCCCACTCCCCCGCTCTTTCCCCAATTCCCTGCAATTTTTTCTCTTTCGCGTATTATCCATTTCCCTTTTGAAGGCAACTATTGAATCTGTATCCACCGCCCTTCAGGCAGTGCATTCCAATTCCTAACCACTCGCTGCGTAAAAAAATGTTTCCTCATGTCGCCTTTGGTTCTTCTGCCAATCGCCTTAAATCTGTGCCCTCTGGTTATCGACTCTTCAGCAATTTGAAACAGTTTTTCTCTTTATTTACTCTGTCTAAATCCATCATAATTTTGAACACCTCTATCAAATCTCCTCTTAGCCTTCTTTGCTCTAAGGAGAACAACGCCAGCTTCTCCAGACTATCCACGTCACTGAAGTCCCTCATCCCTGGAAGTGTTCCAGTAAATCTCTTCCGTACCCTCTCCAGAGCACCTTCTGATAATAAAGACACCAAGGTAGGTAGAATAATAAATGGAGCTATATTTGCAAAACAATTTGTTGGTTTGCCCATTGGACATTGCCAGACAGAGCACCCAAAACAAAACCAGACTGACTAGTTTCAGATTGGATCTATGGCAATCCGAAGGCCAACAACATGCCATACTGAGATAACCCCACCACACCCAGTCACTGTTCGTCACATCGAAAAGAATCCATTGTCAAAACATTGTTTAAAAGGATGACGTGTATTGATATAACAACAACAACAATTTTTATTTACATCATCATCATAGGAAGACTTGCTTCCACTCTTAAACAAGTCCTTAGGTGGCTGAACAGTCCAATACGCGAACCACAGTCCCTGTCACAGGTGGGACAGACAGTGGTTGAAGGAAAGGGTGGGTGGGACTGGTTTGCCGCACACTCCTTCCGCTGCCTGCGCTGGCTTTCTGCATGCTCTCGGCGATGAGACTTGAGGTGCTTGGCGTCCTCCCGGATGTACTTCCTCCACTTAGGGCGGTCTTTGGCCAGGGACTCCCAGGTGTCGGTGGGGATGTTGCACTTTATCAGGGAGGCTTTGAGGGTGTCCTTGTAACGTTTCCTCTGCCCACCTTTGGCTCGTTTGCCGTGAAGGAGTTCCGAGTAGAGCGCTTGCTTTGGGAGTCTCGTGTCAGGCATGCGAACAATGTGGCCGGCCCAGCGGAGCTGGTCGAGTGTGGTCTGTGCTTCAATGCTGGGGATGTTGGCCTGGCTGAGAATGCTGATGTTGGTGCGTCTGTCCTCCCAGAGGATTTGTAGGATCTTGCGGAGACATCGTTGGTGGTATCTATCCAGCGACTTGAGGTGTCTACTGTACATTGTCCATAGCACCTTTAACGTAGTAAAACTTCCCAAGGCACTTCACAGGAGTATTATGAGGCAGAAAAAAAATCAAAGAGCAAGTTATTATTTAATTGGAGAAAAATTGCAAAGTGCTGCAGTACACAGGGACCTGGGGGTCCTTGTGCATGAAACACAAAAGGTTAGTATGCAGGTCCAGCAAGTGATCAGGAAGGCCAATGGAATCTTGGCCTTTATTGCAAAGGGGATGGAGTATAAAAGCAGGGAAGTCTTGCTACAGTTATACAGGGTATTGGTGAGGCCACACCTGGAATACTGCGTACAGTTTTGATTTCCATATTTAAGAAAGGATATACTTGCTTTGGAGTCAGTTCAGAGAAGGTTCACTAGGTTGATTCCGGGGATGAGGGGGTTGACTTATGAGGAACGGTTGAGTAGATTGGGCCTCTACTCATTGGAATTCAGAAGAATGAGAGGTGATCTTATCGAAACGTATAAGATTATGAGGGGGCTTAACAAGGTGGATGCAGAGAGAATGTTTCCATTGATAGGGGAGACTAGAACTAGAGGGCATGGTCTTAGATTAAGAGGCTGCCCATTTAAAACTGAGATGAGGAGGAATTTCTTCTCTCAGAGGGTTGTAAATCTGTGGAATTCACTGCCTTAGAGAGCTGTGGAAGCTGGGACATTGAATATATTTAAGACAGAGATAGACAGTTTCTTAACTGATGAGGGAATAAGGGGTTATGGGGAGCGAGCGGGGAAGTGGAGCTGAGTCAATGATCAGATCAGCCATGATCTTATTAAATGGCGGAGCAGGCTTGAGTGGCCTACTCCTGCTCCTATTCCTTATGTTCTTATGTTCTTAAAACAAATAAATTTGACACCGAGCCACATAAGAAAAAATGACCACAGGTGACCAAAAGCTTGGTCAAAGAGGTAGGTTTTAAGGAGCGTCTTAAAGGAGGAAAGAGAGGTAGAGAGGTGGAGAGGTTTAGGCAGGAAGTTCCAGACCTTACGCCCAGGCAGCTGAAGGCACGGCCACCGATGGTTGAGCGATTATAATCAGGGATGCTCAAGAGGGCAGAATTAGTGGAGCGCAGACATCTGATCATTATCACATTGCTGTTTGCGGGAGCTTGCTGTGCACAAATTAGCTGCTGCATTTCCTACATTACAACAGTGACCACATTTCAAAAGTATTTAATTCGCTGTAAAGCATTTAATTAGCTGGGACATGCTTAGGTTGTGAAAGCACATCCTCATTTTCTTTGGAGACTTAAGCACATAATCTAGGCTGAAACTTCGGTGCAGTACTGAGGGAGTGCTGCACTGTCGGAGATGCCATCTTTCGGATGAGACGTCAAACCGAGGCCCCGTCTGCCCTCTCAGGAGGACGTAAAAGATTCCACAGCCATTATTTTGCAGAAGAGCAGAGGAATTCCCCCCTGTTTCACTTTCTCGGGACGTCCCAAAGCGCTTTACAGCCAATGAAGTACTTTTGGTGTGCAGTCACTGTTGTAATGTGGGAAACACGGCAGCCAATCTGCGCACAGCAAGCTCCCACAAACAGCAATGTGATAATGACCAGATAATCTGGTGATGTTTATTGAGGGATAAATAATGCCAGGACACCGGGGATAACTCCCCTACTCTTCTTGGAAATAGTGCCATGTTCAGCTTAGCGAGTGGGCAGGGCATCGGTTTAACGTCTCATCCAAAAGACAGCACCTCCGACTGTTATGTCCTTAGAGGCTCTGATAATGACTCCACGAGCAAATGAATTGCACTTGAACTGTAGTGACCTTAGTTCATTTAATATAACTCCAGAGTGATGATCACACATGGTGGCCTGCCTTTTATACTAGGCCTGGCACACCTGTACAGGTAACCTACAAGTCTCCCACAGCAGTGCCCTCTGGTGGCACACCTTAGTGACCATACAGCTGGTGTACAAGTTTCCCACAGTAGTGCCCTCTGGTGGAATATCATGTATAATAGTCCAAGCAGTAAACATGTCTGGATACATGACACTGACAGTACAGCGCTCCTTCAGCACTGCACTGGAGTGTCAGTCTAGGGAGCCAGGCAGGAGGATGGAGTTGGTGGCAAGGGTGCGGTCTTTGGCAAGGTCCCACTCATTCACGACTTAATGTCTGATGTGTTGGTAGTCATGGCATCCAAGAAAACAGCTGACTGATAGAGATGGTTGTTAATCCATCTGTGTATGTAGATGATGTCCTCGAGGGGTACTTTTTGATGGTGAGAGGGACAAGGAGGATACTTGTGTGACCTTGGAGGGTGATTGCAAGACTAGAGCAGGAGCCACTGCTGGAGGTGGTTGGTTATATTGGGCTCGGTAGGAGTGGAAGCACACGAGTGCAGTCCCACTGAGGTGGACCATGAGGGAGTGTGACATGACTGATGGTGCAGATAGGTCAAAAAGAAAGAAAGACTTGCATTTATATAGCGCCTTTCACGTTTACCGGACGTCTCAAAGCGCTTTACAGCCAATGAAGTACTTTTGGAGTGCAGTCGCTGTTGTAATGTAGGAAACGCAGCAACCCCTTGGCGCACAGCAAGCGCCCACAAACAGCAATGTGATAATGACCAGATAATCTTTTCCTGTTATTTTGATTGAGGGATAAATATTCTCCCCGTGAGGAATTCCCCTGCTCTTCTTCAAAATAGTGCCATGGGATCTTTTACGTCCACCTGAGAGAGGAGATGGGGCCTCGGTTTAACGTCTCATCTGAAACATGGCACCTTTGACAGTGCGGCGCTCCCTCAGCACTGCACGGGAGTGTCAGCCTAGATTTTTGTGCTTGTGTCCCTGGAGTAAGACTTGAACCCACAACCTTCTGATTCCGAGGAGCGAGAGTGCTACCCACTGAGTCACACAAATAAAGCGATTTGGTTTCAGTCATCAGAAAGAGTCACGTCCTATTCAGCCAAATGAAAGTGCGCTGCCTGTGCTGAGGATAAAAAGCTGCTTGTATAATACTTGGGTCAGGCTGTAGCATTCCTTTCAACAAAAAAAAAATGCCGTTCACTTCACAGAGCTCCCACTGTGTAATCCCAGGTGTGACGCAGAACTTAGGCCCACAGCGCCTTGTTGTGAAAGTGCCCCAGTCCTTCCCTGGACCCTCCTCTCTCTCTCTCTCTCTCTCTCTCACACACACACACATACAAACACACAGTGCATAATGTGGTCCCTGTGCGAAGGAGGAGAGCTGCGACCTGTTTCAGGAGCGAGTGGACGATAGCTTGTTTTATTTTCTTAAAATATAAGGTCTTAAATTAGAACCTGTTCAGTTTGTTCCATCACCTCAGTGCAAAGAGACATTCATCAATACTTACTTGTGTGTGTGTGTGTGGTGTGTGTGTGTGGCCTGGAGGTGGAGCGGAAGATCACTGATTGAGGGGGAATATGCAAAGCAGGGAAGATGCAAAATGGTTCTCCATACAGAGGCACCAGCAGCGAGTTGCAGCTGAATGCTGTTAATATCGTGACTTGGCAGATACAGAGGGCTTTCTGCATGGCGTGAAACAGGGCTTAAAGGCTTGCGTTTATCATCATAGGCGGTCCCTCGAACGAGGATGACTTGCTTCCACAAGAGTTCGCAGATGTTTCATTGAAGGACCCGATGTTCCAGGCCTGAACTCCAATTGAACGGGTGGAAGATGCCTGTGCGTGGATTTTTTTTAACGTGCGGTGACCGTTGCACATCAGCCATCGCACGGGCTCGACAGAGCTAGGCCTTTAATGTTTGTGGCGGAGGAGCGGCGAATGTTTATGTGGTGGAGGAGCGGCGAGAGATCATGGCGGAGGTGCGTGAAAGGTTTGAATTCAGAGGAGTTCAAGAGGGGAAAAATATAAAAGGTTGGCGGGGTGCGGGGAAGAAGGGAAGGACTGAGGAGATGGGGCAAAGGGAGAAAATAATAAAGAAAAAGTAATGGGAATGAAAAAGAACAAGAATGCACATATAAATTGCAAATTGGGTAGATTTGGTTGCAGTTGAGGTTTACTATTTGACTGGGACCGGTCCGGAAATCGGCGCGGTCCCAGCCTGCAAGACCATCAGCAGGCCGGGGCCATTGGAGGGAGCAGCGTGTGGTGGTATACCACTGCAGGGAGCAGCGCGTGCTGCTGCAGGAGGGCGACGGCTGCGAAGCCAGGTCGCTGATTGCAGTGCGGGCAGGTACAGCAGGAGGGGGCGAAGGAGCGGCGAGAATCTGTAGAGGGATGTGACCGGGGCCCAGGAGAGGCGTGAGTCTGGGGCCCAGAAAAGGCGAGGGCCCAGGGGCAGCACGGGCCAGCCCACATTGCGAGATGTGTGCGCGTTGGTCTGTGCAGCAGAGCTGGTCTCCAGACATCCTGGTTAACCCTTGCCATTGGACCAAGACCTAGCTCTGTCAAGCCCGTGCGGTGGCTGGTGTGCAATGGCCACCACACATTAAAAAAATCCACCCACAGGCATCTTCCACCCTTCAGGATGTAGTTCAGCATCTGGAATATTAGGTCCTTCATTGAAACACCCGTGAATTCATCCCTTTTAGGCGTGGAAGCAAGTCATCCTCACTTCGAGGGACCGCCTATGATGATGATGATGAGGAGGTCCGTGCAGCAGAGCAGGTCTCCAGTCGTCCTGGTTAACCCTTGCCACTGGATTGCATTTAAATAGAGCCCTTCACAACCTCAGTCCCAAAGGGCTTTACATCCAACTGGCAACTTCTGAAATTCAGCCACTGTTGGAACACAGGAAATGCAGCAATTTGTGCACAGCAAGCTCCCTAAATGTGATCATGACCAGATAATCTGTTTTTAAAAGTGTAGTTGGTTAAGGGGTGTATATTGGCCAGTACACCAAGGTAAAACCAGGGATCCCAGTCTCAGAATAAGGGGCCGCCCATTTAGAACTGAGATGAGGAGAAATTTCTTCTCTCAGAGGGTGGTAAATCTATGGAATTCTCTGCCCCAGAGAGCTGTGGAGGCTGGGTCACTGAATATATTTAAGGCTGGTATAGACAGATTTTTGAACGATAAGGGAATGAAGGGTTATGGGGAGAGGGAAGTGGAGCTGAGTCCATGATCAGATCAGTCATGATCTTATTGAATGGCGGAGCAGGCTCGAGGGGCCAATGGCCTAATCCTGCTCCTAGTTCTTATGTTCATAACTCCCAAGCTTTTAACATAACATAAGAATTAGGAGCAGGCCATTCGGCCCCTCGAGCCTGCTCCACCATTCAATGAGATCATGGCTGATCTTCGACCTCAACTTCACTTTCCTGCACTGTCCCCATATCCCTTGATTGCCTTAATATTCAAAAATCTATCGCTCTCTGTCTTGTATATACTCAACGACTGAGCCTCCACAGCCCTCTGGGGTAGAGAATTCCAAAGATTCACCACCCTCTGAGTGAAGAAATTTCTCCTCATCTCAGTCTGAAATGGCCGACCCCTTATTTTGAGACTGTGACCCCTGGTTCTAGACTTCCCCAGCCCGGGGGAACATCCTCCCTGCATCTACTGATCTTCGAAATAGCGGCTGTGGTATCTTTTACATCCGCCCGAGGGAGCAGATGGGGCTCGCACATCTGAAACATGGCACCTCCAACAGTGCAGCACTCCCCCTGGGAGTGTCAGCCTAGATTTTTGTGAAGTCTCTGGAATGGGACTTGAACCCAAATCTTCTAACTCGGAGGCGTGGGTCAACTGAGCCACTGCTGAATGCATTATGTGAACAATACATTAGGGAGGTGATCATGGGTGGCATTGGGTAAATACTGTGGACCAAACAAGAGCACGGGGAACTTTCAGTGTCCAATGGCTATGACAGTTCCACTTGAAGCATGAGGGGAACTGGAAGAGTTCAAGGTGAAGAAGCGCCTTTTAATTTTGAAGCTACGACTAATGTGATCTCTGGATACACTGCTGCTTTCTAATGGGCTACCCTCATCGATATAGCCGGGACATAGTCTCCGGATAAGGGCTCGGCCATTTAGGACTGTGATGAGGAAGAATTTCTTCACTCAAGAAGGTGGTGAATCTTTGGAAATCTCTACCCCAGAGGACTGTGGAGACTCAGTCGTTGAGTATATTCAAGACAGAGATCGCTAGATTTTGGAGTCTAGGGACCACGCAGGAAAGTGGAGTGGAGGTAGAAGATCAGCCATGGTTTTATTGAATGATGGAGCAGTCCCGAGGGGCCGAATGACCTATGCCTGCTCCTAATTCTTATGTTCTCATTAAAACCCACCTCACCACAGCAACCCAGAGGCACCACCTTGTAGTGCAGTATTATGCAATACAGACCAATGGGCCTCAAGATCAAGTCACGGGTGGGGTGGGGTGGACAGTGTTGAGTTAGCCAGTCTGAGCTAAATAGCAGTTTGCTGCTGTACAGTTTTGCCTCAGTGACCACGCTCGGAAGAGGTGGAATACATCAAGAATCACAAGAGCAGAGAAGGAAGCCATTCAGCCCATCGTGCCTGCTCCGGCTCTTTGAAAGAGCTATCCAATTAGTCCCGCTCCACTATTCTTTCCAGATGGTTCTGGCGCTGGTTCATCTCCCCCCCAAAAAATCAGCCAGAGTTTCTGTTACTGATCCCGATCCAGTCGCGCCTACTGGAAATTTCATGTGGATATTGAACAAGAACAGGATGGGGCTTAGCTGTGACGCCCTCTACAGTGGGATAGCCATTAATGTAGGGCACTTTAGTGAGGAACTCAATGGAGGGTAGTTGGGATACACGAGATCGACAGCCAGCAGAAACCAATGTCTGCAGGAGGGGTGAACAAGTTTATTTTATTCTAGCACAGGTTGAAAGTTTCAGGGAGGGAGGGAGGCCATTAATGACTTAGATCACTTTTTGTGGGGAAGCTTGTGTACCCATCAACATGCATCCGCAGTCTTAAATACAGCATTGAGCAATACAAAGTAACACAAGAAAAAATGGAATTCAATCCTGATAATGCATTTGGGAAGGGGCCAACAAGGCAGGAGAATACACATTAAATGGTAGGACACTGAGAAGTGTAGAGAAACAGAGGGACCTTGGAGTGCGGGTCCACAGATCCCTGAAGGTAGCAGGCCAGCTAGATAAGCAGAAAGCACCTTTATTAGCCAAGGCATAGAATACAAGAGAACAGCTCCGCAGGTCGGACTATAATACAGCTGGAGCATACCACTACAACTTCCAGTGCAAACTGCTCCAAGTGTGCGACGATTTTGAGGTGGATGACTGGGTGATGTCATCAAAACCCAGGTCGCCGTTTGGAACGTGGCCAGCGGGGCCCAGGTACAGCGGAGGAGCGGTGAGAGAGCGTGGCGGAGGAGTGGCGAGAGATCATGGCGGAGGAGCGGCGAGAGATCGTGGGGGAGGAGCGGCGAGATATTGTGACGGAGGAGCGGCGAGAGATCGTGGCGGAGGAGCGGCGAGAGATCGTTGCGGAGGTGAGGCAAATGAAGGTACGGGGCCCAGGGGGCAGCACGGGCCAGCCCACACTGCGATATGTGTGCGCACTAGGTCCGTGCAGCAGAGCTGGTCTCCAGTCGTCCTGGTTTATCCTTGCCACCGGATAAAGGCCTAGCTCTGTCGAGCCCGTGTGGTGGCTGGTGTGCAACAGTCACCACACGTTAAAAAAATCAACGCACAGGCATCTTCCACCCCCTCAACTGGAGTTCACGACTGGAACATTGGGTCCTTCATTGAAACATGTGAACCCATGTGGAAGCAAGTCATCCTCGTTCAAGGGACCGCCTATGATGAGAATAAGAGCAAGGAGGTTATGCTTGAACTGTATAAACCACGAGTTAGGCCACAGCTAGAGTACTGCGTGCAGTTCTGGTCACCACATTACAGGAAAGATGTGATTGCACAAGAGAGGGTACAGAGGAGATTTACAAGAATGTTGGCTGTACTAGAGAATGTTAGCTACAGTATGAGGAAAGATTGGATAAGCTGGATTTGTTTTCTTTGGAACAGAGGCGGCTAAGGGGAGAACTTATAAAATTATGGAGGGGCCTAGATACAGTGGATAGGAAGGACTTATTTTCCTCAGCAGAGGGATCAACACCCAGGGGGCATAGCTTTAAAATAATTGTTAGATTTAGAGGGGATTTGAGGAGAACCTTTTTCACCCAGAGGGTGGTGGGGGTCAGGAACTCACTGCCTGAAAGGGTGGTAGACGCAGAAACCCTCACCACATTTAGAAAGTACTTGGATGTGCACCTGAAGTGCCGTAACCTACAGGGCTACGGACCGAGAGCTGGAAAGTGGGATTAGGCTGGGTGGCTCTTTGTTGGCTGCGCTGGCATGATGGGCCGAAATGGCCTCCTTCCGTGCTGTAAATTTCTATCATTGTATGAAGCCGCTCCAGTCCCCTCCTCATTGCCCGGGTCGCGTGAGCCCATAAAACCCTCCCAGCAGATAGGACTAACCCCCTCCTAGCAGTTGGTATAAAGGGTGCGGCCACGGAAGGAGTGTTGGCTTTGCAGATGGGCAGCCCGTGAATCCTTCCACGACTTTGCACTAATCTCCAAGGGATGTGTGATGATATAACAACCAGCAATTATTACACCTGTCCATTCACATGGGGGGGGGGGGAAAGAGAGAAAAAAAATTAAAGTTGGGAGAACCCATCTACCATTCATATCTAGATTGTACAACAGCCAAGAGAGCTGGAAATGACAATTTTTGGCACCAATCAATCCCACCAGCAATCGACGCTTTTCTTCCACCCTACCCCAGTATAAAATACCAGCGGTAATTATATTTGATCTTACCCCCACTTACATAAGAAATAGGAGCAGGAGTAGGCTACCTGGCCCCTCGAGCCTGCTCCACCATGGCTGATCTGATCATTGACTCAGCTCCACTTCCCTGTCCGCTCCCCATAATCCTTTCCCAGTATACCGCTCAAAAATCTGTATATCTCCGCTTTAAATTTATTCAATGACCCAGCCTCCACAGCTCTCTGGGGCAGAGAATTCCAAAGATTTACTTACAACCCTCAGAGAATTAATTCCTCCTCATCTCAGTGTTAAATTGGCAGCCCCTTATTCTGAGACTATTTTCCCTAGTATTAGTTACGCCTATGAGTGGAAATATCCTCTCTGCATCCACCTTGTCGAGCCCCCTCATTATCTTATATGTTTTGATAAGATCACCTCTCATTCTTCTGAACTCCCATTAGTATAGGCCCAACCTACTCAACCTATCTTCATAAGTCAACCCCCTCATTTCTGGAATCAACCGAGTGAACTTTTTCTAAACAACCTCCAGTACAAGTATATCCTTCCTTAAATAGAGAGACCAAAACTGCACGCAGTACTCCAGGTGTGGCCTCACCAATACGCTGTATAGTTGTAGCAGGACTTCTCTGCTTTTATACTCTATCCCACTTGCAATAAAAGCCAACATTCCATTGGCCTTCCTGATCACTTGCTTTACCTGCATACTAACTTCTTGGGTTTCATGCACAAGGACCCCCAGGTCTCCCTGCACTGCAGCACTTTGCAATTTTAAGCGACAAGCAGGACACACACACACACACACAGATTCTCGGACAGATTCGTGATTCAGTTTGTTTCATCAATATTTAATGGCAGAATTCAAATTACAAAGAGAAAAAAAAAATGGTAAAAGTGGCCATGAGACAATATGGTGAAACTGGTGCCGAGGTGATGGCTCCCGGCAACTCTCAGACAGTCCAGTGTCGTATGGCAAGTGCCCGAAGCCATTATTGCAGTCCCAGCATTGATTGACTGATTGATTGTCATATTGCCCACCTACATACCACAGGGGTGCAAAGGCAGCATTTATTTTCGTACACCGTTACATACATCCACAAAATCATTCATACTTACAAAGAAAAGTCAGGATACCTTTTCAAATTTAGTTTAAAAAAAAAGAAATTAGTACTGCCAGCGCTCTCAAAGGCGTGTATGGTTTCTCTTTCCTCCCTCCTTTCAATTTAATTCCTCTCTTCCCAAAAGCACAGGTTCCTTGTGCCCAGGGATGGTCTGGCAGGCAACCGAGAGGCTACTCGCCACCTTCGACAGCATGCCTTCACAGGAGGAACGCCCTCCCCTACTTCAGGGCATGCTGCAAATGGAACGTGATCGTTTAATCCTCGGAGGTCAGTAGAAAGCAGAGACACGTGTGTTCAGCAGACAAAACAGCTCCTATAATTTACTAACAAGACCCAGCCTTCTCATTGTCAAAGTGTGCAGGGTGTAATCAGCATTCCTTTATCCAATTGTTCAGCTAAATAGGTTGTGGGACACAAGAGCCTCCCGTACAGAATTATTAAACCGTCTTCTCATTTGGTTTATGAAGCACTTTGGTACCAATACTCTACAGGGGGGTGGGGGGGGGGGTTTGTGGAAATAATGAGAACTGTCCTTAAGTTAGTCTGAGACTCTATTTTCTTTTGCTTTTCAGGCATTCAGAAAACAGCGTCAAGAGTTAGACGGAGAACGAAGTTGCTTCCAATCTTGACTCGGTACCCCTCAGTCCCAAGCTTAGAGCACCAAACTTCTGTGGCCCCAAGGGAATTGGATAAGTAACTGAAGGAAAAATAAAATGCAGGGCTATGGGGTAAGGGCAGGTGTAGGTTTGGGCAGGACTAGCCGAGGTGCTCTTGCAGTCAGACGGCATGGGCTCGATGGGCTGAATGGCCTCCCCGTGTCATAACCATTCTGTGATCGGCGCTGCGGAACTGTGTGGGGAAGCACCTTCTCCTCATCAGCTGGATGCGAACCTGGGCTGTAGAACTGTAACGCTCCGGAGTCTAACTGACCGAGCCAACGCTGTCCTTCAAAACTTATTTCAGAACTCAAACCGAGGGATTTAGTCACAGCCCAGCGTACTGAAGCGAGATATGAATAACGGCGAGTACGCCCTCCTGGAGAACTCCCCTGCTCTTCTTCGAAATAGTGGCCGTGGGATATTTTGTGTCCACCCGAGATTATGGTCGGGCTGCGGAGATGGGCGGACACAGGGCGGAATAGATTTGACGCAGTGAAGCGTGAGGTGATGCATTTTGCTGGGAGGAATGTACAGAGGCATTATGAACTCTATAAACTCGGTTTAAGGTCTCATCTGAAAGACGGCACCTACCGGAGGGAGTGTCAGCTGAGATTTTGTGGACTAGTCTGTGGAGTGGGACTCAGAGGAGACAAGGCTAGCCACGGAAGAGAGAAAGGAACTGCATTGGGTTTGCGTATTTAATGTTAACAGTTGCATCATCGGGGTAGATTACAACATTTCGCTGACTTCTCCTAATCTGACTATCCGCCTGCTTTTTTCACGGTGCAGGGGAGGGAGATGCAAATTCCGGCAGCCCTCCCCAGTACTGTCACCAGAACTTACTGCATTGGTACAAAATGCTGGGGGGGGGGGGAAATTAGAAAAGAGACCCCTAGACGATGAGTTCCCACCTCAAGTTATTCCTATGGTGAAGTAGGAACAGGTACAACGTCCAGAATCCGGAATCCTCGACCGAATCCATTCCGGTTTTTTGGGTGGTTCCAGATTTCAGACAAGGGTTTTGAGTGGCGAGGCCCGAAATCCAGCAAAACCAGAAACCCGGCACGGATTCGGCTGAGGATTCCAGATTTCAGACTTGATTTTCTTGAATCCGGAATCCTCGATCGAATCCGTGTTGGGTTTTGCCTCAAAAATGTCTTGTTTTCGGACAATAATTCTGGGCGACTCCCATCAGCTACGTGTAAAATGTCAGTTTTTTTTGGGACAATTCCGGTTTTCAGAGTTCCGGATTCTGGACGTTGCACCTGCAACAGGATTGGCTCACCCTGGTGTCACTCGATTCAACATACTCACTGCAGTGACACACCCAAATCGGAAAAATTAAACCTATAATTGTATTGCTGGGGGAGTCAACAATTCGAGTGGACATAGAAAGAACATTTTAATTTCAGATGTCAAAAAAGAGAAACAATGCCAAGATTCTGATGGGGGGAGGTCACGTTTTTAAAACTGGTTTCACATCTCATGGGATTATTTTGGGAGCGGGACAATAAATTCTGGGAGGTCTGTTATCAGCAAGTGGAGGTGGGGGGGTGAAAGAAGCTCATCTACTTCCCCTGTTGGCTCAGCTGGTTAAAGCACAAAATCTGCTCTGTAACACCGGCGGAGGGAGATACTCGTTTTTTTTTTGGTTCATTCACGGGATGTGGGCGTCGCTGGCAAATCTGGCATTTATTGCCCATCCCTAATTGCCCTCGAGGTGATGACAGAGTGTCTCGCTCGCCCATTTCACAGGGCAGTTAAGAGTCAACCACATTGGTGTGGGGCTGGAGTCACCTATAGGCCCAGACCGGGTAAGGACGGCAGATTTCCTTCCCTAAAAAAGGACATGTGAACCAGTTGGGTTTTTAACGACAATCCGGTAGTTTCACAGTCACCATTACTGATAGTTTTTTTTAAAATTACAGATTTTATTCAATTAACCGAATTTAAATTCCCCAGTTGCCATGGTGGGATTTGAACTCACGTCTCCAGATCATTAGCCCAGGCCTCAGGATTACCAGTCCAGTGACATAACCACTGTGCTACAGTACCTGGATTCAACCTGATTAGCACCCGGTTGGGATGTTACAATTGAACCAGTGTCAAGCAAGCTGGGCGGAGGAGAAAGCAGCCAGGATTCCTGCTCCTGGCAACTGGAATGTTGGGTGGAGGACAGGACCAGGTCCCGCTGTGATGCCTGCCACAGTTGGATAGCCCCGCTGGGAAAAGCGCACGGTTGTACGTTGGCATGAGGGTGGGGATCAGGTTCAGCTGCGATGCCTGCTCGTAGCTGAATAGCCTGCCGGTATTCATAAAACCGAGGCTCGCTTCACGGCGAATTGGGGGTGAGGTATCAGAGGGCGACCTTAAAACCGGTAACACCTTCAGAATAAAAGTGGTCGAGGAAAACTGGTTTAGAGAAGAGAGAAAATAAAGAACCGGGGTGGGGGGATCTTAATAATCAGGTTTGACGATTCGAAAGTGGAAGACAATGGAACGACAGCGAGATTATTCGGTGCAATATAAAGTGATCTGATGCTCCAGTTTTATTACTGAATCAAATATTGAATTGAAATCGCACCCCAAGTGGAGATAGGTAGTTATGCACATTAATTCTGAATTTATTATTTAAAAAAGGAAAAAGGCGGGTGGGAAACTCAGGATTGTGGAACGGCTTCCTGACCAGGTTCTGTGCACGCAGCAAAATGAATCCATTTACAGCACCATCCACGGGTCGGAAAACCAAACTAGATTTCTTTACAGATCGACTCCGCAGTTGGTACGGTTCTGCCGATGGTTGAACCGAAGGGAGAGATCGTCAGCGTGCTACAACCTGGGATCTGCGAGACTCGCCCATATCTTGCAAATCCAGCTCCAGCATCACTTGACGATCGGAGAGAAGTCGGTTTGGAGAACCAGGGTCAGGTTTGGGCAGATTCACACCGCCTTTTTTTTGATATTTAACATAGAAAATAGGTGCAGGAGCAGGCCATTTGGCCCTTCGAGCCTGCACCGCCATTCAATATGATCATGGCTGATCATGCAACTTCAGTACCCCATTTTGTTGAAGACTGATGCCTTCCCCACCCAACCCCCCCCCCCCCCCCACCCCCCACCCCCCCGGCCGAACACACCCATTTATCTAAATTTAAAAAAAGGCACAGGACTGTCAACCTGTGACTCGAGGGAGGGTATTCGACATGTACGAGAGAGAGAGAGAAACTTTTTAAGGAGGGGAGCTCTTGTAAGATTTTTGGGAAATACGGGAAAGGTTAGTTAACGAAGGCACTTCTTGTTTCAACAAGACGGGCAAAGGTTGTCCCAAAATTTTTTACAAGCCCGTCTCTCTTCACTGTAGTTCTAATTCGGCTCATTTCAATTTCAGGACGTAGTGAGTGTCTGAGGCCCCGCTGACATCGAGACAGTGCAGGGTCTGTTCCTTCTGCACAAAGCCAAACTGCCGGTGGAACGAACCTTCCTTCGCTGTCTTGCTACACCTCAGCAGGCTGTCCCCCACCGAGATCTTTTTGATGGAGGGCAGGTAGTTCAGGACGGCGCTCGATAGCGTCGCCACTCCAGTCTTTTCCAGGCTCAGCTCCTGCAGGGCGCCCAGGCCATCGAACACCGCCACGTTCAAGGACTTCAGCCGCGGGTTGTGCGACAGGTCCAAGATCTGGAGGCTCTGCAGCCCCTTGAAGCTGTTGGGAGACAGCGCGCTCAGCTCGGGAAGGCCGCGGAGCGACAAGCGGGTCAGCTCCTGCAGCCCGGTGAAGGCGTTCTCGGGAAGGCTGGAGATGGCGTTGCGGTCCAGGTCGAGATAGCGCAGCGGGACGTCGGAAAGGTAGCGGGTCGGCACAGCTCGCAACCGGTTCCCCGACAGGTTCAGGCTGTAGATGTTGGCGGCGCTTTTGTCGAGGCTTCGGACGACAGTGGCGATGAGATTGCCAGAGAGGTCCACGCTGAGCGGCTTCCTGTGCCCCTTGGACGCGAAGGCATCCAGATTGATCTCGCGGAGCTCGTTGTGGCTCAGGTCGACCTCCCCGAGAGGCAGGTTGGAAAAGATTCCCTCTTCCAGCGCCTCCAGGGAATTGTGACTCAGGTTCAGCGCCTCGAGGTACCGCAGTTTGGAGAAGGTGCTGGCGGACATGCCGGTGATCTCGTTGTAGCTGAGGTCGAGACTCACCAAGGTGGTGTAGCCGGGCCCTGTGAACATCAAGGGGGAGATGGCCTTCAAACGGTTGGAAGACAAGTCCAGGTAAGAAGTATCCAACGGTATGGGCACCACAGTGAGATGAGGCCCGACACCGCTGCAGTCCACTTTGGTCAGACTGAAGCTGCTGAACATCCCATAACTCTCCACCTCACAGTGACAACCTGAGAAGCAGGTAGTCATGCCACTATCACAGGAAACGAGGAACGTAACCACAACCAACCAGGAGGACCAAGCCATCGTTTACCTGCGTTACAAGAGGAGAAAAGAGGTTACAAACGGCCCCCTTCGAAATGACAAGCATCCTGAATCGAACAGAACATTTGAAAAAAATACAGATCCCTTTCACCCGAAACAAGTTTTGCTGTTAGATTTGATTTCAATATTTACAAAAGGATACACTTGCTTTGGAGGCAGTTCAGAGAAGGTTCACTAGGTTGATTCTGGAGATGAGGAAAGGTTGGAGTAGGTTGGCCCTCTACTCATTGGAATTCAGAAGAATGAGAGGTGATCTTATCGAAACGTATAAGATTATGAGGGTGCTTGACAAGGTGGATGCAGAGAGGATGTTTCCACTGATGGGGGAGACTAGAACTAGGGGCATAATCTTAGAATAAGGGGCCGCCCATTTAAAACTGAGATGGAGAAATTTCTTCTGAGGGTTGTAAATCTGTGGAATTCGCTGTCTCAGAGAGCTGTGGAAGCCAGGACATTGAATAAATTTAAGTCAGAGATAGACAGTTTCTTAACTGATAAGGGAATAAGGGGTTATGGGGAGCGGGCAGGGAAGTGGACCCGAGTCAGTAATCGGATCAGCCATGATCGTATTAAATGGTGGAGCAGGCTCGAGGGGCCGTAAGGCCTACTCCTGTTCCTATTTCTTATGTTCTTATGTAGAATTACGGGAACAAACAATAATTATACAGGGGCGAATGTAAACAGCAATCCTACTGTGAGCCACTGAAATTAGGAGGTCATGCAGCAAGATATCCAGCACACAAGACTCCCTTAATTAAGACGTACAAAGAATCTTTCTTTCTAGTAAGGCGATACTGCAGACTTTAACCAGGTAGCGAGACTAAAAACTATTGAGTAGACAACAAGATTTTACTCTGGCACCAAACAGAAGGGAAAATGATTCAAAGAAAAAGCTGAAGGAACACAGAATGTAAACAAGCTAGCGAGGTACACACACACACACACACACACATGCACCTCTTGTATTTATACAGCGCCTTCAACATAGTAAAACATCTCAAGGCGCTTCGCAGGAACGTTAACAAATAAAATTTGACACCGAGCCACAGAAGGAGATATTAGGACGGATGAGCAAAGGTTTGGTCAAAGAGGTAGGAGTGTCTTAGAGGAGGAGAGAGGTTAAGTGGCAGAGGGGTTTAAGGGAGGTTTCAGAGCCCGAGCCTTGGCAGCTGAAGGCACGGCTGCCGAAGATGGAGCGATTACACACACACACACACACGCACACGCACACGCACACGCACACACATCCCACGTTACCTTAAAAAAAATAGAAACACTTGGATTTATATAGCGCTTTACAGCCAATGAAGTACTTTTGGAGTGTAGTCACTGTTGTAATGTGAGACGCGGCAGCCAATTTGCACACAGCAAGCTCCCACAGACAGCAATGTGATAATGTCCAGATAATCTATTTTTGTGATGTTGATTGAGGGATAACTATTGGCCAGGATACTGGGGATAACTCCCTTGCTCTTCTTGGAAATAGTGCCATAGGATCTTTTACGCCCACCCGAGGAAGCAGACGGGGCCTCGGTTTAACGTCTCATCCGAAAAACGGCACCTCTGACAGTGCGGCACTCCCTCAGCACTGCACTGGGAGTGTCAGCCGAGATTTGTGTGCTCAAATCTCTGGAGTGGGACTTGAAACCGACAACGTTCTGACTCAGAGGCGAGGGTGCGACCCACTGAGCCACAGCTGACACTGACTAATTTAATGATTTTACTTCTGTCTCGAGAAAATATGAAAACATGTACAGGGTTTACAGCCATGCTAAAGTGGTATCTGATCACCAATTTATAAACCAGAAGAAAATCCAATAATTATTCCAAGCACCAACGAGCATCTTTGGTAAAGAGCTTTTAGAATCGCTCGTGTGAAAAGCTTGGTACAACGGATGGGAAATTACAGACTGTGCTTTAGATTTATCAAGCTCTATTGAAACCTCGAGAAAAAAAAAATCTTTAGTAATTGCGGGTGAGGGGGTGGGGGGGGAAGAGAAAGAGAATGATATGGGGGTGAGATGGAAGAAATACCAGGAAGTCCAGTCAATCACTCATGCTGCCAAACTGCGATCGCCTCTTTTACATTATTGCACAGTCAAAACATAGCCCATTGGGGTCACAAGAACCCAAGAAATAGATCAGGGTCCACGGGCGACTATCAGGGTCTATGTCTTCACCAGGGCCGCTTACAAATAGCAACTGCTATCGGAGCTGGATCTTCTAGATGAGTCACTTGTATTTCTGCAAAACACACACACAAGGTCCAATGAGCAGGACTGAAGAGTCCACAAGGCAGATCAGTGCATCCTATGTAAATAGCCATCTCCAATGCTGCCTGCCATCGAGCACCTATCAGCTAAATAGATAAAACTTGCATTTATATAGCGACTATCACAACCTCGGGACCCTCCACAGCTCTTTACAACCAATGAAGTACTTTTGGAGTGTAGTCACTGTTATAATGTGGGAATCACAGCAAACAATTTGCACAGAGCAAGCTCCCACAAATAGCAATGCGGTAATGTGGTTATGTTGATTGAGGGATAAATATTGGCCCCAGGACACGGATAACAACCCTGTTCTTCAAAATAGTGCCATGGGATCTTTTCTGTCCACTCGAGAGCGCAGATGGGGGCCTCGGTTTAACGTCTCATCCGAAAGACGGCACCTCAGACAATGCAGCACTCCCTCAGCACTGCACTGGGAGGGTCAGCCTGGATTTTTGTGCTCGAGTCTCTGGAGTGGGACTTGAACCCACAACCTTCTGACTCCGAGGCGAGTGCGCTACCCACTGAGCCACGGCTGACCTCAATTTTGAGCGGAAGGAGGTCATTCAGCCCATCAAGTCTGCACTGGAGCAGGCTCGAGGGGTTTACCCCTGCTCCTATTTCTTGTGTTCTCCTTAAGAGCGGAGAGAATTAAGGTATTCAAAATGAGGAAGGAGTATTGATGGAGGAGAAAATATTTCTACTGGCAGGAGGGCCAGTAAGCAGAGGAATAAAAAGATTTAAGATAATGGTCAAAAGAGATGAGAATTTTTTGTTTTAAACACACAGTTGTGATCTGGAACGCGCTGCCTGAAAGGGCAGTGGAAGCGAATGCAACAGTAACTTTTAAAACTGAATTAGATATATGCTTGAAGAGGAAATATTTACAGGACTAGGGGGAAGGGAACAGGACGAGTGGGACTAATTGGGTAACTCGCTCAAAGAGCCGGCACAGGCACGATGGGACGAATGGCCTCCTGAGCAGTATGATCTCACCTCTAGGAAGAGAGAGGGGAAGAAAGAGAAATTGGGAACAACGTTTTGGATACGAGCTGAAACTTGATCAGATTGGTAAATACACTTCGGTTAAAAAGTCATAAATTAAAATGAAAGTCGTTAGATTTTACTTCCAGGGGCTAATTTACTCCCTCAGCCATCACTCCCAACTAACATGCAATTGTTCAACTAGCTGTTACTGTTTAAGGGAATATGTCTCAGTGCCAGCAATGTTGGACTTGCTTAAGTCACCAGTGCAAAGTCCTGATTATTGAATAGTGATGTAGTTTTACTTTTTGTTTTGATAAAGCCAACTACACAAACGCAGTGTGTGTGACAAGATGGTATTGAGTCATTCAGACCACAAAAGTCCCATTCTCAAATCCCGACTATGCCCACCTCTGTCATGGCAGCTAAATTGACACAATAATGATCTTCAGCCTCTGGGTTTGGGGACGGGGTGGATGCGAGGACACTGATCAATACCCAGGAAGATGTACTGGAAATGCCCGTGGGATCGCTGGCCATGGACAGGGTTTGAGCTGGGCTCGAATGGTCTGGACAATTCACAGAACCCACTGACACTCACTACTCATCTTCAGGTTCCTCACCTCGAGGCACGGGAAACCCTCTGGTCAGAATCCAGCGAACCAGCGCAAAGGATCGGGGAATTTTAAACCTGAGCTACGCCCAAAACCACTTTTATGCCGGTTCAGGGTTCGATTTGCCCAGATCTGGCCCCGGCCCACAAAACTGCAACCCTCCCCCCCGCCCCCATCCGAGATTCCGTTGGCTCAGGAAGGCTCTTCGAATCGCGATCATTTTCTGAGGTGCGCGGGCACTAGTAGGCTCATTTCAAAAGTCTTTGCACATCAACAAATATTTAATTTGAAGTTTACGGCACAGAAGGAGGGCCCATTTGGTCCTGGTGTCCGCACCGACCGACCAAGAGCTATCCAGCCTAATCCCACTTTCCGGATCTTGGTCCGTAGCCCTGTAGGTTACAGCACTTCAAGTGCACAAAACATTCTAGTATACACCAATTTAACTATTAAATGGTTCACTATAGTTCTTCTGTATATATAAAAAGTAATTTTCATTGATTTTAAATCAGTTTACTCACGGCGGGGGTGGGGGGGGGGGGAGGAACGGGACTGTTCAACACCCATTGAGACCCTCACCCTCTTTCTGAACATTCGCCATCTTGACCTTTTTAAACAACTATTCATTCTGTGCCAGGCCACGGGAAATTCACCACTTACGGAACAGCAGAAAATCCCTGCTCCGACAGCGAGAAAGAAAGACTTGCATTTATATAGCGCCTTTCATGACCGCAGGACATCCCAAAGCATTTTACAGCCAATTAAATACATTTGGAGTGTAGTCGTTGTTGTAATGGAAATGCGGCAGCCAATTTGCACACAGCAAGCTCCCACAAACAGCAATGCCATAATAACCAGATAATCTGTTGATTGAGGGATAAAATTGGCCAGGACACCGGGGATAACACCCCTGCTCTTTGAAATAGTGCTGTGGGATCTATGGACGTCCACCTGAGGGGGCAGATGGGGCCTCGGTTTAACATCTCAACCGAAAGACGGCACCTCCGACAGTGCAGCACTCCCTCGAGTGCCAGCCTAGATTTTGTGCGCACGTCCCTGGAGTGGGACTTGAACCCACAACCTTCTGACTCCGAGGCAAGGGTGCTACCCACTGAGCCACGGCTGATGAGAGACTGGAGTGTATATCGTATCGGTACCAGATTTCCATTCCAGTCCTTGCAATCTAAACTTGTCCTCCTCCTTCACTCTCCGTCAGTCTGTCCCCTGCGATAAAGGCGTTAATTCAGTGTACGACAGGCACCAGTGACACTTCTATATCCGGTGAACTTTTACCTGTCGCTAGCTGCTGGCTGTTTATAACATCGCTACCCCTTTAAAAACTTCCCACAGATGCCTGTGTGCACAAGGCATTGCTGTAAACTTGCACGGATTATCCAGGCATTGAGTGATTTACAATTTAATTACATTCTCACATTTCCCAATTCAAACTGCCACGTTGACATGGTTAAAATAATCACGCACAACCACCACCAGCAAGTTTATTTTTTTTTATACGCAATGTCAGCTGTGGCTCAGTGGGCAGCACTCTCTCGCTGCGGAGTCAGAAGGTTGTGGGTTCAAGTCCCACTCCAAGGACGTGAGCACATAAATCTAGCCTGACACTCCAGTGGGAGTCCTGAGGGAGCGCTGCACTGTGGGAGGTGCCGTCTTTCGGATGAGATGTTAAACCCGAGGCCCTGTCTGCTCTCTCAGGTGGATGTAAAAGATTCCATGGTAACTATTTCGAAGAAGAGCAGTGGAGTTATCCCTGGTGTCCTGGGGCCAATATTTATCCCTCAATCAACATCACTAAAACAGATTATCTGGTCATTATCACATTGCTGTGCGCAAATTAGCTGCCGCATTTCTCACATTGACTGCACTCCAAAAGTACTTCCTTGGCTGTAAAGAGCTTTGAGACGTCTGGTGGCCGCGAAAGGCGCTATATAAATTCAAGTCTTTTGTTTCTCACCCCTCGAATCACCATTTATCTCAATCACTCCCAAATATACATTGTACGTGAGGATCTCTGCATGATTTGTCTTACAACACTCCTGTGAAGCGCCTCACGGCGTTTTACTACATTAAAGGCGCTATATAAATACAAGTTGTTGTTGTTGAGCAGAATGCCACACAGCTTCTCTGAAAGAGAGGCAAGTGCGAATTTTTAAACTAACTTTTTAAACTTTTTTTTTTAAAAGCAAAGTTAAGAGCCTGCAGGCGATGGATTCAAAGTCCCTTATTTTGAGCCCTGATATCCTCGGTGATAAATCGTTCAATGTATCCAATACCTTTACTAGAGGAGTTGGGTATTTTTTTTTTTAAAAAAAGAGAGGGAGGAAATTTTAACACACGCAAGTTTTTGGGAAAGTTGCTGAGAGCAAATTGGCTGCTGTGCTTCTTACGTTACAACAGTAACTACATTTCAAAAGTACTTCATTGGATGCAAAGCGCTTTGGGGCGCCCTGAGGTGAGGACAGGCGCTACAGAAATGCAAGTTCTCTCTCAAATGGACAAAGGCTGAACGAGTGCAAGGGTCTTTACCCTTCCATCCCACAAACAACAAGATCTATTTAGACCTCGCTTGAGCGCAGAGTGAACGCCACAACTCGATAAATCGCGGAGAGAGAACCGGGGAAAGGGAGGGATTTAGGAGCCGGTGAAGGATTCGAGATCCCAGGAGGGAGTTCTGCACAAAAAGCAGTGGGACACACCATTTACTCAGCAGCAACCGCGTCCCTCTGCTGTTGAGAGAAGCACTTGCACCGTGCAACTTATTTTAAAAAAACGAGTTCAAACTTCGAAACAAAAAAAGTGTTAAGTCAAACTCACCTCAAAAAAAAGGTCCTTATTCCAGCCCTTTTATTCCAGAGATCCCAAACAGTACGAGAAAGAAAGGAGGAAAACTTTTTAAATAGTGTCTTGCACTAGACACAGAAGCGTTACACACTGCGGACAAAATAAAAACCGATTTTTGCATCTCCGATGGATTAAAATTTTAAAAAGAAAAAAAATAGATTTCAACTTTGCAACTGCTTTGCACTCCTGCAAGGCATCGATGGTGAAATAAGTGGTTTTTAAAAAGGCGCATGGGGGAGGGAAAAGGGAGAAAGAGAAACAAGAGCTCAGGCGCTTGAAATTTGACGCGTGCAACTCCCAGCGTCTGCACCTCAACTCTTGTCTGGGAGCTCGCCTCGGTGCATTTAGTTTAAAATACTTTGCAACAAAAAGACTTCCAATTGCAACCAATTCGTTACAAAAAAAATCCTCTTTTGGAAAATTTAAACATACCTGCTTTTTAAAATAAGTTGCCTTCTATGCATTTCCTAAACGTGGTTTTAGTTTTTGTATGTCGCTGAGCATTTAAAAAAAATCTTACGTGCTCTGGTTCAAAGATTTGAGAGTCGACTCCTGATAAAAGAGCGCAGGCACTGGGGATGTTTTATAAAGTCGGTCAGAAGGCATTAGCGGCGCAAAACTGGCTCTAACTTCTGTCAGCCGGCGTAATAGTAAATATTATTCGTTTTCATTTAAAAAAATCAAGCTAATGCAATGCTCAGATTCAGATTTATGGAAGAATCCAAAACTTGCAAAAATTGCGAGAGAGAGAGAGAAGCAAGTGATCCTTTTAGCCGGGTTCAGAGCTCCCAGTGCCTGTGCTGGTAACGAAGGCTCCTTGCAAGTTAGCAAACTTACCGGCTCTGCAACGTGTACACACCGTGCAAGAAAAAGCCAAGCACAAATCCTCCAGCCCCCGGCGGGCTTCTGGCTTCTAGCTTCTAGCCTTCAGTGCAATGCTCGCATGGTCTCAAAATTCGCCCCCAGAAACTTGGGAGCTGGGTGACCGGTCAACACAATCTTTGCTTTTCAGGTCCAAAAGGGGAAGTGGTGGTGAAGGAGGAGGAGAGAAAAACATCAGCACACCTTTAGACCGTCCCATCGCCCGGGCGCCTGACACGCCAACAAATAGCACTAAAGGAAAGCACAATAATCTTCAAACTGCTCCTGGGGCTCAGTGTCAGCGCGGCGATGCGCCGCGTGGGGGCAGCAGTGAGACAGCGGGAGGGCGGGCGGGCACCCGCCGGCCAATCAGCATCAGGCGGCGTTCTAAATTTGGAACGCCCAGTTTTTTATCAATGGGAGCCTGAATACTATCAGCTTACACTCATTGATAAAACGTGTGTGCGGATGGACATGGCATTTCCTGCAAAAGTGGAGAGTGCAACCCGCAAGTCTCTGGAGTGGGACTTTAGAGCATGAGAAATAAGAACATAAGAAATAGGAGTTTTAGCACATAACCTATCTCTTATGTTCTTATAATCTATAGGAGCAGGAGTAGTCCATTCGGCCCCTCGAGCCTGCTCCGCCATTCAATAAGATCATGGCTGATCTGATCATGGACTCAGCTCTACTTCCCTGCCCGCTCCCCGTAACCCTTTACTCCCTTATCGCTGAATAATCCATCTATTTCCACCTTGAATATATACAATGTCCCAGCCTCCACAGCTCTCTGGGGCAGAGAATTCCACAGATTTACAACCCTCTGAGAGAAGAAATTCCTCCTCATCTCCGTCTTAAATGGGCGGCCCCTCATTCTGAGACTACGTCTCCCTTTGGGGATGGGAGGCTGGGTGTGGATGGGGGGGTTTAGGAGAATGAGAGGGGATCTCATGGAAACATATAAAATTCTGACGGGATTGGACAGGTTAGATGCAGGAAGAATGTTCCCGATGTTGGGGAAGTCCAGAACCAGGGGCCACAGTCTAAGGATAAGGGGTAAGCCATTTAGGACCGAGATGAGGAGAAACTTCTTCACCCAGAGAATTGTTAACCGGTGAAATTCTCTTCCACAGAAAGTTGTTGAGGCCAGTTCGTTAGATATATTCAAAAGGGAGTTAGATGTGGCCCTTACGGCTAAAGGGATCAAGGGGTATGGAGAGAAAGCAGGAATGGGGTATTGAAGTTGCATGATCAGCCATAATCATATTGAATGGTGGTGCAGGCTCAAAGGGCTGAATGGCCTGCTCCTGCACCTATTTTCTATGTTTCTATGTCTTTGGGGGAAATTTACTTCAGAACCAGCGGGTGATTGCCTTTGCTTCGCCGCTGACCGCAAATTCTGGGCCAGTGACTCAGAAACGAGAGTTGCCCCTAAAATTCCGCCCAATCGAAGCGATGTCAAAGTTGTGCTCAAGTTTCCTCCAATCTCATTAGCATGTATGGTCTTAATCAATGCAAGTGGCCTGCGTGGTTTGAATTTATCATCATCATCACAGGCAGTACCTCGAAATCGAGGAGGACTTGCGTCCACTCTAAAAGTGAGTTCTCAGGTGACTGAACAGTCCAATGTGGGAATTACAGTCTCTGTCACAGGTGGGACAGGCAGTAGTTGAAGGAAAGGGTGGGTGGGGAGTCTGGTTTGCCGCACGCTCCTTCCGCTGTCAATGCTTGGTTTCTGCATGCTCTCGGCGATGAGACTCGAGGTGCTCAGTGCCCTCCCGGATGCTCTTCCACCACTTAGGGCGATCTTTGGCCAGGGACTCCCAGGTGTCGGTGGGGATGTTACACTTTATCAGGGAGGCTTTGAGGGTATCCTTGAAATGTTTCCTTTGCCCACCTTGGGCTCGCTTGCCGTGTAGGAGTTCCGAGTAGAGCGCTTGCTTTGGGAGCCTTGTGTCGGGCATGCGGACAATGTGGCCCACTCAGCGGAGCTGGTTGAGTGTGGTCAGTGCTTCAATGCTGGGGATGTTGGCCTGATCGAGGACACTAATGTTGGTGTGTCTGTCCTCCCAGGGGATTTGCAGGATCTTGCGGAGACATCGTTGGTGATATTTCTCCAGCGATTTGAGGTGACTGCTGTATATGGTCCATGTCTCTGAGCCATACAGGAGGGCGGGTATCACTACAGCCCTGTAGACCATGAGCTTGGTGGCACATTTAACCGATAGGGCTTCAACGTGTTGGGGTGGTGGAGAGGGGGAGGAAAGGTTTCTTTCAGTCTGAAGATGGGAAGTGCGAGTTTAAGTAACACATGGCTCATAGGAACATAGGAACATAAGAATTAGGAACAGGAGTAGGCCATCTAGCCCCTCGAGCCTGCTCCGCCATTCAACAAGATCATGGCTGATCTGGCCGTGGACTCAGCTCCACTTACGCCCGCTCCCCGTAACCCTTAATTACCTTATTAGTTAAAAATCTATCTAACTGTGATTTGAATACATTCAATGAGCTAGCCTCAACTGCTTTCTTGGGCAGAGAATTCCACAGATTCACAACCCTCTGGGAGAAGAAATTCCTTCTCAACTCGGTTTTAAATTGGCTCCCCCGTATTTTGAGGCTGTGCCCTCTAGTTCTAGTCTCCCCGACCAGTGGAAACAACCTCTCTGCCTCTATCTTGTCTATCCCTTTCATTATTTTAAATGTTTCTATAAGATCACCCCTCATCCTTTGAACTCCAACGAGTAAAGACCCAGTCTACTCAATCTATCATCATAAGGTAACCCCCTCATCTCCGGAATCAGCCGAGTGAATCGTCTCTGTACCCCCTCTCAAAAGATTTTTAATTAATTTGTTTAAGTTGCTCCATTGTCTCAAATTAGATGTCTGCTATGGCTCAGTGGGCAGCACTCTCGCCTCAAGAGTCACTAGCTTGTGAGTTCAAGTCCCATTCCAGAGACCTGAGCACAAAACCAGCTAGGCTGACATTCCAGTGCACTGTCGGAGGGACCATCCTTCAGATGAGACTTTGAATCGCGGCCCCGTCTGCCCTCTCGGGTGGACGTAAAAGATCCCGTGGTACTATTTATCCCGCTTTTATCTCACGGAAGCCAAGCGCAAACAGCGGAAGGAGCGTACGACAACCCAAGTCCCCCACCCACCCGTCCCTCCAACCATCGTCTACCCCACCTATGACAGAGATTGTAGATCCCGCATCGGACTGTTCAGTCACCTGAGAACTCGTATTAGTGTGGAAGCAAGTCATCCTCGACTCCGAGGGACTGCCCAAGAAGAAGGAGATGGGTGAGCGGGACTTGGTGCGAGTTAGGACGCGGGGCAGCCGAGTTTTGGATGAGCTCTGGTTTAGGTAGGGTAGAATGTGGGAGGCCAGGAGAAGACCATCAGGATGAAGGGGCTCCACTGTCGCGGGAGACGACCAGCGGGTCCTCCTGGACGAGACGGAAGGGAGATGGGAGCGGCTCCTCAGCTCCCCCGCACGGTCAGGAGGCGGACATTGAGAGAGAGATGGCAAAGGCCGGGAGTGTCACTGCCACCATGCCTAGGACGGCGAGGCAGTGCTGCAAGAACGTCAGTGGCCTGGAAAGGAGCAAGGGATGGTAGGATACTCGCCGTGCCAATCTTTGCCCACAATTGTAAATTTTGGGCGCGCGGTTGCTGCTACGGGCAACGCGGCCCGTTCAAAGTGCGCGGAACTTCACATTGTCAAAAGCCGGTCTGTCCTGTGCCATGCGGGTTTGGCAGATGGCGGCGCGTCCATGCAACTTGAAGGGAATGCTGCGCCATACTCTCTCTTTCACCCTCGCCCACTGTGGGCAGCACACACAAGTCTCTGAGGCAGAACTAGCTGATCAACAACAACAACTTGCATTTATACAGCGCATTTAAAGTCGCAAGGCCCTTCACAGGAATGTTATCAAAAAAAATTTGACACCGAGCCACACAAGAATATAAGAACATAAGAAACGGGAGCAGGAGTAGGCCATTTGGCCCCTCGAGCATGCTCCGCCATTCAATACGATCATGGCTGATCTGATCATGGACTCAGCTCCACTTCCCTGCCCGCTCCCCATAACCCTTTATTCCCTTATCGCTCAAAAATCTGTCTATCTCCGCCTTTAAATATATTCAATGACCCAGCCTCCACAGCTCTCTGAGGCAGAGAATTCCACAGATTTAAAACCTTCTGAGAGAAGAAATTCCTCCTCATCTCAGTTTTAAATGGGCGGCCCCTTATTCTAAGTCTATGTTTTAGTTTCCCCTATGAGTGGAAACATCCTCTCTGCATCCACCTTGTCGAGCCCCTTCATTATCTTACAAGTTTCAATAAGAGATGTCCGGGCAGGTAGTCAAAAGTTTGGCCAAAGAGGTAAATTTTAAGGAGCGTCTTGAAGGAGAGGTAGAGAGGCGGTGAGATTCAGGGAGGGAATTCCACTGCTTAGGGCCCAGGCAGCTGAAGGCACGGCCACCGATGGTGGAGCGATTAAAATCGGGGATGCTCAGGAGGCCAGAATTTGAGGAGCACAGAGATCTCAGAGGTTTGTAGGGCTGAAGAATGTTACAGAGATAGGGAGAGGCAAGGAGGCCATGGAGGGATTTGAACACAAGGATGAGAGTTTTAATTTTAAGGCCTTGCTGGACCAGGAGCCAATGTACATTAGCAAGTACAGGGGGTAATGGGTGAATGGGACTCGGTGCGAGTTAGGACATGGGCAGTTGAGTTTTTGTGTTCAGAGAGACCTGGGTGTCCTTGAACACGAATCACTGAAAGGTACAGCAAGCAATTAAGAAAGCAAATAGAATGTTCGCCTTTATTACAAGAGGATTTGAGTATAAGAGTCAAGACATCTTACTGCAATTATACAGGGCCTTGGTGAGACTGCACCTGGAGTATTATGTACAGTTTTGGTCTCCTTACCCAAGGAAGGATATACTTGCCCTAGAGGGAGTGCAGCGAAGGTTCCTGGGATGGGGGGATTGTCCTATGAGGAGAGATTGAGTAGACTAAGCCTATGTTCTCTCGAGTTTAGAAGAATGCGAGGTGATCTCATTGAAACAGACAAAATTCTTACAGGGTAGATGCAGGGAGGATGTTTCCCCCGGGCTGGGGAGTCTAGAACCAGGGGTCACAGTCTCAGGATAAGGGGTTGGTCATTTAGGACTGAGATGAGGCGAAATTCCTTCACTCAGAGGGTTGTGAATCTTTGGAATTCTCTACCCCAGAGGGCTGTGGAAGCTCAGTCGTTGAGTATATTCAAGACAAGAATCGATAGATTTTTGGATATTAAGGGAATCAAGGGATTATGGGGACAGTGCAGGAAAGTGGAGTTGAGGTCGAAGATCAGCCATGATCTTATTGAATGGCGGAGCAGGCTCGAGGGGCCGAATGGCCTACTCCTGCTCCTATTTCTTATGTTCTTATGTTCTTGGAGGAACGGAGGTTTACAACTATTTTGTTGTAAACTAATAATCAAGTACCCCCTGATTAAAACGGGGGGCACACTCCAAAGAACTTTTCAAGTATCCTCTTGTTTTCTTTTCTTGGGGGCACAAAAACTCAAATTATACAAGTGCGTCCGGAGGTTTACAGAAGGCAGGAGTGACCAATTATTATTAATCCCTGGCGAGATGCAGACCAATCGTTCCTTCTATTGTTCCACTCGTTTAAATGACCGGCAACCTAGGCAAGGCAAGCTGGTGCACAAGGCCCGGGAGATGGCACAGCGCAGTGCGGGGCTCCCACATCTCCACCCACTGACCCCCTACAAGGAGAAGGGCTGTTAGTCTCGGGCATCACTGTGGTCACGGTTGGCCCAGGTGGGGGAGAGAGTCCAGAGTTAAGTGGGTACCTGACCGATAGTGCGGACATCTGTCAATCAAAAAAACAAAAAGGAAAGACTTGCATTTATATATCGCCTTTCACGACCACCGATCGTCTCAAAACGCTTTACAGCCAATGAAATACATTTGGAGTGTAGTCACTGTTGTAATGTGGGAAACGCGGCAACCCATTGATGCTCAGCAAGCTCCCACACACAGCAATGTGATAATGACCAGATAATCTGTTTTTGTTATTTTGATTGGGGGATAAATATTCTCCCCAGGAAGAACTCCCCTGCTCTTCTTCAAAATAGTGCCATGGGATCTTTTATGTCATCATCATCATCATAGGCGGTCCCTCGTATTGCGAATGACTTGCTTCCACGCCAAAAAGGGATGAGTTCACAGGTGTCTCAATGAAGGACCTAATATTCCAGATCCCGAACTACATGTTGAAGGGTGGAAGATGCCTGTGCGTGGATTTTTTTTAACGTGTGGTGGCCGTTGCTCACCAGCCACCACACGGGCTTGGCACAGCTAGGTCTTGGTCCAGTGGCAAGGGTTAACCAAGGCGACAGAATCGTACATCACAGAAGGAGGCCATCCGGCCCATCGTGCCTGTGCCGGCTCTATGAAAGAGCTGTCCAATTAGTCCCACTCACCCGCTCTTTTTCCATACTTTACAATGTAAGTGCCTGCTACCAGCAGGACATTCAAGGCCGTTCTTGACCTCTTGCCACATTTACAAGCATCCTGTGCAGCAGTGGTCACTGGATGGTGACGAGGAGCAGGAAACCCAGGGCTGATATTTACTCTTCTTGGCCCAAGGGTGGGGCCATCCTTGCCGACAGCTTGGACTGAAATCAGTGAACTCGGCACAGAATAGGGGTCAAACCCGAAGCCCCTTGGTCCAAGCGGCTCAGCTGCTCGCAGGCGTTACAACCGGGCTCGCCCTTTACACAATATATACATTTATTTGCAGGGTCCAATAATTCCCATTTAAGTTTTTTTGGTGTAAACCAAAACTGGCAACTTGGGTAGTCCTCAGAGGCATGGTGCCCTCATAATGTCTCAAATAGCGCGACTGCAAACAAAATTACGTTGGCTCCCCCCCTCCCCCCCCCCCCCGCAAACCCCAACAAGAAAAGGACTCTCTGCCAGGCATGTGTGAAGTTGACATGACAATACCTAGTGCGCACACATATCACAGTGTGGGCTGGGCCCGTGCTGCCCCTGGGCCCTCGCCTCTTCTGGGCCCCGAACTCACGCCTCTCCCAGGCCCTGGTCACTTCCATCTACAAGCTCTTACTGCTCCGTCGCCCCTCCTGCTGTACCTGCCTGCACTAAAGTCAGCCGTCGCCCTCCTGCAGCAGCACGCGCGGCTCCCTGCTGCTCTTTTATGCCCGCCTGAGAGAGCAGTTGGGGCGTTGGTTCAACGTCTCATTTGAAAAATGGCACCTCCGACCCCTCAGCACTGCACTGGAATGTCAGCCGAGATTGTGTGCTCAAGTCCCTCACGCGGGACTTGAACCCAGAACCTTCTGGCTGAGAGGCGAGCGTGTTGTCCACTGAGCCACTGCTGACGTGCAGACGCAGGCCAGCTGCCTGACTGGAAGACTCTGCTACCCTGGTTGTCCGCTGACTGACCTTGTTACTGAAGTCTTAGTGCTGCTCAGTGAAAACATTTTTGGTTCAAAGAAGTTAATCTTTATTTTCAAATTTGTCAAAGTTTGCCAAAGTGGTAACAACTGTTAAAGTTTCCAGGAGGCTAACCCAGCTTTCCAGCAGTTCTTCACAATGATTAATGTTCATTAAAGATTCACCATTGTGAATAATTGATCATATTTCTGAAGATAGGCAGCCCCCCGGAGTCGAGGATGACTTGCTTCCACACGAACATGAGTTCTCAGGTGACTGATGAGACCAATGCAGGATCTACAGTCCCTGTCACAGGTGGGGCAGACGGTGGTTGGAGGGACGGGTGGGTGGGGCGCCTGGTTTGTTGTACGCAGCTTCCACTGTTTGGACTTGACTACCGCGTGCTCCCGGCGAAGAGACTCAAAGTGTTCGACGCTTTCCCAAATGATTCTCCTCCACTTTGAGCGGTCTTCAGCTCGGGATTCCCAAGAGTCAGTGGGGATGTTACATTTTTTCAGGGAGGCTTTGAGGATGTCCTTGAAGCGTTTCCTCTGACTTCTTGGGGCTCGCTTGCCGTGACGGAGCTCGGAGTAGAGCGCTTGCTTCAGGAGTCTAGTATCAGGCATGTGGACAATGTGGCCCGCCCATCGGAGCTGATTGAGCATGGTCAATGCCTCGATGCTGGGGATGTTGGCCTGAGAGCAAACACTGACGTTGGTGCACCTATCCTGCCAATGGATTTGCAGGATTTTGTGGAGGTAACGTTGGTGATACTTCTCCAGTGCTTTGAGGTGCCTCCTGTACATAGTCCATGTCTTTGAAACATATAGAAGGGCAGGTATCACCACAGCTCTGTAGACCATGAGCTTGGTGGCGGGTTTGAGATCCTGGTCTTCGAACACTCTCTTCCTCAGGTGACCAAAGGCTGCACTGGCGCACTGAAGGTGGTGTTGGACTTGTCATCGATGTTTATCCTTGCTGATAGTAGGCTCCCAAGGTATGGAAAGTGGTCCACGTTGTCTCGTCATGGATCTTGATAATCGGGGAGCAGTACTGTGTGGCGGGGGTAGTTGCTAGAGAACCTTTGTCTTACTGAGGTTTAATGTAAGGCCCAGACTCTCGTACGCTTCAGCGAAGATGTCAACGATGGCTTGGAGTTCGGACTCCAAGTGTGCACAAACGCAGGTGTCATCCGCATATTGTAACTCACATTGCCATAAAACACTGTTTGTAATTAAAATAAGTTGCTCAGGGGCTAGTCAGGGTTCTTTCGCGTGCCTGTCAGAATTTGTGGAAATGTCTCCATACAGTTGAACTTTTTCAGGCAACATTTGCAGTTGTTCGTTAAAGATTTGTCCCAAAGGTTTATCAATCATACGAAATATAATTTTGTAATGAAACAGTCTTTGAATTTGGAGGGAACGGTGTCTTCTGGTTCCGACCTGTGTGTGTGGGGGGTCTCTTTGGGTTAAAGCCCGTGTCACACGCTCTGATTACACAGTTCTCTCGGAACAATGCCTCATGTGGACGAGTATCACAGGGGCAAGTTTTACTTCCCGGTGGCTGGGGGCGGGAGGGGCAGTGGGGGGAGAATTCAGCGTTGCCCCACAAGCTGTGGAGCTTTAATTCTGGAATACTGCATACAGTTTTGGTTTCCATATTTAAGGAAGGATATACTTGCTTTGGAGGCAGTTCAGAGAAGATTCACTAGGTTGATTCCGGAGATGAGGCGGTTGACTTATGAGGAAAGGTTGAGGAAGTTGGGCCTCTACTCATTGGAATTCAGAAGAATGAGAGGTGATCTTATCGAAACGTATAAGATTATGAGGGGGCTTGACAAGGTGGATGCAGAGAGAATGTTTCCACTGAAATTCCAGTATTGGACTGTTCAGTCACCTGAGAACTCACTTTTAGAGTGGAAGCAAGTCTTCCTCGGTTTTGAGGGACTGCCTATGATAATATGATGATGGTCAAAGAGGTAGTTTTTAAGGAGCATCTTGAAGGAGGGAAGAGAGGTAGAGAGGCGGAGAGGTTTAGGCAGGGAGTTCCAGAGCTTGGGGCCTAGACAACAGAAGGCAAGGCCACCAATGGTTGGACGATTATAATCAGGGATGCTCAAGAGGGCAGAATTAGAGGAGCACAGACATCGCGGGGGTTGTGGGGCTGAAGGAGATAACAGAGATAGGGAGGGGGCGAGGCCAAGGAGGGATTTGAAAACAAGGATGAGAATTTCAAAATCGAGGCGTTGCTTAACCAGGAGCCAATATAGGTCAACGAGCACAGGGGATGATGCGTGAGCAGGACTTGGTGCGAGCTAGGACATTGGCAGCCGAGTTTTGGATCACCTCTAGTTTACGTAGGGTAGAATGTAGGGCAGGGTCAAGTCCCGCTATGCTTTTCCTTTGCAATTTTTTTTTTAACCATGAGCAAAAATCTGTCAGAGGTGGACAGGCACTCCTGGCGTAAGCACCCAGAGTGGCTCGTGGGTGATGGTCTCTCAGAATACCAATTGATACAGCGCCAGTCTAAAAGCAGATATCGCTACGGTTGTACGTGTGCAAACTGTGTCGCTGACGTATCTGTATGCAGTCAGTCAGGAGAGGGCCTTTAGTCCGGTAGGTCCGGTGTCAGGTGTGGCTCAGTGGGCAGCAGTCAGAAGGTTGTGGGTTCAAGTCCCACGCCAGAGACTTGAGCACATAATCCAGGGTGACACTCCAGTGCAGTGCTGAGGGAGCGCCGCAATGTAGTCTGTGAATCTCTGCCTCAAGGTTGACTGTGTACGACCTTGCAGTAGGTTGCAGTTCATGGTCTACAGGGCCTGTAGTGATACCCGCCCTCCTGTATGGCTCAGAGACGTGGACCATATACAGCAGACACCGCAGATCGCTGGAGAAATATCACCAACGATGTCTTCGCAAGATCCTGCAAGTCCCCTGGGAGGACAGACGTACCAACCAACGTTAACATCCTCGATCAGGCCAACATCCCCAGCATTGAAGCACTGACCACACTCGACCATCTCCGCTGGGCGGGCCACATTGTTCGCATGCCTGACACAAGATTCCCAAAGCAAGTGCTCTATCGGAACTCCTGCACGGCAAACGAGCCCAAGGTGGGCAGAGGAAACGTTTCAAGGACACCCTCAAAGCCTCCTTGATTGAGGAACTGCCTCTGATATGAGGTTCAAGTTGGACAAGATGACATCTTCGAGATCTAAGTCCAAGGTACCCCCATAGCAACAGTAAAACCAATCATGACAGACAGCAATAACTTGCATTTATATAACGCCTTTAACGTAGTAAAACATTCCAAGGTGCTTCGCAGGAGCATTATCAAACAATATTTGACACCGAGCCACAGGAGGAGATATTAGGACAGGTGGCTAACTTTTGGTCAAAGAGGTATGTTTGAAGGAGTGTCTTAAAGGAGAAGAGGCGGAGAGGTTTTGGGAAGCAAATCCAGAACTTAGAGGCGAGGTGTTTGAAGGCACCGCCGCCAATGGTGGGACGAAGTAATTCGGGGCCACACCTTGAGGAAAGCAGACATCTCGGAGAGTTGTAGAGCTTCAACTGCGCTCGTGACCTGCCAATGCTTCACTAGTTTGGTGTCAGCCGTGGCTCAGTGGGTCGCACTCTCGCCTCTGAGTCAGTAGATCATTGGTTCCAAGCCCAACTCCAGAAACTTGAGCATAAAATCAAGGCTGACACTCCCGGTGCCAGGACTGGAGCAGTGCTGCACTGTCGGAGCTGCTGTCCTTTGGATGAGATGTTAAAACTGCTCTCTAGAGTGAACATAAAAGATCCTGGGAATTCCAGAGCTTAAGGCCCAGGCAGCTGAAGGCCGATGGTTGAGCGATTATAATCAGGGTTGCTCAAAAGGGTAGAATTTGACAACGCGTTCGAGGACTTTGGAGAGGAAAGGGAGGTCGGAGATGGGGCGACAGCTTGCAAGCACAGTGGGGTCAAGGCTTGGTTTTTTTGAGGAGAGGGGTGATGACGTCAGATTTGAAGGAGAGGGGAACAGTACCTGAGGACAGAGAACCGTTAACAATGTCGGCTAACATGGGTGTCAGAAAAGGAAGTTGGGTGGTCAGCAGTTTCGTGGGAATAGGGTCAAGGGAGCCGGAAGTGGGTCTCATGGACAAGATGAGCGTGGAGAGGTCAAGAGGGGAGATCAGAGAGAAACTGATTATTTCCAGCATTTAATGTTTTTATTTCAGACTTCCAGCAAACGCAATATTTTGGTGATGTTGTCATAAGCGCACTCACAGTCAACATCGCCACCGACACCTGGCAGTCCCTGGCCCAAGACCGCCCAAAGTAGAGTAAAAGCATCTGGGAAGGCGCTGAACACCTTGAGTCTCTTCGCCGGGAGCACGCGGAAGCCAAGTGTCGACAACGGAAGGAGAGTGCGGCTCCCCACCCACCCGTTCCTTCAACCACCGTCTGTCCCACCTGTGACAGAGACTGTAATTCCCGTATTGGACTCTTCAGTCACCTGAGAACTCATTTTTAGTGTGGAAGCAAGTCTTCCTCGACTCCGAGGGACTGCCGAAGAAGAGAGATCATCATCATCATCATCATCATCATAGGCGGTCCCTCGAAGCGAGGATGACTTGCTTCCACATGAGTTCACAGATGCTTCAATGAAAGATCTGATATTACAGTCCTGAACTCCAGGGGTGGAAGATGCCTGTGCGTGGATTTTTTTAACGTGTGGTGACCGTTGCACACCAGCCACCACACGGGGCTTGACAGAGCTAGGTCTTGGTCCAGTGACAAGGGTTAACCAGGACGACTGGAGACCAGCTCTGCTGCACGGACCTAGTGCGCACACATATCGCAGTGTGGGCTGGCCCGTGCTGCCCCTGGGCCCTCGCCTCTTCTGGGCCCCGAAACCTCATTCGCCGCACCTCCGCCCACGATCTCTTGCCGCACCTCCGTCACGATCACCCATCACAGATTTACACAGACTCGAAGGCATCAATCATAGGCAGTCCCTCAGATTCGAGGAAGACTTGCTTCCACTCTAGAAGTGAGTTCTTAGGTGACTGAACAGTCCAATACGGGAATTACAGTCTCTGTCACAGGTGGGACAGACAGTGGTTGAGGGAAATGGTGGGTGGGACTGGTTTGCCGCACACTCCTTCCGCTGCCTGCGCTGGCTTTCTGCATGTTCTTGGCGACGAGACTCGAGGTGCTCAGCGCCCTCCCGGATGCACTTCCTCCACTTAGGGCGGTCTTTGGCCAGGGACTCCCAGGTGTCGGTGGGGATGTTGCACTTTATCAGGGAGACTTTGAGGGTGTCCTTGTAACATTTCCTCTGCCCACCTTTGGCTTGTTTGCCGTGAAGGAGTTCTGAGTAGAGCGCTTGCTTTAGGAGTCTTGTGTCTGGCATGCGGACAATGTGGCCCGCCCAGCGGAGCTGATCGAGTGTGGCCACTGCTTCAGTGCTGGGGATGTTGGAGCATTGAAGCACAGGCACAGCGAGAGATGTAACACATGCATGCACCCACAAACACACATAGAAACGCACAAAGTATTGATGTTTCATGCTGACATTTTGGCCGTTCAAAGTGGAACATTCACATGACCAGGAGAAACAGCAGGCTCACCACTCGGCTGCCCCATAGCAGGCAGTCGGCTTGGATGGAGGGCTCATCCATCCGTCTCTGAAACGGTCTGACCTCCTCGGGGCATGCCCCGTGCGTGGGCGTCCAATCCCCCGTCAGGACACATTGCTTTATCATGGATAGGAGGGGGTCCCTTTGGTCCAGAGTTTGATCTGGCGGGCTGTGATGGGGGAGCCTGCGGTGTCAAAAGCCTCAACAGCCATGACCATCTCAGTGCTGGCCAGGGGAAGCCTGCTGAATGCGTCAGTGCAGTTTTCGGTGCCTGGCCGGTGCCGTATGGTGTAGTCATACGCAGCCAGCGTGAGAGCCCATCGCTATATGCGAGCTGACGTACTTGCATTGACCACCTTGCTGTCGGACAACAGAGAAGTTAACGGCTTGTGGTCCATTTCTAACTTGAACGGCCTGCCGAAAAGGTATTGGTGCATTTTTTTCACACCATAAACGCAAGTGAGTGCTTCCTTTTCGACCATGCCGTACCCACGCTCTGCCTGGGAGAGCGACCTGGAGGCCTAAGCCACTGGTTGGAGTTGTCCGTCTCCGTTACCCTACTGCAACAAACACCCAACCCCGTATGATGATGCATCGCGTGTTAAAACTAGTTTTTGTCAGGGGTCATACAACATTAACAGTTTGTTAGAACAAAGCAGGTTCCGTCTGTTGAAAGCCCGTTCTTGACAGTCCCCCCAAAACCATTCGCAACCCTTACGCAGGAGCACGTGTAACGGCTCCAACAATGTGCTTAAGTTTGGCAGGAAGTTCCCGAAATAGTTTAAAAGTCCCAGGAACGATCGCAACTCCGATGTGTTGCTGGGTCGGGGCGCACGACAGATCGCCTCCGTTTTGGATTCAGTGAGCCGGATCCCGTCTGTGGCAACCCTCCTGCCCAAAAACTCGACCTCTGGGGCCAAAAACACACACTTGGCCTTCTTTATCCACAGGCCTACCCGGTCCAGTCGGCATAGCACCTCCTCCAGGTTGTGGAGGTGTTCTTCAGTGTCTCGACCCGTTATTAGGATGTCGTCCTGGAATACGATTGTGCCGGGAATGGATTTCAGCAAGCTTTCCATGTTTCTCTGAAAGATGGCGGCCGCCGAACGGATGCCAAAAGAACATCTGTTGTAGATGAATAAACCCTTGTGCGTCATGATGGTGGTCAGAAGCTTGGATTCTTCAGCCAGTTCCTGAGTCATGTAGGCCAAAGTGAGGTCCAACTTAGTGAACAGCTTGCCACCTGCCAACGTGGCAAAAAGAGCCTCTGCCCTCGGGAGCGGGTATTGGTCCTGCAGGGACACCCGGTTGATGGTGGCTTTGTAGTCACCGCAGATCCTAACCGAGCCATCCGCTTTAAGGACAGGAACAATGGGACTTGCCCAGCCACTGAATTCAACGGGCGAAATTATGCCCTCTCTGAACAGCCTGTCCAGTTCACTCTCTATTTTCTCACGCATCATGTACGGCACCGCTCTGGCTTTGTGGTGCAATGGTCTGGCGTCCGGGGTGATGCGTATAACTACTTTTGTGCCTTTGAACGTTCCGACACCGGGTTGAAACAGTGACCCGAATTTTTGTAGTACCTGTGAGCATGAGCTTCGCTCCACAGATGAAATGGCGTGCACATCCCCCCATTTCCAATTCATCTCAGCTCGCAAGCTCCTTCCCAAAAGCGCGGGGCCATTTCCCGGAACAATCCAGAGTGGCAGCCGGTTCTGTGACCCATTGTGTGTTACCACCACGTTTGCACTGCCTAGCACTGGAATGATCTCTTGGGTATATGTCCGTAGCTGCGTATTGATTCGTTCCAGTTTGGGCCTGTTAGCTCTGTGTGGTCATAGTTTCTCAAATTGTTGTGCACTCATGAGGGACTGGCTAGCTCCCATGTCTAGCTCCATGTGCACCGGGATGCCATTCAATAAAACTTTCATCATCATGGGTGGCGTTTTGGTGTATGAGCTGTGGACGTCAGCCACATGAACCCGCTGAACTTCAGCATCTATGGCTTTACCCCAAGCATTGTCCTGCATTGCAAGCCCCTCGCCTGATTCCTCTGTTTCATAGATTAGCCTCGCTACCGGCTGTTTGCAAACCCTAGCCAAATGTCCTCTGGCATTACAATTCCTACAGATGGACTGCTGGAATTTGCAGCTTTTCGCACAATGTCTGCCCCCGCATCTCCAGCATTGGCTGAGATCGTTGTTCACAAAAGGACTGTTAGCAGGCATTCCTCTCTGATTGTTCCCTTGGTTGTTTCTGAACACTCTGATGGTGGGTGTTAATGGTCCCCTTAATGACGTGAATTGCTGTTGCCCTCTCCATTGTCCCTGTTGGGGGCCCACCTTAGAGTCGGTTTCAGCTTGGGCAGTTTCAAAATGCCTTTGCCTGACTGCGAGATCTTGAGCCGCGTTTATCACGTTAATTCCTTGGTCCGTTGCGACGTTGGACCCAGGACTACTCGTGTAAATTAGCTTGGTCTCTTCTTCGCCTGCTATGAAAGTTTGAGCTATCAATGCTGCCCCTTCTAGAGTTAAGTCCTTGGTCTCGATGAGCTTCCTGAAGATCCCGGCATGACTAATGCCCTCAATGGAAAAATCCCTTAACATCTCCCCCCTGCAGGCGTCTGAGAACTTACAGAGGCTGGCCAAGTGCCGCAAGTCTGCCACGAAGTCCGAGATGTTTTGCCCTTCCCGACGTCGGTGTGTGTAGAACCGGTGCCGGGCCATGTGTATGCTGCTCGCTGGTTTTAAGTGTTTGCTGATCAGCTGGCTGAGCTCTTCAAAAGACTTGTTGGCCAGTTTGTGGGGTGCGAGCAGGTCCTTCATCAGCGCATACGTTTTTGTCCCGTAGCTTGTTAGTAGATGCGCCCTCCGCTTGTCCGTCACATCCTCTCCCAGCCAGTCCTTCGTGACAAAGGTCTGCTGGAGTCGCTCCACAAAACCGGCCCAATCTTCACCCACACAGTAACGTTCCTCTGCGCCATCCTCTGGGTTCAGTGATTCCCGTTTCCCATCGCCAGGTGTTGAGTCCTTAACTCTTAAACATAATCACACGATGTACGTACTGCAGACACAGTCACTCTGTGACCTTCATCTTTATTACCTGGACCAAGGAATGCTGGCCCTGTGAGGGACCTCCCCTTATATACCTGAATCTCCAGGTAAGCAGTGTCTCCCACAAGTACACCCCTGTGGTCAAGGTGTGCATTTCTAGTAAGTATGTACAGTATGTAGTGGTTACATGAGGGTTACAATTGTATAAAGTTTACAGTAGTATGCTGGTTACATAAATGACATTCAGTACTGCCCCTCCGACAGTGCGGCGCTCCCTCAGTACTGCCCCTCCGACAGTGAGGCACTCCCTCAGTACTGCCCTTTGACAGTGCGGCGCTCCTCAGTACTGCCCCTCCGACAGTGCAGCACTCCCTTAGTACTGCCCCTCCAACAGTGTGGCACTCCCTCAGTACTGCCCCATTGACAGTGCGGCGCTCCCTCAGCAGTGCCCCTCCTACAGTGCGGCGCTCCCTTAGTACTGTCCCTCCGACAGTGCGGCGCTCCCTCAGTACTGCCTCTCCGACAGTGCGGGGCTCCCTCAGTACTGACCTTCTGACAGTGCAGCACTCCCTCAGCACTGCACTGGGAGTGTCAGCCTGTATTTTTGTGCTCAGGTCTCTGGAGTGGGACTTGAACCCATGACCTTCTGACTCAGAGATGAGAGTGCTACCAATTGAGCCACTGCTGACAGCTCCAACTCTGGCCTCTTGAGCATCACCGATTTCCATCGCTTCACCATTGGCGGCCATGCCTTCAGCTGCCTGGGCCCTAAGCTCTGGCAGCTGAAGGCCCAAAACCTCTCCCAAAACCTCTCCACCTTTCTACCTCTCTATCCTCCTTTAAGACACTCCTTAAAACCTAGCTTTTGTTCACCCGTCCTAATATCTCTTTATGTGGTTTGCTGCCTGTAATGTATGCACATGTGAGTATGCTCACAGGTTTGTAGAGCTGTTGAGTTGGGAGTGCCTTAACCACGTGATGTTCACAAGCCTCAATAAAAACCCAGCCAGTTGGGTTCGGGAGATCCACGATGAGGCAGGTGGTTGTGAGCCTGGTACATGACCTGGTAATGTGTCGTGTGATTGTTAAACTTTTGCTAATAAACCAACCAGTTCTTAATAGCAATGTGTTGCTGTGAATTTTTAAGCAAAGAACCCATGAAGCAAATACATTACAGTGCCAAAGTTTGTTTGACTGCGCTCCTGTGAAACACCTTGGAAAGTTTTGCTACATTATAGCTGCGGTTTAAATGCCCGGTGTGGTGTCTCTGCATCTTGTTACAAACTCACACGAGGCATGGATATATCAGACACAGTCACTCTGTGACCTTCACTTTATTCCCAGGACTAAAGAGTGTTGATCCTGGGTGGGACCTCGCCTTTTACACCTGGAAGCCCAGGTGAGGAGCTCACTCCCTGTGGTCAGGGTGTGCATTACAAGGGTACAGGTACAGTATGCATGAGTTACAGTTGCATACTTATAGTCATTGCAAGATGGTGAAATACATGACACATGGTGTTGTTATTCTTGAGTTAGAGAGATTAATGATAAGAGGCTCCCAAGGTATAGGCGGGCCACAGAGTTCGCATGCCAGATACGAGGCTCCCAAAGCAAGCGCTCTACTCGGAACTGCTTCACGGCAAGCGAGCCAAAGGTGGGCAGAGGAAACGTTACAAGGACACCCTCAAAGCCTCCCTGATAAAGTGCAACATCCCCACCGACATCTGGGAGTCCCTGGTCAAAGACTGCCCTAAGTGGAGGAAGTGCATCCGGGAGGGCGCTGAGCACCTCGAGTCTCGTCGCCGAGAGCGTGCAGAAATCAAGCGTAGGCAGTGGAAGGAGCGTGTGGCAAACCTGTCCCACCCACAATTTCCCTCAGCGACTGTCTGCCCCACCTGTGACAGAGACTGTAATTCCTGTATTGAACTGTTCACTCACCTAGGAACTCATTTTTAGATTGGAAACAAGTCTTCCTTGATTCCGAGGGACTGCCTACGATGATGAGAGAGATTAGGTTAAGAGAGTCTCAATATAAAGGGCCGATTCCACTGCCTTGCACAACTGGTTGTTCTTCATGTGTGGGCCAAGACAGTGAAGCCGGCAGGCTATTTAACCGCATGAGGTGTCATGACTTGAGTGTCATCATCTGTTATTAGCACATGTCTCTTTTCCAGTAAGAGTTTGAAGGACCACAAACGTACTTTTGGCCATTTGGCCCATCTGGTGCATACTGCCATAACAACCTCCAACAATAGCCCCCACCCGCCCCAATGCCTCTGCCCAATTACAACGTCTCACTCCCTCCACTACTCCATCTGGATGACTACTCTCAGTATTAATTAATGAATATACACTGAGCTAACTATACCGTATCTATGTCCCCGACGACGGAGTCCCTGTTGAGCACGTGGTGTGCACAATGGCTGTGGTCACTCTGACCTATTTGAACTCTCCTCCTTCCACAAAGTGGACCTCTCACCACCCCAATGCCTGCCCTCAGCCAGGTCTCGGATCTCTCATTACCTCACCGAAGAGTACTGCTCAGCACCGAGCTTTCGGCCAACATCTCGCCGTAGTCAGCTAGGCCCATACAGCAGTGCCTGGTCTCCAGTCGTCTTGGACCCCCTTGCCACTGGACCAAGACCTCGCTCTGTTAAGCCCGTGTGGTTAGCGGTGTGCAACGGCCACCCCACGTTAAAAGAACTCGCACACAGGCATCTTCCACCCTTCAATATGAAATAAAGTTTTATATCCCCGTACTGTTTACCAGCTTGTATCTAAGACCCATGCCCTCCAGTTAAGAACATAAGAAGTAGGAGCAAGGGTGAGACACTCAGCCCCCTCAAGCCTCCTCTGCCGTTCAATAAGATCACAGTTGATCTTCTATCTCAACTCCACTTCCCCGCCCGATCCCCACATCCCTCGCTTTATGTCATAGACCTGGATCTAAACTACACAGGAAATGAAACCAGACTGATAGCGATCTTAAAAATAAACCCATTAGCACATAAGTACTGTGCTGCAGAGGTGTCAATCATCATAGGCAGTCCCTCGGAATCAAGGAAGACTTGCTTGCACTCTGAAAATGAGTCCTTAGGTGACTGAACAGTCCAATACGAGAACCACAGTCCCTGTCACAGGTGGGGCAGATAGTCGTTGAGGGAAGGGTGGGGAGTCTGGTTTGCCGCACGCTCGTTCCGCTGCCTGCACTTGATTTCTGCATGCTCTCGGCGATGAGACTCGAGGTGCTCAGCGCCCTCCCGGATGCACTTCCTCCACTTAGGGCGGTCTTTGGCCAGGGACTCCCAGATGTCGGTGGGGATGTTGCACTTTATCAGGGAGGCTTTGAGGGTGTCCTTGTAACGTTTCCTCTGCCCACCTTTGGCTCGTTTGCCGTGAAGGAGTTCCGAGTAGAGCGCTTGCTTTGGGAGTCTCGTGTCTGGCATGCGGACAATGCGGCCCGCCCAGGGGAGCTGATCAAGTGTGGTCGGTGCTTCAATGCTGGGGATGTTGGCCTGGAAGAGGATGCTAACGTTGGTGCGTCTGTCCTCCCAGGGGATTTGTAGGATCTTGCGGAGACATCGTTGGTGGTATTTCTCCAGCGACTTGAGGTGTCTGCTGTACAAGGTCCATATCTCTGAGCCATACAGGAGGGCGTGTATTACTACAACCCTGTAGACCATGAGCTTGGTGGCAGATTTGAGGGCCTGGTCTTCAAACACTCTTTTCCTCAGGCAGCCGAAGGCTTCACTGGCGCACTGGAGGTGGTGTTGAATCATGTCGTCAATGTTTGCTCTTGTTGATAAGAGGCTCCAGAGGTATGGGAAATGGTCTACGTTGTCCAGGAACGCACCGTGGATCTTGATGACTGGGGGGCAGTGCTGTGCGGTGAGGACAGGCTGGTGGAGGACCTTTGTCTTACTGATGTTTAGCATAAGGCCCATGCTTTCGTATGCCTCGGTGAATACATCGACTATGTGCTGGAGTTCAGCCTCTGTATGTGCGCCGACGTAGGTATCGTCCGCGTACTGTAGCTCGATGACAGAGATTGGGGTGGTCTTTGACACAAACAACCTTTTGGATATAAAAGGGGTCAGAGGGTCTAGTAAGAAGGAGGAACTGAGGGAAATTCTTGTTAGTCGGGAAATTGTGTTGGGGAAATTGATGGGATTGAAGGCTGATAAATCCCCAGGGCCTGATGGACTTAAGGAGGTGGCCTTGGAAATAACGGATGCATTGACAGTCATTTTCCAACATTCTATTGACTCTGGATCAGTTCCTATGGAGTGGAGCGTAGCCAATGTAACCCCACTTTTTAAAAAAGGAGGGAGAGAGAAAACAGGGAATTATAGACCAGTCAGCCTGACATCGGTAGTGGGTAAAATGATGGAATCAATTATTAAGGATGTCATAGCAGTGCATTTGAAAAGAGGTGACATGATAGGTCCAAGTCAGCGTGGATTTGTGAAAGGGAAATCATGCTTGACAAATCTTCTGGAATTTTTTGAGGATGTTTCCAGTAGAGTGGACAAGGGAGAACCAGTTGATGTGGTGTATTTGGACTTTCAGAAAGCTTTCGACAAGGTCCCACACAAGAGATTAATGTGCAAAGTTAAAGCACATGGGATTGGGGGTGGTGTGCTGATGTGGATTGAGAACTGGTTGGCAGACAGGAAGCAAAGAGTAGGAGTAAATGGGGACTTTTCAGAATGGCAGGCAGTGACTGGTGGGGTACCGCAAGGTTCTGTGCTGGGGCCCCAGCTGTTTACATTGTACATTAATGATTTAGACGAGGGGATTAAATGTAGTATCTCCAAATTTGCGGATGACACTAAGTTGGGTGGCAGTGTGAGCTGCGAGGAGGATGCTATGAGGCTGCAGAGTGACGTGGATAGGTTAGGTGAGTGGGAAAATGCATGGCAGATGAAGTATAATGTGGATAAATGTGAGGTTATCCACTTTGGTGGTAAAAACAGAGAGACAGACTATTATCTGAATGGTGACAGATTAGGAAAAGGGGAGGTGCAACGAGACCTGGGTGTCATGGTACATCAGTCATTGAAGGTTGGCATGCAGATACAGCAGGCGATTAAGAAAGCAAATGGCATGTTGGCCTTCATAGTGAGAGGATTTGAGTACAGGGGCAGGGAGGTGTTACTACAGTTGTACAGGTCCTTGGTGAGGCCACACCTGGAGTATTGTGTACAGTTTTGAAGAAGTACATTCTTGCTATTGAGGGAGTGCAGCGAAGGTTCACCAGACTGATTCCCGGGATGGCGGGACTGTCATATCAAGAAAGACTGGATCAACTGGGTTTGTATTCATTGGAGTTCAGAAGAATGAGAGGGTGATCTCATAGAAACGTTTAAAATTCTGACGGGTTTAGACAGGTTAGATGCAGGAAGAATGTTCCCAATGTTGGGGAAGTCCAGAACCAGGGATCACAGTCTAAGGATAAGGGGTAGGCCATTTAGGACCGAGATGAGGAGAAACTTCTTCACCCAGAGAGTGGTGAACCTGTGGAATTCTCTACCACAGAAAGGTCAATTCACTAAATATATTCAAAAAGGAGTTATATGTAGTCCTTACTACTCGGGGGATCAAGGGGTATGGCGAGAAAGCAGGAATGGGATACTGAGGTTGAATGTTCAGCCATGAACTCATTGAATGGCGGTGCAGGCTCGAAGGGCCGAATGGCCTACTCCTGCACCTATTTTCTATGTTTCTATGGACCCGCCCTGGAGATGGCGAAGGTTGAACAGGTTCCCACTGGTTCTGTAGTTTAGTTCCACTCCAGCGGGGAGCTTGTTGACTGTGAGGTGGAGCATAGCAGCGAGGAAGATTGACAACAACCTTCAACAACAACCCCCCAACGTCCAATCACAACGTCTCACTCCCTCCACTATTCCATCTGGATGACTATTCTCAGTATTAATTAATGAATATACATTGAGCTAACTATACCGTATCTATGTCCCCGACGACGGAGTCCCTGTTGAGCACGTGGTGTGCACAATGGCTGTGGTCACTCTGACCTCTCTGACCGCTCCTCCTTCCACAAAATGGACCTCTGACCATCCCAATGCCTGCCCTCAGCCAGGTCTTGGATCTCTCATCACCTCACCGAAGGGTGCTGCTCAGCGCCGAGCTTACAGCTCGCACCCCATCCTGGGCAACTAGGCCCATACAGCAGTGCCTGCTCTCCAGTCATCTTGGACCCCCTTGACACTGGAGCAAGACCTTGCTCTGCTAAGCCCGTGTGGTAGCTGGTGTGTAACGGCCACCCCACGTTAAAAGAACTCATGCACAGGCATCTTCCACCCTTCAAAATGAAATGAAGTTCTATATCCCCATTGCTGTTTACCAGCTTGTATCTAAGACCCATGCCCTCCAGTTAAGAACATAAGAAATAAGAGCAAAGGTGAGACATTCAGCCCCCTCGAGCCTGCTCTGCCGTTCAATAAGATCATGGCTGATCTTCTATCTCAACTCCACTTCCCCGCCCGATCCCCACATCCCTCGCTTTATGTCATAGACCTGGACCCAAACGGCATAGGAAATGAAACCAGACTGATAGCGATCTTATAAATAAACCCATTAGCACATAAGTACTGTGCTGCAGAGGTGTGTCGCAACCATGTCTGCTGCTACTCCCACATCATTAATCTAAAATCAGTTTTATACAGTCAGGAAACACCCTCCCAACATCTATCCCGTCAAGCTCGATAAGCATTTTATATGTTTCACTGAGATCACCTCTCATTCCTCTAAACTCTAGAGAATATAGGCCTAATCTACTTAATCTCTCCTCATAGGACAATCCCCCCATCCCAGAAATCAGTCTGGTGAACCTTCGCTGCACTCCCTCTATGGCAAGTATATCTTTCCTTAGGTAAGAGACCAAAACTGTGCACAGCACTCCAGGTGCGGTCTCACCAGGGCCCTATAGTTGTGGTTTAAGTTGAAATAGTGCTCAAGAAACAAAACGACCTGATGTGTACTCCATTCTCTTCCAGATATTTTTTTATTATTCGTTCCTGGGATGTGGGCGTCGCTGGCAAGGCCGGCATTTATTGCCCATCCCTAATTGCCCCTTGAGAAGGTGGTGGTGAGCCGCCTTCTTGAACCGCTGCAGTCCGTGTGGTGAAGGTGCTCCCACAGTGCTGTTAGGGAGGGAGTGCCAAGATTTTGACCCAGCGACGATGAAGGAACGGCCGATATATTTCCAAGTCAAGATGGTGTATGACTTGGAGGGGAACTTGGAGGTGGTGGTGTTCCCATGTGCCTGCTGCCCTTGTTCTTCTAAGAGCCACAGGTCATGGGTTTGGGAGGTGCTGCTGAAGAAGCCTTGGTGAGCTGCTGCAGTGCATCTTATAGATGGTACACACTGCAGCCACGGTGCGCCGGTGGTGGAGGGAGTGAATGTTGAATGTGGTGGATGGGGGGCCGATCAAGCGGGCTACTTTGTCCTGGATGGTGTCGAGTTTCTATAGATATGTAAAGAGAAAAAGGTTAGTAAAGACAAACGTAGGTCCCCTGCAGTCAGAATCAGGGGAAGTCATAACGGGGAACAAAGAAATGGCGGACCAATTGAACAAGTACTTTGGTTCGGTATTCACTAAGGAGGACACGAACAACCTTCCGGATATAAAAGGGGTTGGAGGGTTTAGTAAGGAGGAGGAACTGAGGGAAATCCTTATTAGTCAGGAAATTGTGTTGGGGAAATTGATGGGATTGAAGGCCGATAAATCCCCAGGGCCTGATGGACTGCATCCCAGAGTACTTAAGGAGGTGGCCTTGGAAATAGCGGATGCATTGACAGTCATTTTCCAACATTCCATTGACTCTGGATCAGTTCCTATGGAGTGGAGGGTAGCCAATGTAACCCCACTTTTTAAAAAAGGAGGGAGAGAGATAACAGGGAATTATAGACCGGTCAGCCTGACATCGGTAGTGGGTAAAATGATGGAATCAATTATTAAGGATGTCATAGCAGTGCATTTGGAAAGAGGTGATATGATAGGTCCAAGTCAGCATGGATTTGTGAAAGGGAAATCATACTTGACAAATCTTCTGGAATTTTTTGAGGATGTTTCCAGTAGAGTGGACAGGGGAGAACCAGTTGATGTGGTATATTTGGACTTTCAGAAGGCTTTCGACAAGGTCCCACACAAGAGATTAATGTGCAAAGTTAAAGCACATGGGATTGGGGGTAGTGTGCTGATGTGGATTGAGAACTGGTTGGCAGACAGGAAGCAAAGAGTAGGAGTAAATGGGGACTTTTCAGAATGGCAGGCAGTGACTAGTGGGGTACCACAAGGTTCTGTGCTGGGGCCCCAGCTGTTTTACACTGTACATTAATGATTTAGACGAGGGGATTAAATGTAGTATCTCCAAATTTGCGGATGACACTAAGTTGGGTGGCAGTGTGAGCTGCGAGGAGGATGCTATGAGGCTGCAGAGCGACTTGGATAGGTTAGGTGAGTGGGCAAATGCATGGCAGATGAAGTATAATGTGGATAAATGTGAGGTTATCCACTTTGGTGGTAAAAACAGAGAGACAGACTATTATCTGAATGGTGACAGATTAGGAAAAGGGGAGGTGCAACGAGACCTGGGTGTCATGGTACATCAGTCATTGAAGGTTGGCATGCAGGTACAGCAGGCGGTTAAGAAAGCAAATGGCATGTTGGCCTTCATAGTGAGGGGATTTGAGTACAGGTGCAGGGAGGTGTTGCTACAGTTGTACAGGGCCTTGGTGAGACCACACCTGGAGTATTGTGTACAGTTTTGGTCTCCTAACCTGAGGAAGGACATTCTTGCTATTGAGGGAGTGCAGCGAAGGTTCACCAGACTGATTCCCGGGATGGCGGGACTGACCTGTCAAGAAAGACTGGATCAACTGGGCTTGTATTCACTGGAGTTCAGAAGAATGAGAGGGGACCTCATAGAAACGTTTAAAATTCTGACAGGGTTAGACAGGTTTGATGCAGGAAGAATGTTCCCATTGTTGGGGAAGTCCAGAACCAGGGGACACAGTCTAAGGATAAGGGGTAAGCCATTTAGGACCGAGATGAGAAGGAATTTCTTCACCCAGAGAGTGGTGAACCTGTGGAATTCTCTACCACAGAAAGTTGTTGAGGCCAATTCACTAAATATATTCAAAAAGGAGTTAGATGAAGTCCTTACTACTCGGGGGATCAAGGGGTATGGTGAGAAAGCAGGAATGGGGTACTGAAGTTGCATGTTCAGCCATGAACTCATTGAATGGCGGTGCAGGCTAGAAGGGCCGAATGGCCTACTCCTGCACCTATTTTCTATGTTTCTATCTATCACACTCCTGACTTGTGCCTTGTAGATGGTGAAAAGGCTTTGGGGAGTCAGGAGGTGAGACACTCACCACAGAATACCCAGCCTCTGATCCGCTCTATTGCCACAGTATTTATGTGACTGGTCCATGGTAAAACTCACGACGGCATTTCACTGCAGTGCAATCAGACAAAATTTCACACAGAGCCAAATGATTAGGACAGGTCACCAAAAGTGCAAAAGTGTGGTGAAAGAGATATTAAGCAACCTTTTAAAGGAGGAGGGAAAGGCGGAAAGGTTTAGGGAAGCAATTCCAGAGCTTAGGATGAGGCAGCTGAAGTCGCGGCCACCACTGGAGGGTCAAGGACAGTCAGAGATGCTCAGGAGGGCAGAATTGGATGAGCGCCGATATCTTGTAGGCTGGCAGGGTCTCAATTTTACCACCTCATCCAAAAGACGGCACCTCTGGCAGTGTAACACCCCCTCAGCACTGTACTGCAAGCGGGTCCCAGGTGGGCAAGGGAAACATTTTAAGGACACCCTCAAAGCCTCCCTGATAAAGTGCAACATCCCCACCGACACCTGGGAGTCCCTGGCCAAAGACCGCCCTAAGTGGAGGAAGTGCATCCGGGAGGGCGCTGAGCACCTCGAGTCTCGTCGCCGAGAGCATGCAGACATCAAGCGCAGGCAGCGGAAGGAGCGTGCGGCAAACCAGACTCCCCGCCCACCCTTTCCTCCAACCACTGTCTGTCCCACCTGTGATAGAGACTGTAATTCCCGTATTAGACTGTTCAGCCACCTGAGAATTCACTTTTAGAGTGGAAGCAAGTCTTCCTCGATTTCGAAGGACTGCCTATGATGATGATGATGGAATGTCAGCCTAGATCTTCTACACAAGCGAAAATACATGTATGATGGACCAAGGCCTAGCTCTGTCAAGCCCATGTGGTGGCTGGTGTGCAACGACCACCACACATTAATAAAATCCACGCACAGGCATCTTCCACCCTTCAACATGTCGTTCAGGACCTGGAATATTAGGTCCTTCATTGAAACACCTGTGAACTCATCCTTTTTTGGCGTTGAAGCAAGTCACCCTCGCTTCGAGGGACTGCCTATGATGATGATGATGGAGTGTCAGTCTAGATTTTCAGCACAAGTGAGTATACAGGTATAATGGGCAAATGCGACTTGGGGCAATTTAGGATACGGGCCTGGCATCTGATATATCTATAAGGTCCCGTCTGAATTGACAATCACTATCCGACAATAGATAATCTATGGGCTATAGCGGGGGAGGAAATTAACACAATCACTAAGGAGGTGGTACTCAGTAAGATAATGGGACTAAAGGCAGATAAATCCCCTGGACCTGATGGCTTGCACCCGAGGGTCTTAAGAGAAGTAGCAGGGATTGTGGATGCATTGGTTGTAATTTACCAAAATTCCCTGGATTCTGGGGAGGTCCCAGCAGATTGGAAAACTGCAAATGTAATACCCCTATTTAAAAAAGGAGGCAGACAATAAACAGGAAACTTTAAACCAGTTAGCCTAACATCTGTGGTTGGGAAAATGTTGGAATCCATTATTAAAGAAGCAGTAGCACGACATTTGGAAAAGCAAAATTCGGTCAGGCAGAGTCAGCATGGATTTAGGAAGGGGAAGTCATGTTTGACAAATTTGCTGGAATTCTTTGAGACTGTAACAAACAGGGTTGATAAAGGTGAACCAGTGGATGTGGTGTATTTGGACTTCCAGAAGGCATTTGACAAGGTGCCACATAAAAGGTTACTGCACAAGATAAAAGTTCACGGGGTTGGGGATAATATATTCGCATGGATAGAGAATTGGTTAACTAACAGAGAACAGAGAGTCGGGATAAATGGTTCATTCTCTGGTTGGCAACCAGTAACTAGTGGGGTGCCGCAGGGATCAGTGCTGGGACCCCAACTATTTATAATCTATATTAACGACTTGGAAGAAGGGACTGAGTGTAACGTAGCCAAGTTTGCTGACGATACAAAGATGGGCGAAAACGCAATGTGTGAGGAGAACACAAAAAATCGGCAAAAGGACATAGACAGGCTAAGTGAGTGGGAAAAATTTGGCAGATGGAGTATAATGTTGGAAAGTGTGAGGTCATGCACCTTGGCAGAAAAAAATCAAAGAGCAAGTTATTCAAATGGAGAAGGATTGCAAAGTGCCGCAGTACAGCAGGACCTGGGGCTCCTTGTGCATGAAACACAAAAGGATAGTATGCAGATATAACAGGTGATTAGGAAGGCCAATGGAATCTTGGCCTTTATTGCAAAGGTGATGGAAGCTGGGAAGATTTGCTACAGTTATATAAAGTATTGGTGAGACCACAGCTGGAATACTGCGTGCAGTTTTGGTTTCCATATTTACGAAAGGATATACTTGCTTTGGAGGCAGTTCAGAGAAGGTTCACTAGATTGATTCCGGGGATGAGGGGGTTGACTTATGAGGAAAGGTTGAGGAGGTTGGGCCTCTACTCATTGGAATTCAGAAGAATGAGAGGTGATCTTATCGAAACGTATAAGATTATGAGGGGGCTTGACAAGGTGGATGTAGAGAAGATGTTTCCACTGAAGGGGAAGACTAGAACTAGAGGGCATAATCTTAGAATTAGGGGCCGCCCATTTAAAACAGAGATGAGGAGGAATTTTTTCTCTGAGTGGGTTGTAAATCTGTGGAATTCGCTGCCTCAGAGAGCTGTGGAAGCTGGGACATTGAATAAATTTAAGACAGAAATAGACAGTTTTTAAATGATAAGGAGATAAGGGGTTATGGGGAGCGGACAGGGAAGTGGAGCTGAGTCAATGATCAGTTCAGCCACGATCGTATTAAGTGGCAGAGCAGGCTCGAGGGGCCATATGGCCTACTCCTGCTCCTATTTCTTATGTTCTTATGTTCTTATTAATTGCCTCCTTTCAAAATGTGTTCTCAGGATGTGAACAACACTGACAAGGTGGGCTGGACATCGACGGAGAACACAGGCTAGACATCGACGGTGATGTTGAATCTCCGCATCAATGTCTGCCTTTGTTGATAAGAGGCTCCCGAGATATGGGAAATGATCCATGTTGTCCAGGGCCGCGCTGTGGATCTTGATGTTTGAAGGGCAGTGCTGTGCGGCGGGGACAGGCTGGTGGAGGACTTTTGTCTTATGGATGTTAAGCGTAAGGCCCATGCTTTCATATGCCTCAGTGAATGAACATAGAAACATAGAAAATAGGTGCAGGAGTAGGCCATTCGGCCTTTCGAGCCTGCACCACCATTCAATAAGATCATGGCTGATCATTCACCTCAGTACCCCTTTCCTGCTTTCTCTCCATACTCCTTGATCTCTTTAGCCGTAAGGGCCATATCTAACTCCCTCTTGAATATGTCCAATGAACTGGCATCAACAACTCTCTGTGGCAGGGAATTCCACAGGTTAACAACTCTCTGAGTGAAGAAGTTTCTCCTCATCTCAGTCCTAAATGGCCTACCCCTTATCCTAAGACTGTGTCCCCTGGTTCTGGACTTCCCCATCATCGGGAACATTCTTCCCACATCTAACCTGTCCAGTCCTGTCAGAATCTTATACGTTTCTATGAGATCCCCTCTCATCCTTCTAAACTTCAGTGTATAAAGGCCCATTGATCCAGTCTCTCCTCATATGTCAGTCCCACCATCCCTGGAATCAGTCTGGTGAACCTTCGCTGCACTCCCTCAATAGCAAGAATGCCCTTCCTCAGATTAGGAGACCAAAACTGAACACAATATTCCAGGTGAGGCCTCACTAAAGCCCTGTACAACTGCAGTAAGACCTCGCTTCTCCTATACCCAAATCCCCTAGCTATGAAGGCCAACATACCATTTGCCTTCTTCACTGCCTGCTGTACCTGCATGCCAACTTTCAATGACTGATGAACCATGACACCCAGGTCTCGTTGCACCTCCCCCTTTCCTAATCTGCCGCCATTCAGATAATATTCTGCCTTCATGTTTTTGCCCCCAAAGTGGATAACCTCACATTTATCCACATTATACTTCATCTGCCATGCATTTGCCCACTCACCTAACCTGTCCAAGTCACCCTGCAGCCTTTTAGCGTCCTCCTCACAGCTCACACCGCCACCCAGTTTAGTGTCATCTGCAAACTTGGAGATATTATACTCAATTTCTTCATCCAAATCATTAATGTATATTGTAAAGAGCTGGGGTCCCATCACTGAGCCCTCCGGCACTCCACTAGTCACTGCCTGCCATTCTGAAAAGGACCCGTTTATCTCTGCTTCCTGTCTGCCAACCAGTTCTCTATCCACGTCAGTACATTACCCCCAATACTATGTAGTTTGATTTTGCACACCAATCTCTTGTGTGGGACCTTGTCAAAAACCTTTTGAAAGTCCAAATACACCACATCCACTGGTTCTCCCTTGTCCACTTTACTAGTTACATCCTCAAAAAATTCCCGAAAGTTTGTGAAGAATGATTTCCCTTCCATAAATCCATGCTGACTTGGACCGATCTTGTCACTGCTTTCCAAATGCGCTGTATTTCATCTTTAATAATTGATTCCAACATTTTCCCCACCACTGATGCCAGGCTAACCGGTCTTTAATTACCCATTTTCTCCTTCCCTCCTTTTTTAAACAGTGGTGTTACATTAGTTATCCTCCAGTCCATAGGAACTGATCCAGAGTCGATAGACTGTTGGAAAATGATCACCAATGCATCCACTATTTCTATGGCCACTTCCTTAAATACGCTGGAATGCATCGGCCTTCAATCCCATTAATTTCCCTAATACAAGTTCCTGCTTTATAAGGCTATCCTTCAGTTCCTCCTTCTCACTAGACCCTCGGTCTCCTCATATTTCTGGAAGATTATTTGTGTCTTTCTTCGTGAAAACAGAACCAAGAGTAATTGTTCAACTAGTCTGCCATTTCTTTATTCGCCATTATAAATTCACATGAATCTGACTGCAACGGACCTACTTTTGTTTTCACTAATCTTTTTCTCTTCACATATCTATAGAAGCTTTTGCAGTCAGTTTTTATGTTCCCAGCAAGCTTCCTCGCATATTCTATTTTCCCCCTCCTAATTACATCCTTTGTCCTCCTCTGCTGTATTACAAAATTCTTCCAGTCCTCAGGTTTGTTGCTTTTTCTGACCAATTTATATGCCTCTTGCTTGGATTTAACACTATCCTTAATTTCCCTTGTTAGCCACAGTTGAGCCACTTTCCCCATTTTATTTTTACTCCGGACAGGGATGTACAATTGTTGAAGTTCATCCATGTGATCTTTAAATGTTTGCCATTGCCTATCCACCATCAACCCTTTAAGTATCACTCGCCAGTCTATTCTAGCTAATTCACGTCTCATACCATTGAAGTTATCTTTCCCCAAGTTCAGGACCCTAATCTCTGAATTAACTGTGTCACTCTCCATCTTAGTAAAGAATTCTACCATATTATGGTCACTCTTCCCCAAGGGGCCTCGCACAACAAAATTGTTAATTAGTCCTTTCTCATTACACATCACCCAGTCTAGGATGGCCAGCGCTCTAGTTGGTTCCTTGACATATTGGTGTAGAAAACCATCCCTAATACACTCCAGGAAATCCTCCTCCACCGCACTGCTACCAATTTGGTTAGCCCAATCTATATGTAGATTAAAGTCGCCCATGATAACTGCTGTACCTTTATTGCACGCATCCCTAATTTCTTGTTTGATGCTGACTCCCACTAGCATTTTCTGCCCTTTGGTATTCCGTAGCTCCACTCATATAGATTCCATATCATCCAAGCTAATGTCCTTCCTTACTATTGCATTAATTTCCTCTTTAACCAGCAATGCCACCCCACCTCCTTTTCCTTTCTGTCTATCCTTCTTAAATGTTGAATACCCCTGGATGTTGAGTTCACAGCCTTGGTCACCCTGGAGCCATGTCTCCGTGACGCCAATTACATCATATCCGTTAACTGCTATCTGCGCAGTTAATTCGTCCACCTTATTCCGAATACTCCTCTCATTGAGGCACAGAGCCTTCAGGCTTGTCTTTTTAACACACTTTGCCCCTTTGGGATTTTGCTGTAATGTGGCCCTTTTTGCCTTGTGTTTCTCTGCCCTCCACTTTTACTTTTCTTCTTTCTATCTTTTGCTTCTGCCCCTATCTACTTCCCTCTGTCTCCCTGCATGGGTTCCCATCCCCCTGCCATATTAGTTTAACCCCTCCCCAACAGTACAAGCAAACACTCCGCCTAGGACAAAGGTTCCAGTCCTGCCCATGTGCAGACCGTCTGGTTTGCACTGGTCCCACGTCCCCCAGAACTGGTTTCAATCACCCAGGAATTTGAATCCCTCCCTTCTGCACCACTCCTGAAGCCACGTATTCATCTGAGCTATCCTGCAATTCCTACTCTGACTAGCATGTGGCACTGGTAGCAATCCTGAGATTACTACTTTTGAGGTCCTACTTTTTAATTTAGCTCCTAGCTCCCTAAATTCGTCTTGTAGGATCTCATCCCATTTTTTTTACCTATATCGTTGGTACCTATATGCACCACGACAACTGGCTGCTCACCCTCCCTCTTCAAAATGTCCTGCACTAGCTCTGAGACATCCTTGACCCTTGCACCAGGGAGGCAACATACCATCCTGGAGTCTCAGTTGCGGCCGCAGAAACATCTATCTATTCTCCTTACAATAGAATCCCCTATCACTATAGCTCTCCCACTCTTTTTCCTGCCCTCCTGTGCAGCAGAGCCACCCACGGTGCCATGGACTTGGCTGCTGCTGCCCTCCCCTGATGAGTCACCCCCTCAACAGTACCCAAAACGGTGTATCTGTTTTGCAGGGGGATGACCGCAGGGGTCCCCTGCACTACCTTCCTTGCACTGCTCTTCCTGCTGGTCTTCCATTCCCTATCTGGCTGTGTACCCTTTACCTGCGGTAAGACCAACTCACTAAACGTGCTATTCACGTCACCCTCAGCCTCTCGGATGCTCCAGAGTAAATCCATCCATAGCTCCAGTGCCACAATGCGGTCTGTCAGGAGCTGCAGGCGGATGCACTTCCAGCACATGTAGTCGTCAGGGACACTGGAAGCGTCCCTGACTTCCCACATATTACAGGAGGAGCATAACACGTGTCTGAGCTCTCCTGCCATGACTTAACCCCTAGATTAACTTAGTTTGGCAACAACAATGCTGAAAGGTTACTTACTGATAAAGAAAAAGAAAAAAGAAAAACTACTCACCAATCACCAGACAATCACTTACCCCCTTGACTGTGACATCACCTTTCGATTTCTTTCTACTTCTTTTTAGCCTTCTCTCCCTGCTGCAGCTGCACAAGCCACGCCTCTCCTCCGAACTCCCGACGACTCACGGACGCTGGGCCTTTATAGGCCGCTCCGCTGTCCCCGGCTTCCCGCTGCTCGCACTCCCGCTTCCTCGACGAACGCTGGCATCAGCCGCATACTGCAGCTCAACGACAGAGGTTGGGGTGACCTTGGATCTGGCCTGGAGGTGGCGTAGGTTAAACAGCTTCCCACTGGTCAAGGAGGATGAGGAAGTATAGCTCACTACGGTCACAGTTTGATGAAGGACCGTTCCAGTCTGTGGCAGGGGCGGAAAGCTGTTTGGAGATACTAAAGCCTGGAGTTGTGGGGAGAATGGGCATGGATTTGGAAGTGGCAACACATTCAAGGACTTTGGAGGAAAAAGGGACGCTGGAGATGGGAAGATAGCATCCAAAGACGGAGGGGTCAAGGGTTGTTTTATTGAGGAGTGGGGTGATAATGGCTGTTTTGAAAGGAAACGCCATTACCCGAGGAGAGGGAACTGTTAAAATATCAGCCAGCCTAGGGGCCAGGAAGGAACGCTGGGCGTGAAGGTCCCCCTAATTTTAAATCTGGGTGGGCGGCCCCTTTAACAGGCTGTGCGACCCATTCAACATTTCACACGGGAAACGCTGGCTGCCAGGGACCGGCAGATACCTACGTGGCTGCTCGGCGTAGGGGGAACATTAGTGAGTGGGCATCAGGTGAGTGGGAATGGGGTCAAGGGAGCAAGAGGTGGGGCTTATGGACGCACACACACACACACACAGTCACAGAGACACACGGACAGACAGTCACGCACAGTCACAGAGTCAACACACACACACACACAGACATAGACACACAGTCACACTTAGACATAGACACACACATAGACACACACACAGACACACAGACATAGACACACAGACAGACATAGACACACACACAGTCACAGAGACACGCACAAGTCACACACTGACACAGTCACAGAGACATAGACACACACACACACGCAGAGGCACACACACACAGATAGACAGACACACACTCACATACAGACACACACAGACAGACACACACAGACACGCGGACAGATACACACACATGGACAGACACACACGGACAGACACATACACATACACTGACACACACACGGACACACGGACACACACCGGACACACGCGGACACACATGCACAGACAGACACACACATGGACACACAAACACATGGACAGACACATGCATGCAGACACACACACACAGACAGACACAGACACACACACACAGGCACACACACAGACACACACACATAGGGATACACGTGCACAGACAGACACACACACATGGACAGACACACGCATGCAGACACACACACATGGACAGACACACACACAGACACACACACACAGACACACACACACGGAGATACACACACGGACACACACACACGGACACACACACATGGAGAGACACACACACGGAGAGACACGCACACGGGCACACACACGGACACACACAGACACGGACACACACATACACGGACACACACACACACATGGACACACACACACGGACACACACACACACACACACAAAAAGTAGAGATCTAATGTGAAGCTGACATTTCTCCATTTTGACTAAAGTCCGTCTAATAAAAGTGGAACATTTGGAAATATCACATGACCAAGAGAGCCAGCAGGCACCCCCCCCCCCCCCCCCCCCCACCCCACAGACACACAAAGCAAATGGTGCGGACTGCTCGAATGCTCTGAACAAAGTGATTAGCACCCGACTCTGGACACCCAGGGAAAGATAAGAGAGAGGTGTGAACCTCAGGCCTTCTGCCCAATCTGCCTCCCACCCGGGGAGTGAAGGTTGTAAACAGAATTAATGGCGACAGACTTACAGATAGCTTGTTGGGTTGGAGGTGATTTGGCTGGCATAATTAACATTAAAATAGTTTTGTTACTTACATAAGTTGAATGCCTGTGGCAACACCTTCATAATTGCCATCCAGTTGGTGCAGTGCAGTTGGAAGCTGGAATTTCACTGTACTCACCCTGCACAGAAGGAGGGGGTAATTCTTAGGGACTTTACACAGAGTTAACAGAATTTACAGCACAGAACCAGGCCATTGGACCCAACAGATCCATACTCCATACCAGCCTCCTCTCACCCCATCAACATATCCTTCTATTCCTTTCTCCCTCATGTCATCATCATAGGCAGTCCCTCGAAATTGAGGAACATAAGAATATAAGAAATAGGAGCAGGGGTAGGCCATACGGCCCCTTGAGCCTGCTCCGCCATTTAATAAGATCATGGCTGATCTGATCATGGACTCAGGTTCACTTCCCTGCCCGCTCCCCATAACCCCTTATTCCCTTATCGTTTAAGAAACTGTCTATTTCTGTCTTAAATGTATTCAATGTTCCAGCTTCCACAGCTCTCTGAGGCAGCGAATTCCACAGAGAAGAAATTTCTCCTCATCAGAGTTTTACATGGGCGGCCCCTTAGTCTAAGATTATGCCCCCTAGTTCTAGTCTCCCCCATCAGTGGAAACATCCTCTCTGCATCCACCTTGTCAAGCCCCCTCATAATCTTATACATTTCGATAAGATCACTTCTCCTTCTTCTGAACTCCAATGAGAAGAGGCTCAACCTACTCAACCTTTCCTCATAAGTCAACCCCCTCATCCCCGGAATCAACCTAGTGAACCTTCTCTGAACTGCCTCCAAAGCAAGTATATCCTTTCGTAAATATGGAAACCAGAACTGCATGCAGTATTCCAGGTGTGGCCTCACCAATCCTTATATAGCTGCAGTAAGACTTCCCTGCTTTTATACTCCATCCCCTTTGTAATAAAGGCCAAGGTACCATTGGCCTTCCTGATCACTTGCTGTACCTGCATACTATCCTTTTGCGTTTCATGCACAAGTACCCCCAGGTCCCGCTGTACTGCAGCACTTTGCAATCTTTCTCCCATTTAAATAATAACTTGCTCTTTGATTTTTTTCTGCCAAAGTGCATGACCTCACACTTTCCAACATTATACTCCATCTGCCAAATTTTTCCCACTCACTTAGCCTGTCCATGTCCTTTTGCAGATTGTTTGTGTCCTCCTCACACATTGCTTTTCCTTCCATCTTTGTATCGCCAGCAAACTTGGCTACATTACACTCAGTCCCTTCTTCCAAGTCGTTAATATAGATTATAAATAGTTGGGGTCCCAGCACTGATCCCTGCGAGGAAGTGGAGACTTGCTTACACTCTAATAGTGAGCCCTCAGGTGACTGAACAGTCCAATGCTGGAATTACAGTCCCTGTCACAGGTGGGACAGACAATGGTTGAAGGAAAGGGTGGGTGGGGAGTCTGGTTTGCCGCACGCTCCTTCCGCTGCCTGCGCTTGTTTTCTGCATGCTCTCGGCGACGAGACTCGAGTTGTAACCGGTATCATCCTTGTAAAACCTTTGTGATTTCAAGTTCTTGTCGGTGGTGAGGTAAAGAGTAGAAATGTATGTTGTTCCAAATCACTTGTCCTAACCCAACTTATTCACCGTCGCTTGGTTTTGGAGACACTCACCGACAGAAACGCTGGCAAGCGCTAAATCTTGGCGTTCTTCCAGCACTCATACCGCAACAAAAACAAGATAAACATAAGAACATAAGAAATTGGTGCAGGAGTAGGCCATACGGCATCTCGAGCCTGTTCCACCATTCAATAAGATCATGGTTGATCCGATCATGGACTCAGGTCCACTTCCCTGCACACTCCCCATAACGACTTGTTCCCTTACTTTTGGAATGTAGTCAGTGTTGTACTATGTTTATGGAGGGAATTCCAGAGCTTTTGGACTCAGCAGCTGAAGGCACGGCCTCCGATGGTGGAGCCATTAAAATCGGGGGATGTGCAAAAGGCCAGAATTAGAGGAGGGCAGACATCTAGGGACGTTGTAGGGCTGGAGGAGGTTACAGAGATAGGGAGGAGGTGCGACCATGGAGGGAGTTGAAAACAAGGGTGAGAATTTTTAAATTGCGGCGTTACCGGATCAGGAGCCGATGTAGGTCAGCGAGCACAGGGAAAACGACAAGAGGATTTCAGCTTAGGACAATGGGTCAACTATGCCAGGTGGGGTGACAAATGATGGGAACCAAGGGATACAGGGATCAGGTGGGGAATTGAGGTCGAAGATCAGCCGTGATATTGAATGGCAAAGCAGACTCGAGGGGCTGAATGCCCTACACTATTTCTTATGAGGCTGATTATAAATGTGGCGTTTTTAAGAGTGAATGAAAACACACTTGTTAAAAATTCAATCACAGGATGTGGGCATCGCTGGCAAGGCCGGCATTTATAAGAACATAAAAAATAGGAGCAGGAGTCGGCCATTTGATCCCTTGAGCCGGCTCCGCCATTTAATAAGATCATGGCTGATCTGATCATGGACTCAGCTCCACTTCCCTGCCCACTCCCCATAACCCTTTACTCCCTTATCACTCAAAAATCTGTCTATCTCCGCTTTCAGTGACCCAGCCTCCACAGCTCTCTGGGGCAGAGAATTCCACAGATTTACAACCCTCTGAGAGAAGAAATTTCTCCTCATCTCAGTTTTAAATGGGCGGCCCCTTATTCTGAGACTATGCCCCCTAATTTTAGTTTCCCCTATGAGTGGAATCATCCTCTCTGCATCCACCTTGTCGAGCCCTCTCATTATCTTAGAAGTTTCAATAAGATCACCTCTCATTCTTCTCAACTCCCAGTGTGTGTCGGCCCAACCTACTCAACCTTTCCTCATAAGTCAACCCCCTCATCTCCGGAATCAACCTAGTGAACCTTCTCTGAACAGCCTCCATATTACCCATCCCAAATTGCCCTTTGGTAGAAGACACATTTTGAAGCTCCCAGCACATGGGGGGAATCATACATAGGATGGTTTCAGGGATATCTCGGCAGCCTGCTCTCTCAAGAACTGCTGCTTTCCAAATGAATGGGCTAATAATTTGCCCGGAGGTCTCGAGTTGATCCAAAATCCATAACCAGGCCTAGCTGTGGAACAGGAAAAGCAGAAAACCGTGGCAACGAGTGGGACTAATTGGATAGCTCTTTCAAAGAGCTGGCACAGGCACGGTGGGCAGAATGGCTGTAAGATTTGTTGATTCTTAGGAGACTGGGAGAAGGCGCTGTTTGTTTTCGAATCTTCTGCATCCTTCTGAATAGGCATCTCCTCTAAAAGGCAGCAGCTCCAACAATATGGCATATTCTCAGTACTGCGCTCAAGTATCAGCTCTGCGTATATGCTCACGCCCCAGAACATTAAGAACATAAGAAATAGGAGCAGGAGTAGGCCATTTGGCCCCTCGAGCCTGCTCCGCCATTCAATGAGATCATGGCTGATCTGATCTTGGCCTCAACTCCACTTCCCTGCCCGCTCTCCTTGACTCCCTTATCATTCAACAATCTGTCTATCTCCGCCTTAAATATATTCAACTCCGCCTTAAATATATTCAATGACCCAGCCTCCACAGAGAATTGTGAACCGGTGGAATTCTCTACCACAGAAAGTTGTTGAGTTGTGTTCGTTGGATATATTCAAAAAGGAGTTAGATGTGGCCCTTACGGCTAAAGGGATCAAGGGGTATGGAGAGAAAGCAGGAATGGGGTACTGAGGTTGCATGATCAGCCATGATCATATTGAATGATGGTGCAGGCTCGAAGGGTCAAAATGGCCTGCTCCTGCACCTATTTTCAATGGGCTAGACTTTACACTTTCAGGCTAAGGCCGAAAAAAATGGTCCTTGTTCCAGTGATGCGGGACCTATCGCCCATGCTGATTGCCGGCTCAAGGCCCATTTTTTTTTTTTTTTACGATTTTCCACTTGGCCTTAGCCCAGCGATGTCAAATGGGCGATGTCATTTTTCGGCGATCTCCTTATCGCCCAAAGAAAACGGAAGTGAATGAAAAAAAAAACTTCCCTCGCAACTCATTACTGCGCATGTGCAGGTTGATTATTTTTCAGGTTGATGCTTCTTCCCGCGTTTTGAGAGGTCAAGGGTCTTCACACATGCTCAGAAGCTCTGGGTGGGCCTGGGAGAGAGAGAGAGAGAGAGAGAGAGAGAGGAGAAAGGAAGCAGGTCAGAAAGTCTTATCCAAATTACAGATAAATTTAAAGAATGGAGGGAGGTGCCGGAAAGAGAAGGGCCAAACCCTTCAGCGAAGAGGCAAATGAGGCCCTCGTAAATGCTGTCAGCTCCAGGTGGGAGGATCTGATACGGGGTAGGCAGGGGAAACATATCGCAGGATTTGGTCCGAAATAGCCAACGTAGTCACATCGGCCTCCAATGAAACGCGCACACCGGACCAGTGAGGCAAACGGTGGAACAGCCTACTGGCAGCTGCGAGAGTAAGTTGAAATTTATATTTATGTATTATTTAATGATCTAAATAGTAACTAGAATCTGCAATGTTATAGGGTTACATTTAAACATCACTAAATTTTACGCAACCCAGCATAAAGTTAAAATGTTGTAGTGTGAAATATGCAACGTAATGCTAATTTATAATAGAGCATTTAAATCTGTCAGTCTTAAATGTCTTCAATGTCTTAACTTGCCTGATCCATTTGCTTATGCCATGCAATGTTATCGTATCATTTACAGAAGAAGGGTGGGGGTGCTGCCATGAAGCACACACTAAGCCAGTACGAGGAGCTCGCGGTGGCCTTGGTGGGGCCAGAAAGCCGTTCGGTCACATCCCGTGGTGTGGCCGAACCCACCCTTGAGACACGTGAGCAATGAGAAATGTGCATTGTGCAATGTGTGAATCATTAGTAAATATTGAAAATATCGTAGTTACGCCTGTAATGTTATGCAATTTTAATATAATCTAATATTTAATTGTGATGTACTATAGATCTTCGAATGAGGTCATGTTCGGTCATGTTAAACCTTGTGATCACTTGTGCATATGGGGTAATGGAAAGCATTGCAATGCTTTCAGTTGGGGAAAAATTGCAATGTAATGATTTGAATTGTTAAACGTTGTTTATCAAATTAAAGAATTAAAGTGGTTGTTGAGTCGGTGGAATCTACTAACACCAGCACTGAGACTTCGCCGAGATCGCAGGAGACTGAGGAGTAAGGGGAGCCACTGCGGACTCCTGCTGCTGTAGTATTTCAGCAGGAGGAGGAGGAGATTGACGAGACGGAAGGAGGAAGAGATTTTTGTGGGGTGGAGCTGGGGGGGGGGGGGGCGGAGAACAACCTGTGGCCATCTCAGTTGAGATGGAAGAAGCACCTGGGACCAAGCGGTGTGCAGGTGGCGACCGCCAAGGCGAGTCATATTGCAAACGGCGACCTCACGGAGGTCCGGTCAGCGAGGCGAGCAATCGCCTGCCTTGGAGGGCCAGACAGAGAGCTTGATTTCCCTGTGCAGGGAGACGGTCGCGATTGGTCGCGGGATTCTCTGTGAACTGGAGCCAGTTCTCTGCGAGCTGGAGCCAGTTTCCAGCATGCTGGAGCGAGTTCTGCCAGAACTTCTCGAACTGGTCTTCTGAGCAGTCACAGACTGAGGTTGGAGGCGATTCGGCAGCAGACAGCCGCAACCAATGCCCTACGGCATGCGTTGTTGGCTGGACACGGCGCCGCACCCCAAGGTGTCGTTGTCTGCTCGCAGCGAGACCCCGAGCACACAAGCGAGTACGGAGGGCACAGTTCCTCCTGACTCGGAAGCGGAGCCTCAGGCTTCCCCTTCCTCTCCGTCACCTCCACCACGGCAGGAAGTCTTGACATCCCACTCTGCACTACGTCTTGGTGTCGGTCTGCGTAGACCAAAACGGGCGGGTGGGGTGCAAACACGGGGTGGGACAGGATCTGGATGGAAATGTGTCCACAGGTAGGGAGGGGGGAGTGCTTCTCTATAGTTCACCTGTTTTAAAATGTTCACTTGTCATTACCAATTTATTATACTCTTGTTATTGTTATTGTTACTAAATTAGCCAATTGTATTCAATAGTTAAATGTTCACTTGTTCACTTGTTATCATTACTGAACTGTTCCCTTTCCATTCTTTCTGAAATGGTCACTTGTTGTCATCACTAAAATGGTCACTTGTTGTTTTTGATTTTTTTTGTAGATTTCTTGTGTTTTTTTTTTGGGCGCTAAAACACATATATATATATATATATATATACACACACACACACACAAGTGTCCCCTATAACCTGGCAGAACACGAAAACCCGGCAATTAAAACAAATTAAACTTTAAAACATATAAAATCAAATAAAAATTTGGTTGCCGGGGGTGATGATGCACTCCAGTCCCTCCGGCGCCCACCTCTCACGGAAGGCCGCGAGCGTACCGGTGGACACCGCGTGCTCCATCTCCAAGGACACCCTGGCCCGGATATATGCGCGGAAGAGAGGCAGGCAGTCGGGCTGAATGACCCCCTCGACCACCCGCTGCTTGGACCGGCTGATGGCCCCCTTGGCCGTGCCCAGGAGCAGTCCTACAAGGAGGCCCTCGGACCGACCCGCTCCCCTCCGCACAGGGTGCCCAAAGATCAGGAGTGTGGGACTGAAGTGCAACCAGAAATTGAGGAGCAGCCCCTTTAAATAATGAAACAGGGGCTGCAACCTCGTGCATTCAATAAAAACATGGAACACGGACTCTTCCAGACCGCAGAAATTGCAGGCGGCCTGGGAGTCCGTGAACCGACTTAAAAGTTTATTGCACGGCACTGCTCCGTGCACCACCCTCCAGGCCAAGTCCCTGATGAATAGTGGGAGGACCCCTGCGTAGAGTGCCCTCCATCGGGGACCCCCGCCTCCTCCGGACGGCAAGATGGTACGCCATGGCGTGTCCGGACGGCCGGCGAGGATGGCAAGGTGGAGAGTGTGCAGGAGCAGCCCTTCCAGGAAACCGCTCCACGCAGAACTGAAAGGCACGGAGGGGATTTCCCCGAGGCGGCTCAAGTTGTGAGGCGCCGGCTCCCGAGGGAGGTTCCGGGGTTTGGCGCCGATGAGGAATTCCGTCCGGACGGGGGTCAGTTCGGACGGGATCTCCCCACGTGCTTGAGCCTCCTTGACACACCTAACGGAGTCAGGGCCCAGAGCTGTTTTTAGCGACTCGATGGCATCGGCCGCGCGGCGGACGTCGGCCGAATTTAGCTGCTGTGCCAGCGTGTCTGGCGCCATCCAGCCCGCTCCTCCGCCATCGAGCAGGTCCCTGACCCTGGTCACCTCACCAGCCACAGCCCTCTCGTCCGCCTGCCACCTAAAACCTCGGTCGTGGAGGTACGGATTCCCGAGCAGCGGCTCCTGCAGGACGGCTGCCACTCCAGCCGGTGGAGAGCTGCGCTTGGTGGAGACTTTGTTCCAGACCCTGGTGAGTTCCTTGTAAAAGACAGGCAGCTCCCGGAGGGCGGTCCTGACGCCCCCCAAGCTCACAAACAGGAGCTGCGTGTCGTAGTTGAGGCCGTGCTGCTGGCGGAAGAATTACATTGCCAGAGCACGCCACCTAGGAGGGGGCTCGACGTAAAGGTATCTCTGCAGGGTCTGAAGACGGAAAGTCGCGAGCTGGGTGCTGACGCACACCAACGACTGACCGCCCTCCCTAAGCGGGAGACTCAAGACCGCGGCAGAGACCCAGTGCTTCCTGTTGTTCCAGAAGAAGTCCACCAGCTTCTTCTGTATCTTGCCGATAAACGCAAAGTGACCAGCTGGTACCACAGCATGGCGGCCACCAGCTGGTTTATGACTAGCGCTCGACCCCTGTAGGACAGCACTCGGAGCAGTCCTGTCCAGCGCCCTAGGCGAGCGGCGACCTTGGCCTCCAGCTCTTGCCAGTTCGCCGGCCAGGCTCCCTCGTCGGGGCTAAGGTAGACTCCCAGATAGAGGAGATGGGTCGTGCTCCAGGCAAAAGGCCTGAGCTCCTCCGGCAGGGAGTCCACCCGCCACTGACCCACCAGGAGTCCGGAACTTTTCTCCCAGTTGATCCTGGCGGAGGACGCGGCCGAGTAAATCTCCTGGCACTCACGCATCCTCCGCAGGTCAGCGGGATCCTCTACCGCGAGGAGCACGTCATTGGCGTAAGCCGAGAGGACGACCTCCACGCCCGGCCCTTGCAGAGCCAGTCCCGTCAACCTCGTCCGCAGGAGGCGCAGGAAAGGCTCCACGCAAACGGCGTATAACTGGCCGGACATGGGGCATCCCTGGCGCACCCCTCTCCTAAAGCGAAGGGGCGCCGTCAAGGACCCGTTAACCTTTATCAGACACTCCGCGGCGGCGTACAAAAGTCGGATCCGGGCGACGAAATGCGTCCCGAACCCGAAAGCGCGCAGAGTTCCGAACAGATAGTCGTGATCCACCCTGTCGAACGCCTTCTCTTGGTCGAGAGATAGGAAGGCGACCGACAGACCAGCCTCCTGGGAACAATGGATGAGGTCCCGGACCAGATGGATGTTATCGTGGATTGTCCGGCCCGGGACCGTGTAGGACTGGTCGGGGTGGATCATGTGGTCCAGCACGGCACCAAGGCGAGCAGACATCGCCCTGGCGAAGATTTTGTAGTCCGTGCTGAGGAGGGAGACCGGGCGCCAGTTCTTAAGGAGGCGGAGATCGCCCTTCTTAGGCAGCAGGACGATGACTGCCCTGCGCCAAGAGAGGGGCATCTCCCCGGTCGCCAGACTTTCCCCCAGGACCCGCGCGTAGTCGCCCCCCAGGATGTCCCAGAACGCCCTGTGGAACTCCACGGTCAGCCCGTCCAGCCCCGGGGCTTTTCCCCTCGAGAGCCGGTCGAGGGCGCCGGTCAGCTCCGCCAGTCTTAGCGGAGCTTCCAGATTTTCGGCGCCCTCCCACAAAACTTTACGCGCTTCCTCGCTGGACGGCTCCGGAGAGAACAGAGCCCCGTAATAGCCTCGGGCCCTGTTGATGACGCCCTCCGGATCCGAGACGAGAGAGCCATCGTCGGCCAGCAGCGTCAAGAGCTGCTTACAGACACCCTGTCTTTTTTCCAGCGAGTAGAAGAAGGGGGAGCCGCGGTCCAGATCCCGCAGGAACCGGATCCGCAACCTCACGAACGCGCCTCAGGACCCGACGAACTGCAGGTCCTTCAGCGCGGCCTTCTTCGCTTCGTACACCGTCCGCAGAGCCGGGTCCTCGACGACTTGACCGAGACGGGATTCCAGGTCGAGCACCTCTTTGTCTCGGCGCCCGACCCTGGCCGCCCGCCTCTTGGTCGACCCCCTCGCGTACTCTTGACAGAAGATGCGGCGTGAGCCTTGCCCACGTCCCACCATAGCCTCAAGGAGGGGAAGCCCCCCTGCTTCCTTCTCCAGTCAGCCCAGAAATGACGGAACGAGTCCTGGAACCGCACGTCCTCCAGCAGCTGGTTGTTAAAATGCCAGTGGACCCTGTCCTCGCGCGGAGCGAAGCGAGCTCCGCCCACACCAGGTGGTGGTCCGAACACGGCACAGGCCGCATGGAGGCCACTGGGACACAGGAAACATACGCCCGAGACACGTAAAGGCGGTCGACTCTGGACCATCCTACTCCAGGCCTCACCCAAGTAAAGGCGCTGGAGTCAGGATGGAGATTTCGCCAGACGTCCACCAAGTCGAAGGACCCGACCAGGTCCCTCAACTTCTCGATCGCCGACATGCTCTGCGGGGCACCGGAGTGGTCCCTCGCCTCGAGGGTGCAGTTAAAATCCCCCTTGAGGACAGTGCAGTCGCCGACGTCGACGGAGCCAAGAAGAGCGGACACTTCTTCGAAGAAGCGCGTTTGCTGCGGGCCGGGCTGAGGGGCGTACACGTTCACGAGATGGAGCAACACGTCCCCCAGGCGAACCGTGACGTGCAGCAAGCGGCCTGGCACGGGCTCCTCGACCCCCAAGATCTCCGGCTGAAAATGCAGGGCCAGCAAGATGGCCACCCCACAAGAAGTGACGGTGAGGTGGCTCATGCGGACCTCTCCTTGCCATTCCAGGAGCCACGTGGCTTCGTCTCCCGGAACGGTGTGGGTTTCTTGCAGGAAGCACACCGCATATTTCCCCTCCCGCAGGAGCGAAAAATTGTTAAATCTACGGCGTGCCTCTCTGACGCCGTTGATGTTGAGGCTGGCTATGGTTATCTTCATGACAAAAGCATAGTGCAACCTCTACCTTAACCTATTGTGGGGGAGGGAGCGGAGTCTTTTGTTGACCTTCACTCCCTCAGCAACCCAGCGAGGAACTTTTTGAGCCGGCACAGCTCAAAGCCTTGCGCCCTTGATAAGAGCCCGCCCGCGGCCATGGTTTTAGCGGCGGCGCGGACGGAAGCGATGAGCAGCCCCGGCTCGGACCATCTTTCCCGGGCCAGATGGGCTCGGTTGCGGCGACCCTGGCTCTGGACCAAAAAGTCCCTGAGTTCCTTTGCAGGAATGAGGGGGGACTCAGCGGCGGGCACGAGGAGATCCACCGCCTCACTGGCGATGGACTCGAGATCTTCTCCCTCGTCCCCCACCGAGTCCCCGCCCCCCTCCGGGAGGTCGCCGCCAGCAGCCGGCCCGTCGACCACACGAAGTATGGCAAACGGCCCGGCCGCTCCATCCGACCCTGGCTCTACCCCGATCCCACTCACAGGATCGTCGGCAGAGGAGTCCCCACTGGGCTCTTTTAACTGAGGTGCTGGGTCGGGAAGTGACAGCGGAAGGGGTTCCTCCTCCGCCCCAGGAGCCGGGGAACACGGAGAGACCTGGTTTAGGAAATGTTCCAGGTCCTCCAATTCCCCCAGCCCCAAAGTTGGGGGCGAGGGTTGATGTTCTTCCCCCTCCCCGACGCCACCCACCGGCCCAGCGTGTAGATGTTCATTAAAAATGTTAAAATTTTCTATATCTGCCGGATCGAGCAAATCCCCGGGGTTGTTGATTGTTTGGTGGGCGGGCTCAGGTTCGGCCTTTTCGGCCCCGCCCGCCTCAGTCCCTGGGACGCTCGACCCGGCGGCAACGCATTCCTCCGCTGGCCCCACGCCCCCCACGACAGGCAGATCTTCCACGCCATCCCCGGGAGGCAGAGGCTGGGCAGCCTCGACTGCCTCACCCTCCCCGGGGACAGACTCCTCTCGCCTACAGCGCAGTTTGGGGGCGCCGGTGGGGGACGTGGGACACGCGGCGGGCACCGACTCCTCCGCGGAGGGATGTTGTTCCCCCTCCGCCTCATTGGAGCGGCGCCTCCTTTTGTTCCTGGGGGGGGCGCGTGGAGGCAGGGAGACCTCCATGTCTGGCGAGGCCTCCTGCTCCACTCCCCCTTTTTCTTTTCTTGCCCGCGCCCGAGCCCCTCTGTGATATTGGTCAAGGGCTCGGGCACGGGCTCAGGGCACCCCGCGCTCGCCGGTGACAGGGTTGGGCTGAGCACGGTGATGGGACTGTCCGGTGCACTGAGGGGACCCGCCTCGAGGTGTTTGTTCTTCCTCCGCGCCTTCCTTCCGCCCGGACGCTCTCCCCCCCCCCCCGCCGGAGGCCGTGAAGACAAATGCCTCCGATGATGCCCGCGCACCTACGGCTCCCGGTACACGGACGCTACTCGGGGGAGGGGTGGCGGCGGCGCCAGCCTTGGCCGCCTTCGGTGGTTTGGCGGCCTTGGAGACGGGGCATTTCTTACGAACATGCCCCACCTCCCTACAGGCATGGCACCGCACGCCGTCCGACGTCCAGAAGACGCGGTAGGCAGTCCCCTCGTGCACCACGTTAAAGGTGCCCTCCGTCGTCTCCTCCCGCGCCAGCCGGACAAAGAGCTGGCGGCGGAAGGAGAACACGTGGCGCAGGCTGTTCTCCCCGAGGCCGAGCGGTATGGGGTTGATCCCCGACCTTACCTCCCCCAGTTGGTGTAGGTGAGGGAGGAGGAGCTCAGCGGGAACAAAGGGCGGGACGTTTGATAGAATGACCCTCTGCGCGGTGGCCTCGAGAGGGTCCACCGGCAGGAACGTCCCGCCCACGGTGAGCCCCTTTTCAATGGCCAGGGACACCGCCCGCTCCGACCCCAGGAAGAACATAGCCTTCCCAGACATCTTGGAGGCTGCGACAATGGCCGAGGGGCCGACTACCCCAGCCATCGCCCGCACGCACTCCTCGATGCTCATAGTGGGGTGAGTGTAGCTCTTGATCCCGTGTTTTTTGTTATTAATCGGAAAGGTGGCAGGGCAGCAGGAGGCGCCGTGGATGTGGACGCCGCCTGCGCGTAAGTCCTCGCTGGCCCTGCCACCAGCGTGGATGGGGGCACCATCACGGGGTCCCTTTAAGGGCTACAACTCTTTTGGGGAGTACAAAATAAACATTAGATCGACTGCCCCCCGATCTGGGGGACACTCCATACACTTATACCTGCCCTCTTTTTTGTTGTTGATTTTTTTTTGTGTTTTTTTTTCCTTTTGTGATTTTTTTTGGGGGCATTAAAATCATATATTTTACAAGTGCCCCCTATAAAAGGGGAGGGGGACACTAAAACCCGGCAATTGAAACAAATTAAACTTTAAAACAAATCAAATCAAATTAAAACAAGGTTGCCGAGGGTGATGATGCACTCCAGTCCCTCTGGCGCCCACCTCTCGCGGAAGGCCGCGAGCGTACCGGTGGACACCGCGTGCTCCATCTCCAAGGACACCCTGGCGCGGATGTACGCGCGGAAGAGAGGCAGGCAGTCAGGCTGAACGATCCCCTCGACCGCCCGCTGCCTGGACCGGCTGATGGCACCCTTGGCCGTGTCCAGGAGCAGTCCTACGAGGAGGTCCTCGGACCTACCCGCTCCCCTCCCCACAGGGTGCCCAAAGATCAGGAGTGTGGGACTGAAGTGCAACCAGAAATTGAGGAGCAGCCCCTTTAAATAATGGAACGGGGGCTGCAACCTCACACATTCGATAAAAACATGGAACACGGACTCTTCCAGACCGCAGAAATTGCAGGCGGCCTGGGAGCCCGTGAACCGACTTAAAAATTTATTGCACGGGACTGATCTGTGCACCACCCTCCAGACCAAGTCCCCAATAAATAGAGGGAGGACTCCCGCGTAGAGTGCACTCCATCGGGGACCCCCGCCTCCTCCGGACGGCAAGATGGTACGCCATGGCGTGTCCGGACGGCAGGCGAGGATGGCAAAGTTGAGGGTGTGCAGGAGCAGCCCGTACAGGAAACCCCTCCGCGCGGAACTGAAAGGCGCGGAGGGGATTTCCCCGAGGCGGCTCAAGTTGTGAGGCGCCGGCCCCCGAGGGAGGTTCCGGGGTTTGGCGCCGATGAGGAATTCCGTCCGGACGGGGGTCAGTTCGGACGGGATCTCCCCACGTGCTTGAGCCTCCTCGATGCACCAAACGGAGTCAGGGCCCAGAGCTGTTTTTAGCGACTCGATGGCATCGGCCGCGCGGCGGACGTTGGCAGAATTTAGGCGCCGCGCCAGCGTGACTGGCGCCATCCAGCCCGCTCCTCCGCCATCGAGCAGGTCCCTGACCCCGGTCACCTCACCAGCCACAGCCCTCTCGTCCGCCTGCCACCTAAAACCTCGGTCGTGGAGGTACGGATTCCCGAGCAGCGGTTCCTGCAGGACGGCTGCCACTCCAGCCGGTGGAGAGCTGCGCTTGGTGGAGACTTTGTTCCAGACCCTGGTGAGTTCCTTGTAAAAGACAGGCAGCTCCTGGACGGCGCTCATGACGCCCCCCAAGCTCACAAACAGGAGCTGCGTGTCGTAGTTGAGGCTGTGCTGCTGACGGAAGAAATACGTTGCCAGCGCACACCACCTAGGAGGGGGCTCGACGTAAAAGTATCTCTGCAGGGTCTGAAGACGGAAAGTCGACAGCTGGGTGCTGATGCACGCCAACGACTGACCGCCCTCCCTAAGCGGGAGTCCACCAGCTTCTTCTGTATCTTGGTGACAAACGCAGGGGGAGGGGTCAAAGTGACCAGCCGGTACCACAGCATAGCGGCCACCAGCTGGTTCCAACAGCTCTACAACTCTTTTGGGGGGAATAAAATAAACATTAGATCAAGTGCCCCCCCAGATCTGAGGGACACTCCAGACACTTTTAACTGCCCTCTTTTTTCATTTTTTTTTGGGGGGTTTAAAAAACATTTTTTTGGGGGGGCATTAAAATTATATATTTTACAAGTACCGCCTATAAAAGGGGAGGGGAACACTAAAACCCGGCAATTAAAACAAATTAAACTTTAAAACATAAAATCTAATTATAATTTGGTTGCCGGGGGTGATGATGCACTCCAGTCCCTCCGGCGCCCACCTCTCGCGGAAGGCCGCGAGCGTACCGGTGGACACCGCGTGCTCCATCTCCAGGGACACCCTGGCCCGGATGTACGCATGGAAGAGAGGCAGGCAGTCAGGCTGACTGACCCCCTCGACCGCCCGCTGCCTGGACCGGCTGATGGCACCCTTGGCCATGCCCAGGAGCAGTCCTACGAGGAGGCCCTCGGACCGACCTGCTCCCCTCCGCACAGGGTGCCCAAAGATCAGGAGTGTGGGACTGAAGTGTAACCAGAAATTGAGGAGCAGCCCCTTTAAATAATGGAACATGGGCTGCAACCTCACACATTCGGTAAAAACATGGAACACCGACTCTTCCAGACCGCAGAAATTGCAGGCGGCCTGGGAGTCCGTGAACCGGCTTAAAAATTTATTTCACGGGACTGCACCGTGCACCACCCTCCAGGCCAAGTCCCCGATAAACAGTGGGAGGACTCCCGCGTAGAGTGCACTCCATCGGGGACACCCGCCTCCTCCGGAAGGCAAGATGGTACGCCATGGCGTGTCCGGACGGCTGGCGAGGTTGGCAAAGTTTGAGAGTGTGCAGGAGCAGCCCGTACAGGAAACCCCTCCGCGCGGAACTGAAAGGCACGGAGGGGATTTTCCCGAGGCGGCTCAAGTCTTTCTTTTTAATCGTTCCGCGATAATGTGGGAAACAGCAGCCCAATTCGCGCACAGCAAGCTCCCACAAACAGCAATGGGATAATGACCAGATAATCTATGTTAGTGATGTGGATTTAGGGATGACCCGTCACCCTCATCAGAAAACGTGTGCATGAAAGAAATTCCACCAGGGGTATGGTAGCATGCTGGTTATGTCACTGGACTAGTAATCCCAGGCCTGGACTAATGATCGGGAAACATGAGTTAAAATCCCACCACGGCAGCTGGGGAATTTAAATTCAGTTAATTAAGCTACAAATCTGGAATAAAAAGCTTGCGTCAGTCATGGTGACTGTGAAACATAGAAAATAGGTGCAGGCGTAGACCATTTGGCCCTTCGAGCCTGCACTACCATTCAATAAGATCTTGGCTGATCATTTTTGCAACTTCAGTACCCCTTTCCTGCTGTCTCTCCATACCCCTTGATCCCTTATCCATAAGGGCCACATCGAACTCCCTTTTGAACATATCTAACAAGCTGGTCTCAACAACTTTCTGTGGTAGAGAATTCCACAGGTTCACAATTCTCTAGTGAAGAAGTTTCTCCTCATCTCGGTCCTAAATGGCTTACCCCTTATCCTTCGATGGTGACCCCTGGTTCTGGATTTCCCCAACATCGGGAACATTCTTCCTGCATCTAACCTGTCCAATCAGACTTTTATATATTTCTATGAGAACCCCTCTCATTCTTCTAAATTCCAGTGAATATAAGCCTAGTCGATCCAGTCTTTCTTCAGACTACCGGAGTGTCATAAAAACTGATCTGGTTTGCATAAGAACATGAGAATTAGGAACAGGAGTAGGTCATCTAGCCCCTTGAGCCTGCTCCGCCATTCAAAAAGATCATGGCTGATCTGGCCGTGGACTCAGCTCCACTTACCCGCTCGCTCCCCATAACCCTTAATTCCCTTATTGGTTAAAAATCTATCTATCTGTGATTTGAATACATTCAATGAGCTAGCCTCAACTGCTTCCTTGGGCAGAGAATTCCACAGATTCACAACCCTCTGGGAGAAGAAATTCCTTCTCAACTCGGTTTTAAATTGGCTCCCCCGTATTTTGAGGTTGTGCCCCCTAGTTCTAGTCTCCCCGACCAGTGGAAACAACCTCTCTGCCTCTATCTTGTCTATTCCTTTCATTATTTTAAATGTTTCTATAAGATCACCCCTCATCCTTCTGAACGCCAACGAGTAAAGACCCAGTCTACTCAATCTATCATCATAAGGTAACCCTCTCATCTCCGGAATCAGCCTAGTGAATCGTCTCTGTAACCCCCTCCAAGGCTAGTATATCCTTCCTTAAGTAAGGTGACCAAAACTGCATGCAGTACTCCAGGTGCGGCCTCACCAATACCCTGTACAGTTGCAGCAGGACCTCCCTGCTTTTGTACTCCATCCCTCTCGCAATGAAGGCCAACATTCCATTCGCCTTCCTGATTACCTGCTGCACCTGCAAACTAACTTTTTGGGATTCATGCACAAGGACCCCCCAGGTCCCTCTGCACCGCAGCATGTTGTAATTTCTCCCCATTCAAATAATATTCCCTTTTACTGTTTTTTTTTCCAAGGTGGATGACCTCACATTTTCCGACATTGTATTCCATCTGCCAAACCTTAGCCCATTCGCTTAACCTATCTAAATCTCTTTGCAGCCTCTCTGTGTCCTCTACACAACCCGCTTTCCCACTAATCTTTGAGTCATCTGCAAATGTTGTTACACTACACTCTGTCCCCTCTTCCATGTCATCTATGTATATTGTAAACAGTTGTGGTCCCAGCACCGATCCCTGTGGCACACCACTAACCACCGGTTTCCAACCCGAAAAGGACCCATTTATCCCGACTCTCTGCTTTCTGTTAGCAAGCCAATTCTCGATCCATGCTAATACATTTCCTCTGACTCCGTGTACCTTTATCTTCTGCAGTAACCTTTTGTGTGGCATCTCATTGAATGCCTTTTGGAAATCTAAATACACCACATCCATCGGTACATCTCTATCCACCATGCTAGTTATATCCTCAAAGAATTCCAGTAAATTAGTTAAACATGATTTCCCCTTCATGAATCCATGTTGCATCTGCTTGATTGCACTATTCCTATCTAGATGTCCCGCTATTTCTTCCTTAATGATAGCTTCAAGCATTTTCCCCACTACAGATGTTAAACTAACCGGCCTATAGTTACCTGCCTTTTGTCTGCCCCTTTTTTAAAACAGAGGCGTTACATTAGCTGCTTTCCAATCCGCTGGTACCTCCCCAGAGTCCAGAGAATTTTGGTAGATTATAATGAATGCACCTGCTATAACTTCCACCATCTCTTTTAATACCCTGGGATGCATTTCATCAGGACCAGGGGACTTGTTTACCTTGAGTCCCATTAGCCTGTCCAGCACTACCCCCCTAGTGATAGTGATTGTCTCAAGCTCCTCCCTTCCCACATTCCCGTGACCAGCAATTTTTGGCATGGTTTTTGTGTCTTCCACTGTGAAGACCGAAGCAAAATAATTGTTTAAAGTCTCAGCCATTTCCACAGTTCCCATTATTAAATCCCCCTTCTCATCTTCTAATGGACCAACATTTACTTTAGTCACTCTCTTCCATTTTATATATCGGTAAAAGCTTTTACTATCTGTTTTTATGTTTTCGTAATCTGTCTTTCCTTTCTTTATTGCTTTCTTAGTCATTCTTTACTGTTGTTTAAAATTTTCCCAATCTTCTAGTTTCCCACTAACCTTGGCCACCTTATATGTATTGGTTTTTAATTTGATACTCTCCTTTATTTCCTTGGTTATCCACGGCTGGTTATCCCTTCTCTTACCGCCCTTCTTTTTCACTGGAATATATTTTTGTTGAGCACTTTGAAAGAGCTCCTTAAAAGTCCTCCACTGTTCCTCAATTGTGCCACCGTTTAGTCTGTGTTCCCAGTCTACTTTAGCCAACTCTGCCCTCATCCCACTGTAGTCCCCTTTGTTTAAGCATAGTACGGTCGTTCACGAATGTCCTTTAGCCAATCTGGGTCTATATGTGACTCCAGACCCACAGCCATGTGGTTGACTCTAACTGCCCTCTGAAATGGCCTAACACGTGACTCAGTTGTACCAAATCACTGTGACAAAGTCAGCACTCTGGGAGCACCTTCACCACACGGACTGCAGCAGTTCAAGGCGGTAGCTCACCACCACCTTCTCAAGGGGCAATTAGGGATGGGCAATAAATGCTGCTGGTGCATCCCTGAACAAATAAAAAAAACAGCACAAGCCCGTGCAGATATATCATTCATCGCCTGCAAAACAGCTGCTGTGACTCTACACTCTCCGCTGTACACACTAGATAACTCGAGGGCACTTGTCAGAAATGGAAGGTATCAGGTGAAGTTTTAAGCTGAGAATTACTTTACGAGAAACTGCATTAACTATCGAAGGGAAAGAAAGCCGTGCATTTATATAGCGCCTTTCACGACCACCAGACAGCCAATGAAGCATTTTTTGGAGTGTAGTCACTGTTGTAATGTAGAAAACGCAGCAGCCAATTTGCACACAGCAAGCTCCCACATACAGCAATGTGATAGTGACCAGATAATCTGTTTTCGTGATGTTGATTGAGGGATAAATATTGGCCCAGGACACGGGGGCTAACTCCCCTGCTCTTCTTCGAAATAGTGGCCACGGGATCTTTTACATCCACCTGAGAGAGCAGACGGGGCCTCGGATTAACGTCTCATCTGAAAGACGGCGCCTCCAACAGTGCAGCGCCCCCTCAGTACTGCCTCTCAGACAATGCTGCGCTTCTTCAGTACTGCCCCTCCGACAGTGCGGCGCTCCCTCAGTACTACTCCTCTGACAGTGCGGCGCTCCCTCAGTACTGTCCCTCTGACAGTGCGGCACTCCCTCAGTACTGCCCCTCCGACAGTGCAGCGCTCCCTCAGTACTGTCCATATGACAGTGCGGCACTCCCTCAGCACTGCCCCTCCGACAGTGCACCACTCCCTCAGTACTGCCGCTCCGACAGTGCGGTGCTCCCTCAGTACTGCCCCTCCGACAGTGCGGCGTTCCCTCAGCACTGCCCCTCCGACAGTGCGGCGTTCCCTCAGCACTGCCCCTCCGACAGTGCAGCACTCCCTCAGCACTGCCCCTCCGACAGTGCGGCGTTCCCTCAGCACTGCCCCTCCGACAGTGTGGCGCTCCCTCAGCACTGCCCCTCCGACAGTGCAGCACTCCCTCAGCACTGCCCCTCCGACAGTGCGGCGTTCCCTCAGCACTGCCCCTCCGACAGTGCGGCGTTCCCTCAGCACTGCCCCTCCGACAGTGCGGCGTTCCCTCAGCACTGCCCCTCCAACAGTGCGGCGTTCCCTCAGCACTGCCTCTCCGACAGTGCGGCATTCCCTCAGCCCTGCCCCTCCGACAGTGCAGCACTCCTTCAGCACTGCCCCTCCGACAGTGTGGCGCTCCCTCAGCACTGCCTCTCCGACAGTGCGGCGCTCCCTCAGCACTGCCCCTCCGACAGTGCGGCGCTCCCTCAGCACTGTCCTGGAAGTGTCAGCCTAGATTTTTGTGCTCAAGTCTCCGGAGTGGGACCTGAACCCACAACTTTCTGACTCAGAGGCGAGAATGCTGCCCACTGAGCTAGGCCTTCAAAAATGAAGCGAAATGTAACTAATATTTTAAGCTAGTTTCTCAAGCTTTCCAGCAGGGTCAGCAAGTGAGTTATGTCGTTTATGTAAACCAAGATCTTTACTTCAAAGTATGTTGTAAGGGCTTTTGTTTCCAGATGACATATTCAGGCAACAGTGCCACCTATCATTTCCTTTGGTACTGCGGATTCATTTCTCTACAAAGTTACGAACATACGAACAATGATGGAGAGGTAATGAACCTCTGGTCCATCTACAACGTATACAACACCCCACCCCACCCGAAAACACGTGATCTTCTGGGAGTGGCAAAATAAACTTAAAAAAGCAAGGCCGATTTGGCAAAAGAAAATCTGGGAAATTCCTCTCCGACCCATCCAGGCAATCGAAACTAGTCCAGGAGATCACTCCGGCCCTGAATTCCCCGCGATATCTACCCTTCTGTAAGAGGTGATCTCTGCCCCCCAGCCAGAAACAGTTCCAGTTCTCGCCCGAAAGAATTCAGCCAATCAGCATCCACCGCACGAGATGGCAGCCTATCCCAGAGGTCCTCTGGGGAAAAAAAGCACCTCCTGACCTCTGACCTCGATATGATCTTGGACAACTTAAATTTGTTTCCAATACAGCTGCTGGGGCCGCTGCCAATGTTCCTGTTAAGCTGCGAGGCCGTTCAGGGGTCTGGGGGTCCCGCACAGGCTGCTCACCAGTTTTATAATGGAAGATAACTGCGTGCATGCGTGTCGAATTTGAATGGGCTGCACACCCCGAAACATATTAGTGGGAATATTGGTCACCGTTATATCTTGTTGCTGCTGTTGTGTTCATGGGTCAGCTGTGGCTCAGTGGATAGCTCACCTTTGGGTCAGAAGGTCATGGGTTCAAGTCCCACTCCAGGGACTTGAGCACAAAAAGTCGAGGCTAACACTCCCAATGCAGTGCTGAGGGAGCGCTGCACTGTCGGAGGGACAGTACTGAGGGAGCGCCGCACTGTCAGAGGGGCAGTACTGAGGGAGCGCCGCACTGTCAGAGGGACAGTACTGAGGGAGCGCCGCACTGTCGGAGGGACAGTACTGAGGGAGCGCCGCACTGTCGGAGGGGCAGTACTGAGGGAGCGCCGCACTGTCAGAGGGGCAGTACTGAGGGAGCGCCGCACTGTGAGGGGGCAGTACTGAGGGAGTGCTCCACTGTCGGAGGGGCAGTACTGAGGGAGTGCTCCACTGTCGGAGGGGCAGTACTGAGGGAGCGCCGCACTGTCAGAGGGGCAGTACTGAGGGAGTGCTGCACTGTGGGAGGGGCAGTACTGAGGGAGCGCTGCACTGTGGGATTGGCAATACTGAGGGAGCGCCGCACTGTCGGAGGGGCAGTACTGAGGGAGCGCCGCACTGTTGGAGGGGCAGTACTGAGGGAGTGCCGTACTGTTGGAGGGGCAGTACTGAGGGAGGGCTGCACTGTCGAAGGTGCCGTCTTTCGGATGAACTGAGGCCCCGTTTGCTCTCTCAGGTGGACATAAATGATCCTATGGCACTATTTTGAAGAAGAGCAGGGGGAGTTATCCCTGGTGTCCTGGGACCAATATTTATTCCTCAATCAACATCACTAAAACAGATTATCTGGGCCATTATCACGTCGTTGTTTGTTGGAGCTTGCTGTGCGCAAATTGGCTGCCGCGTTTCCCACATTACAACTCCACACTACACTCCAAAATGTGCTTCATTGGCTGAAAACCGCTATGAGACGTCTAGTGGTTGTGAAAGGCGCTATATAAATGCACGTCTTTCTTTCTTTTTTAACCATTGTATGGGGCCAAACTTGGTCCAAAAGGCCGCCAGTGGCCGGTGAGAGACTGGGCGGCACTTTGGATGGGAAATTGATGAAAATCTGGGCGGGAGCGGACGGGAGCTCCCAATCTCAGTGGCAAAGGCTCTTGCCGCCCAAGTGCGGCCGAGGATGGAGTCGGGCCCACAGAGGGTCGAAAACGGTTCACATAATGATGATTGGAAAAAAAAAAATGACCCGGAAGACCTTCAGGGGAACCCATTAAGGTAAATCACTGTGAAAAAAAATGTATTAAAAAGTTCATGAACCTTTTTTTTCCCCAGTTTTTTAAGCTTACCGGCGGGTACAGACCAGCCTCCTCGCAGTGATCCTGCCCCCTCCCCCCCCTCTGCTGACGACTCCCGCCTGCGCCAATCTGGCATCTCGGTGGGCGGGAGCTCAG